>NC_058080.1:90827245-91187442 GCF_014858855.1 Bufo gargarizans | reverse complement strand
ATCCGCAAAACACATACGGACGTCTGAATGGAGCCTTACAGGGGGGTGATCAATGACAGGGGGGTGATCACCCCATATACACTCCCTGATCACCCCCTGTCATTGATCACCCCCCTGTCATTGATCACCCCCCTGTAAGGCTCCATTCAGAGGTCCGTATGTGTTTTGCGGATCCACGCATCCATAGATTGGATCTGCAAAACACATACAGACGTCTGAATGGAGCCTTACAGGGGGGGTGATCAATGACAGGGAGGTGATCACCCCATATACACTCCCTGATCACCCCCTGTCATTGATCACCCCCTGTAAGGCTCCATTTAGAGGTCCGTATGTGTTTTGCGGATCCACGCATCCATGGATCGGATCCGCAAAACACAAACGGACGTCTGAATGGAGCCTTACAGGGGGGTGATCAATGACAGGGGGGGTGATCACCCCATATACACTCCCTGATCACCCCCCTGTAAGGCTCCATTCAGACATTTTTTTGGCACAAGTTAGCGGAAATTGATTTTTTATTTTTTTGTTTTTTCTTACAAAGTCTCATATTCCACTAACTTGTGTCAAAAAATAAAATCTCACATGAACTCACCATACCCCTCACGGAATCCAAATGCATAAAATTTTTTAGACATTTATATTCCAGACTTCTTCTCACGCTTTAGGGCCCCTAAAATGCCAGGGCAGTATAAATACCCCACATGTGACCCCATTTCGGAAAGAAGACACCCCAAGGTATTCCGTGAGGGGCATATTGAGTCCATGAAAGATTTAAATTTTTGTCCCAAGTTAGCGGAAAGGGAGACTTTGTGAGAAAAAACAAAAAAAAATCAATTTCCGCTAACTTGTGCCCCAAAAAAAAAATTCTATGAACTCGCCATGCCCCTCATTGAATACCTTGGGGTGTCTTCTTTCTAAAATGGGGTACATGAGGGGCATGGCGAGTTCAGGGAAGTTTTTATTTTTTGTCACAAGTTAGTGGAATATGAGACTTTGTAAGGAAAAAATAAAATAAAAAAAATCATAATTTTCCGCTAACTTGTGACAAAAAATAAAAAGTTCTATGCCCATCAGCGAATACCTTAGGGTGTCTACTTTCCGAAATGGGGTCATTTGTGGGGGTTTTCTACTGTGTGGGTATTGTAGAACCTCAGGAAATATGACAGGTGCTTAGAAAGTCAGAGCTGCTTCAAAAAGTGGAAATTCACATTTTTGTACCATAGTTTGTAAACCCTATAACTTATACCCAAACCATTTTTTTTTACCCAAACTTTTGTTTATAAATTTAGAGAAAATTTTATATATAAATGTCGTTTTTTTTGAAAAATTTTACAACTGAAAGAGAAAAATGACAATTTTTTGAAAACATTTTGTTACATTTTGATTAATAACAAAAAAAGTAAAAATGTCAGCAGCAATGAAATACCACCAAATGAAAGCTCTATTAGTGAGAAAAAAAGGAAGTAAAATTCATTTGGGTGGTAAGTTGCATGACCGAGCAATAAACGGTGAAAGTAGTGTAGTGCAGAAGTGTAAAAAGTGGCCTGGTCATTAAGGGTGTTTAAGCTAGGGGGGTTGATGTGGTTAAAGGCATGTGGTCCTAAAATTTGGATCAGCTGAAAAAAAGCCTGTTTCAGTTTAATCGTTATTTTAAATTAATTGAATGCTCAAAAAATGTTTTGTCTCACTCTCATTTCTTCTTGTTGTATGTTGAAGCTCTACTTGGAACCTTGTTAAGATCCAACAATGTAAAATATGATATGATACATGTCACTGATGTTCCTGGCTTCGGTCAGGTAAGAACCAGATTTTTCCCTGAAGTGTCAGTTTTGCAATTGCAGGCTGACACTTCAGCTGTTAGTATGGCTGTAATTCCTGTAAAGCCGATCCGGGCCGGTTCTTGATGGGAGCAGCCAAAGAGCAGGGTGGGTGGCTGTTCCCCATGGTTCCAGGCCGGGTTTTGGGCTGGGATATAAAATCCCAGCCAGCATGTTCAGCTGCGTGGATTATTCTCCATCTGACAGTGGAGCTCTGTCAGTCTCGGTGTTGGAGCCTGAGAGTTTGGGCTGGGATTAAGGCCTGCTACATTGTTTGCGGACAAAATCACATGGACTGCTGCTTCATTCAAGGACTTATGTGCTGCAGCCTGGTGTGAACAAACACCAGACTCAAGGTGACTGTTTTTCCTTGAACTTGTTATTTTGTCACTTTACATCTGTGTGAATGAAGCATTGCACTGTTTAAGTTAAAGACGTTGTCTTTGCCTCTGTACTGCGTCCGCAAGCCTGTCAACTAGAGCAAATCCCCACACCATATGTATAATGCCACCCCTTAGATTTACAACACAGGGACATACTGCCCTATCTTATTTCCCTATTCTAATCATGTATCGATAACATGACCATCTTGCCCTCTCACTCAGGATGTTTAACACAGAATCATGCATCTCGCCACCTTTTCTCCTTTACCTCATATAATCACTTCTTCTTTACCTCATATAACTGTAATCGTGCAAGAGTACCTAACTACTGTCTACAATTAACGTGTCCAATTATTTATCCATGCCACCACTATCGTGTAATAAATTATTGCCAAGAACCTTTGTGTAATCATGTATTGCTTTTGTGATCATGTACATTTGCAATTTTCATGTAATTCCTTTGCAATTTTCTTTTGTCATACTGTACATATTATTTGTTTGCCTTATCCTTTACCATGTCCCCAACACTCATGACAGTACATTAGGCAGGACACATGCAGGAACTCACCCCCCTGTGGGTTCCGGCTTGCACCCTCCCCCATGTATGCCCCAACCACGTCTACTTCTTCTGAATTATTTCCAATTTTTTTCAGTATTTTTTCTTAAAGCTTCCAAACTTTTAGAATTACCTTCAGTTTTTAAAAGGAAATGTTTACTATTTTATATCTATCAGCTTGAAAAAGAGCTCAAAGCATTGCACTGATGAATACATTGCACTGAAATGCAGTGATGGCGAACACTGCGAACTGGCCATCACTGCTGAAATGCATTTTTCTACCACTGGTGTTGAAAACAAGAATTGAATAAAAAGCAATGGCATTAACTATCTGACGTTCTGTCTCCTACTATATATGATATAAGAATACTATCCCAGGTGACGAGCACCCACGCAAGGGAAGAGTACTATGGTCAATATCCTGTTTACGCTTATACTAACTCCACTGCTGAAGATCATGTGACACCAACCCTAAATGGGAAGAAAGAAATACACTTCCCATGTCTTTCAAAAGCTCAACGATCCAAAGATCCAAAGAGACACGAGTGGTACCTTCTCTTTCTTAGAAGAAGATGCTAGACGATCACCTCGAATGTGACAGCATCCAATGATTTCCTGACACATACTGAGTCAAATGTGTCAATCGCTTCTCTCTCGAGGACACACAAGAATGCAATCGCTCTCGAATTGCATGCTGTTACTTTGGCTGAATACTATAGAACAAGAAGGATACCGAGAGGTCTGAGATGTAATCTCCGACCGACCTTATTTTCTGATGATGCCAAATTGTGCCACAATTTTGAAAAGCAGGAGTGGGTACAAAACACAGAAGACATGCAAATATTCCATTCACGTGTCATCTCTGTTTGTGATCCACTCCGTTGTTTTTTTTTGGCCCTAGCAATACTGATGGATTACTGACAAAATACTGACCATGTGAAGGGCAGAAGCTCAACAGACAGGATCTGTTTTGGGGGTTATTGTTCTGACAGATCAGAGGGAGGGCAAAATAATCAATTAGTGACGTCCACAGAAAGTTACTGCTGATACCCTCTCCACTCTGTCAGGGGGGTTCTACTTGTATCAGTGTTTAATAGAGCAGGTTCTGGAGAAATCTATGTGGAATCAATGAATTAGTGTAAACTAAGTGCTCTCTTGACCTGTAAGGCTGAGTTCATCCTTGAGTTATTTGGTCAGTTTTGACCCCATAACTGCCCAAATAAGTGAAGTGTGCAGTGATTCTAAGAGTGATGCCTGTCATATGCTTGCCATACTGACTCACAGTATTGTTTCACTACCACAGCAGACTCCCTATGCATGTTTCTGCAAGGCACAATGTTCTACACCACTATAAAGGCTCTCTGCAGCCAGGAAGTTTTTTTTATAATTAGATTTTCCCCAATTAAATTTGGATCAAATCAAAGCTTTTTGGAAAATTCAGCAAACCAATCAAATCGAATGTTTGAGAAATTTGCTCATCTCTATGCTTTGGCATCACACTGTCACATCTCGGAGATCCAGTGTCACTTTATAATTAGCCACTTATATAATGTCCCGGTGTCTCACATACTTCACATTATTTTCAATATAAAAATACCACTGCAGCCACTTTGAGTGCACATCAATACCCACCCACCAGTTTGCAGCTCATCTTGTCCTAATACAAATACAAAAACAAATGTGTTAATTATATCTCCTCTAAGTTCATATTACGTTATATCACCTATATGTGATTAAGTTAATCCAAAAAAAGCAAAAAGTCAAAAACCCCCCCCCATAAAACGTATAGCAGAGGAATACCGAGACCACGGCCGGCGTCAGCACCCAGCATACCCGGGCAAGTGCCGGGACCCACAGCTCCGGCGTGGGCCCACAGCACAGCTGCCAGAGGCCAGAAGCAATGTGCGCTTCCATCAATACAGATGAAAGCGCTCATTGCTGGAGCGCAGAGAGCTGTGTCCTGTCACTGACCGCTCAGCTCCCCCACACTCCTCCCCTCCTTCAGGCCGGCGGTGTTCTGAATGGTGAATAGAGATGGCCTTGCAGTTCGCCGGGCGGTCGTTTCGCAGCGAACTTTGCGTGTTCGCGATTCGCCTAACATGCGAACATATGGAGAAATTTGCTCCCGCCATATTCTTTTACATTGTGAAGAACTTTGACTCATGACACATCCATCAGGTGGTACAGGACAGCCAATTGAGACATTTCAGCACATGGACATACGCCATACCTAATAAATAGACCTAATCTGGCCGCCATTTTATATTCAGTGTTTTGCCAGTGTAGGGGGAGGTTGCTGTGTGGAGCAGGGACAGACTGTTAGGGACACAAATCGCTAGCTAATAGGGCCACAAAAAATCATTTTAAGGACTGGTATAGGTGCTATTGATATGTGTGATACACAAAGGGGTGTGATATACTTATACTTTTATAATGAGTCAAAACACATAGATCTATATAGTGATCACCTGGAAGTCAGGGGCCTAGGAGCTATAGGGTAAGGTTCCGGACGGGGTCGCTCTTATCAGGGCGGGTGGTCTGTGGTTAGGCTATCAGGGCCAGAATAGCACTCCCCTGTAGGGCAATATCAGTGACAGTTCTTTGCCCACCCTGTCCTTCAATACCACATCATCACCTAGCCCAGGGATAGATGGGTTTTTTTTGCTTTCCCTCCTGGATTCAGCGATGTGCACTGGAGTCCCCCGGATTGTGGCAGAACATATGGTTTCTGATTTAGTAACGCCGAGCACCTGATTTGGTGCCGCCAAGCACTTGTTTATGCCTACCACATCTATGCTTTTTGCTTAACTTTAACAATTTTGCGGAACAGGTGCAGACCTATTTATTTTCAATGGGGCTGGAATGTGCTGTCCGCATCCGCATTTGTGGATCCACATCCGCATTTGCGGATCCGCACTTCCGCATCTGTGCTTCCGTTTCCACAAAAAAATAGAACATGTTCTATTCTTGTCCGCAATTGCAGACAAGATTAGGCATTTTCTTTTATAGTGCCAGCAATGTGCGGTCTACAAATTGCAGAATGCACATTGCCGGTGTCTGTGTTTTGCGGATCCGCAATACACTTACGGACGTGTGAATGGACCCTCATAGTAAAATTATTAAAGGTTATGTTTTATCTTCATGTATATTCTAATGGGTTGCCTTCCTTGTTCAATGTTATAATATACTTTCTATGTATATTTTAGTGCATTTGTATTGTGCAGCAGTTGTGTGCGGTTCTGCTGCGATACTGCAGGTATATAGAGGGACAAGCGTTATTGGAGCAAATAATTTCTACTGGTGTGATATAAAAAAAACTGATTGAAGTGGGGTGCTATATACCAATATACTTTCTTTATAGTGCATTTGGGTACTGTATAGTGCATTTTTGCATGCACGTACACAAAAATTATATTGCCGATATTTCGCATTGAAATTTTTTTTTTATGGAGATCGCAAATTCGAATAATACATCTGGAATGTCACTGTCCATGTTGTGGGACTATTTGTGCACTTCTAGTAATTATTTCTTGGCTGCAAATATGAGCTGAAGATGAATGGGACCCGCCGCAAACTTGCGGTTCGCAAACATTTTATTGCATTTGCGCGATCGCGTTCGTAAACCGTCCCGGAAGATGTTCGTCCATCACTAATGGTGAAGCAGGAAGACTTCTCGCCGCTCCACCATTCAGACTGCAGACACAGATCGCACTGCCGGCATGTGTGGGCAGAGCCTGCAGCTCGGTAATCTGCATAGGCTCCGCCCACACCGTGCACAGAGGACTTAATTACTATGGAGGGGTCACAGAGGACTTTATTACTATGGAGGGGGCACAGAGGTCTTTATTACTATGGAGGGGGCACAGAGGATTTTATTACTATGGAGGGGGCACAGATGATTTTATTACTATGGAGGGGGCACATAGGGCATTATTACCCTGAAGGTGGCACAGAGCCAGAGGGCATTACTACAATAAAGGGAACACAGTGGGCTTTATTACTGTGAAGGGGGTACAGTGGGCATTATTACTATGAAGGGGGCACAATGGGGATTTTTACTACTACATTACATAACTACTACATTACAACTGTAAAAGGGGCACAGAGAGGGCATAACTACTGTGAGAGGGACCAATGTGGGCATAACTACTGTGAGGGGCACACTTCTGTACAAGTCTTCTGTGAAGGTTGTACAATGCAATACTACTGTGAGGGGGTACAATATATATATATTTTTTAAGCATTGGGGGAGTCCTAGAGAAAGGACCCTCCCCGTATGCATGCCACTGAAGCAGGGAACTATATGCTCCCCACTCCACCATTGAGCCTCCAGCGCAGAGGAGGAGCGGGGCAGGCTGGGAATTAGTCTCTGCTCCTCCTACACAGCAGTGTGATGTGCGGAGCACAGATCATGGGAGGAGCCAGGTGACTGAGGTGAAGAGGATTTATGGTTTGTTTTTCACTTCCTGTGAAGGGTACACATCTGGGCATAACCACTGTGAAGGGGCACTGTGCACATATCTTGGCATATCTACTGTGAAGGGGGCACACATCTTGGCATATCAACTGTGAGAGGGCACATATCTTGGCACATCTAATGTGAGTGGGCACATATCTTGCCATATCTACTATGAAGGGGGCACATCTTGGCATATCTACTGTGAGAGGGCATATATTTGTGAGTAGACCTGAGGGACTGAAATACTGGGTAGAAATTAAATGTAGGCACATAAGGACTGATTCACATATATCCGCTCTGTAGCATGCTCTGTGTAAGGTATTTAATTTATAATACATGCAGTTTCATTGCTGTAAGCACAGTGTAAAATTCCACATGGGGGCCCACTGAGACTTTATCGCCTAAGGGCCCACATGAACCTGGAGCCAGCCCTGACCCAAACCCTACAGTTACTAGAGAATTATTATATTTAACCCTGTTGGTTGCAATGATTGCAGTGTGTGAATCCAATTTAACTCCTTCTTATGCAGCGAACCTTCTCTGTCACTTCCTCTACTAGATGCACCGTACATCTATGTATAACGGAACAGATTAATTATTAATGGCGCAGCAGATTAACTAGGTGCACGCGCCTATATATTAGACCGGCTGTTGAGACCAAGTCAGATGCACAGTCAGTCTATGTATACTACAGAAACAGGGCAATAAATATTGAGTTTAGTTTGGCTGTTAATCCTTGATTTGTTAGCGGAAAAAAATGATTAAAATAGAAAATCTGCCAAAAAAGTGAAAATCTGAAATTTCATCTCCATTTTCCATTAATTCTTGCGGAACAACTAAAAGGTTAACAATGTTTGTAAAATCAGTTTTTAATACCATGAGGGTGTAGTTTCTAAAATGAGGTCATTTTTGAGTGGTTTCTATTATGTAAGCCTCACAAAGTAACTTCAGACCTGAACTGGTACTTAAAAGGTGGGTTTTGGAAATTTTCTGAAAAATTTCAAAATTTCCTTCTAAGCCTTGTAACGTCCCCAAAAAATAAAATGGCATTTCCAAAATGATCCAAACATGAAGTAAACATATGGGGAATGTAAATTAAAAACTATTTTTGGAGGTATTACTATGTATTATAGAAGTAGGGAAATTGAAACTTGGAAATTTGCAAATGTTTCAAAATTTTTGATAAATTTGGTATTTAAAAAAAATATATATTTTTTTTACTCCAATTTACCATGAAGTCATGTCATGTCATGAAGTACAATATGTGACGAAAAAACTATCTCAGAATAGCCTGGATAAGTAAAAGAGTTTTAAAGTTATTCACGCATAAAGTGACACTGGTTAGAATTGCAAAGAAATGCCTGGTCCTTAAGGTGAATATGAGCCCTGTCCTTAAAGGGTTAACAAGTTACTTTATACAAAAAAAGAGCTTTTAACCTAAAATATACTATATTCAAAAACACGGCTACTGATTTTTGGGGAGAAATAATATTTTGTCTGAGTTCTCTTTAGCCAGGACTTCAGAAAGGAAGCATCTAGGGATTCTGATTTCTGACATCTTAAATATGTGGCCATGCAGTAGGACATAATCTTGATCGGGCATGCTCGATCAAACACCAGTTCGGCTCAAGCATCTCAATGCTTGGCACATGGCGGTATTCATCCGAATACCGCATGTGCTGAAGCACAATGCTCGAGTCTCCTCCCCGCAAGCTTCTTGGCTGCAGAACAGCCAATAAACACTGCCCTCACTGTAATTCCGTAGCCATGTTGGTTACTAGCATTGCACTGATTGGCTGGTCGGAACGCGTCATCGGGTGCTATATAGCAATCAATGACGCATGTTCAGCTCAGTATTAGTCAGGGAGAGCTGTGCTGAAGAAGGGACAGACAGTGTAGGGAGTGATATAGGAATATTTTGATTAGAAAAACTTTTCAGAGACCCAAAAGTCCTTTTAAGGACTATTGTGTGTGTGGCAGCAATATCTATTTGTAGTGCAAACTGTGCTAAATAGCAAAAACTTTACACACTCAAAAGTCCTTTTAAGGACTATTGTGTGTGACAGCAATATCTATTTTTAGCACATCCTGCGCTAAATAGAGTGCAATAGTTAGGCCGCTGCAGACAGAGAAATTAGCTGCGCCACATCTCTTGTGCAAAGTGTGCGCATCCCCAAAAAATCTGTGACACCCAGTGTTCTTTTTCCGTAGATGGTGTCCGCTGTGGATTTTTGACATTAGCTGTGCCACATCACCTGTGTAAACTGTGCACATCCAAAAAATATCTGACATCTAGTGTACTTTTTCCGTAGACAGTGTCCGCTGTGGACAGTTACGTTGCACGTAATGTGATAAAATATTCTAATCACTGCTGATTAGCATAATCGCTAAAATATTGGAGCACTGAATATAAAGCTTTTCTAATGTTCTGCTGTGTCAACCATTTTCTCCAGTCTCAGGAAACTTATACCAGCTAGAAAAATGTAGCCAAAGTGACCCATGCCTGTATTTTGCGTTCCGAACTCGCATTACGCGACTTTTACATTGTCAATTTATCACATTCAATAAAATAATCTTGAGTTCTCGAAATTTGCGAATATAGGACGAATATTCTACAAAATATTTGTGAAATATTGCAAATTTGTATATAGCCCCTGTCGCTCATCACTACTATTCACAAGCGAGTAGTGGGCATGGATGTCTGACCCTTGTGAGGTTTTAAGAAAATTTGTGTCAACACATATGGTGAGCGGCAAAAACACTATTATCAGCGTAACCATCCCACCTCTGTGTCTACTCAAACTCTCGCTGCTCACAATTAAGGACGACACTTTGCATGTGGAAGAGGTGGTAATGGGGGAAGACATTAAACGGGATGATAGCCAGACCACCCTCAGTTCGTATTTTCAGCGCAAAATGGACAATGAAGAGGAGGAGGAGCAGGAGAAGTTTGCCTCCGCTACAGAGGGTAGTACCCATGGAATTTTAATTCCATCTGTTCTACAAGGGTTGGCAGAAGAGGAGGAAGAGGATGAGGAGATTGAGAGTCATCCTCCTGATGACAACAGCAATGTCTTGCCTGTACTCTGGGACACATGGCTGACTTCATGTTATGCTGCCTATCCAGTGACCCGCAAATTATACACATTTTAGACAACACGGATTACTGATTACTTCACCCTTCTTGACCCCCGCTACAAAGAGAACTTCTCATCCCTTATTCCTCTGGTGGAGAGGATGATCAAAATGGTGCAATACCAGAAGGCCATTTGACAATGCTGGTGGCAGAGTCCGTAGTTCCTTGGGCAACAGAGGAGGGGAGACAAGGGTAACACACAGCAGTTCCAACAGAGGCAGGGCAACACTCTCCAAAGCCTGGGACAGTTTCATGACACCCCGCCAGCACCCTCACCCTTATGCGCGGTCTAGTGTCACAAGGAGGGAAACATTTTGGAAGATCGTGAAGGAGTACATAGCAGACCGTGTCAGCGTCCTCAATGATCCCTCAGTGCCTTACAACTACTGGGTGTCCAAGCTGGACACTTGGCAAGAACTGGCGCTCTATGCCTTGGAGATGCTGGCCTGCCCTGCCACCAGCGTTTTGTCTGAGCAGGTATTTAGTGCTGCTGGTGGCATTATAACAGATAAGTGTATCCGCCTGTCAACTGAAAATGCTGACAGGTTGACTCTTATAAAAATGAACAAGGCCTGGATTGACTTCTCGACTCCACCAGAGGAAATCTGATGAACATAAAGGCACTTTAAATGTGTTGTTTATAATGTACTGAATACACTGTATTCTCATGCATCCCTTCCACCACAAAAAAGGGTATATGGTTGAATCTTCCTTATCTCATCCTCCTCCTCTTCCATCATATCAACATGCTTATTTGTCGCATATAATGCCCTTGCATATAATGTTTTACAGGGTGAGCTCACCTGCAGGCCCTTGCATATAATGATTTACAGGGTCAGCTCACCTACAGGCCCTGACCTACAACCTTTTAGAGGGTCTGCTCAACAGCAGGCCCTCAACCATAATTTTTTAGATGGTCAGCTCAGCAGCAGACCCTCACCCCTAATATTTTAGAGAATCAACTCAGCAGGTCATTGCTCCAAATATTTATGAGGGTCACCAGCAGGCCATCAATCATAATTTTTAAAGGGTGTGTATGATGCCCTCCTTTATGTGTAACAAAGGGTGCAATGTAGTGCTGGTTTCTTGTATTTTTTGGCAGCCCTTTCACTTAGTGCACATAGGCTCTATGAGTGTAGGAGTCCCACTACCTCAACAATTGTACCACAATGTGAATGAGGCCCTCCTTTTTTGTGATATACAGGTCGTATCGGAGTGCCTCTTGCTTGTAATTTTTGGCAGCACTTGCACTTTATATACAAGTAAATATACAGGAAAGAATGTTTCCTAACAATTTTTTTGCTAAAATCTATTTTATCTTCGGTTTTGGGCTTGTTATTGTCTGTCTGTAAAAGTGCCGTACTACTCGGACAACATTGTTCCCAGCGGCGACCTGGGAGTCCAAGATGCATCAAGACGGATGCTGTTCCCGAACCATTTCGGTGGTGTTTCCATCAATTTCTGACCTTTTCCTATGAACCAGACACCCTCCCTTCTTCAGAGCAGGGAGTGCCTGGTTTAATGCTTGGGTTCTCTCATTGACTTCCATTGAGCTCGGTGACGTCACCGCAGGTCCTTTTGCAGGTCCTGAGGAAAATAAGATACCGGCTGCTCGATCAAGTGGATGATTTTAGTTTTATTTATTTTTTAACCCCTCAGTAGACATTTTATTTAGCATATTGTTTTAAGAATGCTATTTTCCGTTATAACCATGTTCTAACGGAAAATAATAAAATCACACGAACAACGAACCTGAACTTCAGTGAAAAATTCCAGGTCTGGGTCTGGGTACCCGAACTTTGCAGTTCGGGTTCGCTCAACTGTACTCAAAACTAGTCTATAAAATGACTTCACAGTCTGAGTTCTTCTTTTTTATTAGTTTTCTCGCAAGTGGTATTTCAGGAGCATTTCTTTCTGTATCCAAAGGTGGTCACTGTTACACATTACACACTGCCACCTTCTATTAAAGGACACATTTGAGTTTCCTCGGCTCTGCTGGGCATGCCCTACATGCAGATTACGGATCTGTAGACATGCTTCTGCATTTTTATTTTGTTTTAGAAAAGGTCTGGATCCCCTTTATTAACCCTCTTGCCACCAACAGGGTTGTGGTGACACTGTTATGGTGCCATAATTCTGCCCCTGTAACAGAGCAGGGCTTTGACTCTGTATATAGTGATGCTGAGTACTATCTCTTTCTTGCTGGGAGCCAGAAAATTCCCTATGTGGTAACCAGTGATGCTGCCTGCACTTGGCAGTATTCATGTGATTTGCATCTTGCTGAGAAAAGCTGTGAAGAAAAAACACATGCATAAACAGTGGGGAGACCAAGAAAGAGACAAAAGGTGAGTGTGAACAGAGACAGACAGAAAAGCAAACATCAACAAAGGAAAAGCATGACAAATGGAACCTGACAGTCCCTTTAACCACTCAGCACTCAGTGTAACCACTGCATTGCAATGTTGTCTATCCTATGTTTCCATCCTTCTACTGTACAGTATATGCAGACTCCCTTGCCCTCCCAGACACTGATTGGCAGCATTATTATAATTACTAAAAGAAAGCTGTCAATCATTGGTATTTATGAATACATCGGACTCCTGCCTCATACTAATGGCATCACATTGCAATGAATAAACTGTGAACTAAAACATGGCCACCACGTACAGTACCAGATATAGGCCCCTTTCACACGGGCGAGTATTCCGCGCGGGTGCGAAGCGTGAAGTGAACGCGTGGCACCCGCACTGAATCCAGACCCATTCATTTCTATGGGGCTGTGCACACGAGCGGTGATTTTTCACGCATCACTTGTGCGTTGCGTGTAAATCGCAGCATGCTCTATATTGTACAATTTTCACACGACGCAGGCCCCATAGAAGTGAATGGGGCTGCGTGAAAAACGCAATGCATCCGGATACCATGCATTGCGTTGCGTTTTTCACGCAAGTAACTAAGCAACACTCATGGGATTTTAAAGACAGGAAGTAGGCGTTTCTCAGCATCTGTCTGCGTCTGTCTGCGTCTGGCTGCGTCAGTTTGGTGCCTGAAGAGGGAGAAAGTTGGCTGCATAAACTTTTCAGCCCTTGCGGAGCCCAAAAATGCCAAAAACACCACACGTCCTGGACGTAGAAAAGCTTATTATCCTGGTGCAGGAGAGGCCCTGCATCTGGGATCTTCGGGCTGCGGAGTACCAGGACCGTTATAAAAAGGATGCTGCCTGGACGGAGATTACCCAGGATCTTTTTGCCCCAATCTGGGAGAAGACACAAGGCCCAAGTAGAAGGAATTTAAGTAAGTACACAATGTATACATGTTTGAGCCTTTCAGTACTCCCTAGTATATAGTCGTAGTTATATGTTAGTGTTCCTAGTATATAGTCGTAGTTATATGTTAGTGTTCCTAGTATATAGGCGTAGTTATACGTTAGTGTTCCTAGTATATAGGAGTAGTTATACGTTAGTGTTCCTAGTATATAGGTGTTAATTGACTATTTTGTATGAATAGATTTAGATATTGATACCTGTTCCTTTCATATCTTTGTATTACCAGTTGACGAGGTCAAGAATCGTTGGCGGAGCTGCAGGGACTAGAGTTGAGCGAACACCTGGATGTTCGGGTTCGAGAAGTTCGGCCGAACATCCCGGAAATGTTCGGGTTCGGGATCCGAACCCGATCAGAACTTCGTCCCGAACCCGAACCCCATTGAAGTCAATGGGGACCCGAACTTTTCGGCACTAAAAAGGCTGTAAAACAGCCCAGGAAAGAGCTAGAGGGCTGCAAAAGGCAGCAACATGTAGGTAAATCCCCTGCAAACAAATGTGGATAGGGAAATGAATTAAAATAAAAATTAAATAAATAAAAATTAACCAAAATCAATTGGAGAGAGGTTCCATAGCAGAGAATCTGGCTTCCCGTCACCCACCACTGGAACAGTCCATTCTCAGATATTTAGGCCCCGGCACCCAGGCAGAGGAGAGAGGTCCCGTAACAGAGAATCTGTCTTCATGTCAGCAGAGAATTAGTCTGCATGTCATAGCAGAGAATGAGGCTTCACGTCAGCCACCACTGCAACAGTCCATTGGCATATATTTAGGCCCAGCACACACACAGGCAGAGGAGAGAGGTCCCGTAACAGAGAATCTGGCTTCATGTCAGCAGAGAATCAGTCTGCATGTCATAGCAGAGAATCAGGCTTCACGTCAGCCACCACTGCAACAGTCCATTGTCATAAATTTAGGCCCAGCACCCAGGCAGAGGAGAGAGGTTCCGTAACAGAGAATCTGGCTTCATGTCAGCAGAGAATCAGTCTTCATATCATAGCAGAGAATCAGGCTTCACGTCACCCACCACTGTAAGAGTCAATTTTCATAAATTTAGGCCCAGAACCCAGGCAGAGGAGAAAGGTCCCGTAACAGACAATCTGGCTTCATGTCAGCAGAGAATCAGTCTTCATATCATAGCAGAGAATCAGGCTTCACGTCACCCACCACTGTAAGAGTCAATTTTCATAAATTTAGGCCCAGAACCCAGGCAGAGGAGAAAGGTCCCGTAACAGACAATCTGGCTTCATGTCAGCAGAGAATCAGTCTTCATATCATAGCAGAGAATCAGGCTTCACGTCACCCACCACTGTAAGAGTCAATTTTCATAAATTTAGGCCCAGAACCCAGGCAGAGGAGAAAGGTCCCGTAACAGACAATCTGGCTTCATGTCAGCAGAGAATCAGTCTTCATATCATAGCAGAGAATCAGGCTTCACGTCACCCACCACTGTAAGAGTCAATTTTCATAAATTTAGGCCCAGAACCCAGGCAGAGGAGAAAGGTCCCGTAACAGACAATCTGGCTTCATGTCAGCAGAGAATCAGTCTTCATATCATAGCAGAGAATCAGGCTTCACGTCACCCACCACTGTAAGAGTCAATTTTCATAAATTTAGGCCCAGAACCCAGGTAGAGGAGAAAGGTCCCGTAACAGACAATCTGGCTTCATGACAGCAGAGAATCAGTCTGCATGTCATAGCAGAGAATCAGGCTTCACGTCAGCCACCACTGCAACAGTCCATTGTCATAAATTTAGGCCCAGCACCCAGGCAGAGGAGAGAGGTCCCGTAACAGAGGATCTGGCTTCATGTCAGCAGAGAATCAGTCTGCATGTCATAGCAGAGAATGAGGCTTCACGTCAGCCACCACTGCAACAGTCCATTGGCATATATTTAGGCCCAGCACACACACAGGCAGAGGAGAGAGGTCCCGTAACAGACAATCTGGCTTCATGTCAGCAGAGAATTAGTCTGCATGTCGTAGCAGAGAATGAGGCTTCACGTCACCCACCACTGCAACAGTCCATTGGCATATATTCAGGCCCAGCACCCAGGCAGAGGAGAGAGGTCCCGTAACAGAGGATCTGGCTTCATGTCAGCAGAGAATCAGTCTGCATGTCATAGCAGAGAATCAGGCTTCACGTCAGCCACCACTGCAACAGTCCATTGTCATAAATTTAGGCCCAGCACCCAGGCAGAGGAGAGAGGTCCCGTAACAGAGGATCTGGCTTCATGTCAGCAGAGAATCAGTCTGCATGTCATAGCAGAGAATCAGGCTTCACGTCAGCCACCACTGCAACAGTCCATTGTCATAAATTTAGGCCCAGCACCCAGGCAGAGGAGAGAGGTCCCGTAACAGAGGATCTGGCTTCATGTCAGCAGAGAATCAGTCTGCATGTCATAGCAGAGAATCAGGCTTCACGTCAGCCACCACTGCAACAGTCCATTGTCATAAATTTAGGCCCAGCACCCAGGCAGAGGAGAGAGGTCCCGTAACAGACAATCTGGCTTCATGTCAGCAGAGAATTAGTCTGCATGTCATAGCAGAGAATCAGGCTTCATGTCAGCCACCACTGCAACAGTCCATTGGCATATATTTAGGCCTAGCACACAGGCAGAGGAGAGGTTCATTCAACTTTGGGTAGCATCGCAATATAATGGTAAAATGAAAATAAAAATAGGATTGAATGAGGAAGTGCCCTGGAGTCCAATAATATATGGTTTTGGGGAGGTAGTTAATGTCTAATCTGGACAAGGGACGGACAGGTCCTGTGGGATCCATGCCTGGTTCATTTTTATGAACGTCAGCTTGTCCACATTGGCTGTAGACAGGCGGCTGCGTTTGTCTGTAATGACGCCCCCTGCCGTGCTGAATACACGTTCAGACAAAACGCTGGCTGCCGGGCAGGCCAGCACCTCCAAGGCATAAAAGGCTAGCTCTGGCCACGTGGACAATTTAGAGACCCAGAAGTTGAATGGGGCCGAACCATCAGTCAGTACGTGGAGGGGTGTGCACACGTACTGTTCCACCATGTTAGTGAAATGTTGCCTCCTGCTAACACGTTGCGTATCAGGTGGTGGTGCAGTTAGCTGTGGCGTGTTGACAAAAGTTTTCCACATCTCTGCCATGCTAACCCTGCCCTCAGAGGAGCTGGCCGTGACACAGCTGCCTTGGCGACCTCTTGCTCCTCCTCTGCCTTGGCCTTGGGCTTCCACTTGTTCCCCTGTGACATTTGGGAATGCTCTCAGTAGCGCGTCTACCAACGTGCGCTTGTACTCGCGCATCTTCCTATCACGCTCCAGTGCAGGAAGTAAGGTGGGCACATTGTCTTTGTAGCGTGGATCCAGCAGGGTGGCAACCCAGTAGTCCGCACAGGTTAAAATGTGGGCAACTCTGCTGTCGTTGCGCAGGCACTGCAGCATGTAGTCGCTCATGTGTGCCAGGCTGCCCAGGGGTAAGGACAAGCTGTCCTCTGTGGGAGGCGTATCGTCATCGTCCTGCCTTTCCCCCCAGCCACGCACCAGTGATGGACCCGAGCTGCGTTGGGTGCCACCCCGCTGTGACCATGCTTCATCCTCATCCTCCTCCACCTCCTCCTCATCCTCGTCCTCCTCGTCCTCCAGTAGTGGGCCCTGGCTGGCCACATTTGTACCTGGCCTCTGCTGTTGCAAAAAACCTCCCTCTGAGTCACTTCGAAGAGACTGGCCTGAAAGTGCTAAAAATGACCCCTCTTCCTCATCCTCCTCCTCCTCCTCCTGGGCCACCTCCTGTTCCATCATCGCCCTAAGTGTTTTCTCAAGGAGACATAGAAGTGGTATTGTAACGCTGATAACGGTGTCATCGCCACTGGCCATGTTGGTGGAGTACTCGAAACAGCGCAACAGGGCACACAGGTCTCGCATGGAGGCCCAGTCATTGGTGGTGAAGTGGTGCTGTTCTGTAGTGCGACTGACCCGTGCGTGCTGCAGCTGAAACTCCACTATGGCCTGCTGCTGCTCGCACAGTCTGTCCAGCATGTGCAAGGTGGAGTTCCACCTGGTGGGCACGTCGCATATGAGGCGGTGAGCGGGAAGGCCGAAGTTACGCTGTAGCGCAGACAGGCGAGCAGCGGCAGGATGTGAACGCCGGAAGCGCGAACAGACGGCCCGCACTTTATGCAGCAGCTCTGACATGTCGGGGTAGTTGTGAATGAACTTCTTCACCACCAAATTCAGCACATGCGCCAAGCAAGGGATGTGCGTCAAATTGGCTAGTCCCAGAGCTGCAACGAGATTTCGCCCATTATCACACACCACCAGGCCGGGCTTGAGGCTCACCGGCAGCAACCACTCGTCGGTCTGTTGTTCAATACCCCGCCACAACTCCTGTGCGGTGTGGGGCCTGTCCCCCAAACATATGAGTTTCAGAATGGCCTGCTGACGTTTACCCCGGGCTGTGCTGAAGTTGGTGGTGAAGGTGTGTGGCTGACTGGATGAGCAGGTGGAAGAAGAGGAGGAGGAAGCCGAGAAGGAGGAGGTGGCAACAGGAGGCAAAGAATGTTGCCCTGCGATCCTTGGCGGCGGCAGGACGTGCGCCAAACAGCTCTCCGCCTGGGGCCCAGCTGCCACTACATTTACCCAGTGTGCAGTTAGGGAGATATAGCGTCCCTGGCCGTGCTTACTGGTCCACGTATCTGTGGTTAGGTGGACCTTGCTACAGATGGCGTTGCGCAGTGCACACTTGATTTTATCGGATACTTGGTTGTGCAGGGAAGGCACGGCTCTCTTGGAGAAGTAGTGCCGGCTGGGAACAACATACTGTGGGACAGCAAGCGACATGAGCTGTTTGAAGCTGTCTGTGTCCACCAGCCTAAATGACAGCATTTCATAGGCCAGTAGTTTAGAAATGCTGGCATTCAGGGCCAGGGATCGAGGGTGGCTAGGTGGGAATTTACGCTTTCTATCAAATGTTTGTGAGATGGAGAGCTGAACGCTGGCGTGTGACATGGTTGAGACGCTTGGTGACGGAGGTGGTGGTGGTGGTGTTGGTGGTACATCCCCTGTTTGCTGGGCGGCAGGTGCCAACGTTCCTCCAGAGGCGGAGGAAGAGGCCGAGGCGGCAGCAGCAGAATAGGCCGAGGCGGCAGCAGCAGAAGAGGTAGCAGGGGGAGCCTGAGTGACTTCCTTGGTTTTAAGGTGTTTACTCCACTGCAGTTCATGCTTTGCATGCAGGTGCCTGGTCATGCAGGTTGTGCTCAGGTTCAGAACGTTAATGCCTCGCTTCAGGCTCTGATGGCACAGCGTGCAAACCACTCGGGTCTTGTCGTCAGCACATTGTTTGAAGAAGTGCCATGCCAGGGAACTCCTTGAAGCTGCCTTTGGGGTGCTCGGTCCCAGATGGCGGCGGTCAGTAGCAGGCGGAGTCTCTTGGCGGCGGGTGTTCTGCTTTTGCCCACTGCTCCCTCTTTTGCTACGCTGTTGGCTCGGTCTCACCACTGCCTCTTCCTCCGAACTGTGAAAGTCAGTGGCACGACCTTCATTCCATGTGGGGTCTAGGACCTCATCGTCCCCTGCATCGTCTTCCACCCAGTCTTGATCCCTGACCTCCTGTTCAGTCTGCACACTGCAGAAAGACGCAGCAGTTGGCACCTGTGTTTCGTCATCATCAGAGACATGCTGAGGTGGTATTCCCATGTCCTCATCATCAGGAAACATAAGTGGTTGTGCGTCAGTGCATTCTATGTCTTTCACCGCTGGGGAAGGGCTAGGTGGATGCCCTTGGGAAACCCTGCCAGCGGAGTCTTCAAACAGCATAAGAGACTGCTGCATAACTTGAGGCTGAGACAGTTTCCCTGGTATGCATGGGGGTGATGTGACAGACTGATGGGGTTGGTTTTCAGGCGCCATCTGTGCGCTTTCTGCAGAAGACTGGGTGGGAGATAATGTGAACGTGCTGGATCCACTGTCGGCCACCCAATTGACTAATGCCTGTACCTGCTCAGGCCTTACCATCCTTAGAACGGCATTGGGCCCCACCATATATCGCTGTAAATTCTGGCGGCTACTGGGACCTGAGGTAGTTGGTACACTAGGACGTGTGGATGTGGCAGAACGGCCACGTCCTCTCCCAGCACCAGAGGGTCCACTAACACCACCACGACCATGTCCACGTCCGCGTCCCTTACTAGATGTTTTTCTCATTGTTATGGTTCACCACAACAACAAATATATTATTTGGCCCAATGTATTGTATTCAAATTCAGCGGGATATAAATTTGAGGCCTAGTATTTAGGCGCTGGGTGACCGGTATGGATTTAGTGACAGAATTAGACTTGGAAATGCACAGAAGCGTGTGTGTGAAGTTATTCTGAATGACCCAATGTGCACCTTGAATATTATATACCCTTTTTGGGATAGATTTCAAATAGCTCTGATATAGCAGGAACCACTAAATTATGAAATTGCTAAATTGGGAATTGTACTTCAACCCAGAACAAAAAATGTGCTTTGACGGGCACTAAATAACTTTCCCAGCTACAACAGGACAGCGGTAACGAGAGATTTAGAGGGATTTAAATTTGAGGCCTAGTATTTAGGCGCTGGGTGACAGGTATGGGTTTAGTGACAGAATTAGACTTGGAAATACACAGTAGCGGGTGTGTGTGAAGTTATTCTGAATGACCCAATGTGCACCTTCAATATTATATACCCTTTTTGGGATAGATTTCAAATAGCTCTGATATAGCAGGAACCACTAAATTATGAAATTGCTAAATTGGGAATTGTACTTCAACCCAGAACAAAAAATGTGCTTTGACGGACACTAAATAACTTTCCCAGCTACAACAGGACAGCGGTAACGAGAGATTTAGAGGGATTTAAATTTGAGGCCTAGTATTTAGGCGCTGGGTGACAGGTATGGGTTTAGTGACAGAATTAGACTTGGAAATGCACAGAAGCGTGTGTGTGAAGTTATTCTGAATGACCCTATGTGCACCTTCAATATTATATACCCTTTTAGGGATAGATTTCAAATAGCTCTGATATAGCAGAAACCACTAAATTATGAAATTGCTAAATTGGGAATTGTACTTCAACCCAGAACAAAAAATGTGCTTTGACGGACACTAAATATCTTGCCCAGCAACAACAGTACAGCGGTGGGTAACGAGAGATTTAGAGGGATTTAAATTTGAGGCCTAGTATTTAGGCGCTGGGTCACCGGTATGGATTTAGTGACAGAATTAGACTTGGAAATGCACAGAAGCGTGTGTGTGAAGTTATTCTGAATGACCCTATGTGCACCTTCAATATTATATACCCTTTTAGGGATAGATTTCAAATAGCTCTGATATAGCAGAAACCACTAAATTATGAAATTGCTAAATTGGGAATTGTACTTCAACCCAGAACAAAAAATGTGCTTTGACGGACACTAAATATCTTGCCCAGCAACAACAGTACAGCGGTGGGTAACGAGAGATTTAGAGGGATTTAAATTTGAGGCCTAGTATTTAGGCGCTGGGTCACCGGTATGGATTTAGTGACAGAATTAGACTTGGAAATGCACAGAAGCGTGTGTGTGAAGTTATTCTGAATGACCCTATGTGCACCTTCAATATTATATACCCTTTTAGGGATAGATTTCAAATAGCTCTGATATAGCAGAAACCACTAAATTATGAAATTGCTAAATTGGGAATTGTACTTCAACCCAGAACAAAAAATGTGCTTTGACGGACACTAAATATCTTGCCCAGCAACAACAGTACAGCGGTAACGAGAGATTTAGAGGGATTTAAATTTGAGGCCTAGTATTTAGGCGCTGGGTGACAGGTATGGGTTTAGTGACAGAATTAGACTTGGAAATACACAGTAGCGGGTGTGTGTGAAGTTATTCTGAATGACCCAATGTGCACCTTCAATATTATATACCCTTTTAGGGATAGATTCCAAATAGCTCTGATATAGCAGGAACCACTAAATTATGAAATTGCTAAATTGGGAATTGTACTTCAACCCAGAACAAAAAATGTGCTTTGACGGACACTAAATATCTTGCCCAGCAACAACAGTACAGCGGTAACGAGAGATTTAGAGGGATTTAAATTTGAGGCCTAGTATTTAGGCGCTGGGTGACAGGTATGGGTTTAGTGACAGAATTAGACTTGGAAATACACAGTAGCGGGTGTGTGTGAAGTTATTCTGAATGACCCAATGTGCACCTTCAATATTATATACCCTTTTAGGGATAGATTCCAAATAGCTCTGATATAGCAGGAACCACTAAATTATGAAATTGCTAAATTGGGAATTGTACTTCAACCCAGAACAAAAAATGTGCTTTGACGGACACTAAATATCTTGACCAGCAACAACAGTACAGCGGTAACGAGAGATTTAGAGGGATTTAAATTTGAGGCCTAGTATTTAGGCGCTGGGTGACAGGTATGGGTTTAGTGACAGAATTAGACTTGGAAATACACAGTAGCGGGTGTGTGTGAAGTTATTCTGAATGACCCAATGTGCACCTTCAATATTATATACCCTTTTTGGGATAGATTTCAAATAGCTCTGATATAGCAGGAACCACTAAATTATGAAATTGCTAAATTGGGAATTGTATTTCAACCCAGAACAAGAAATGTGCTTGAACGGACACTAAATAACTCGCCCAGCTACAGCACTAGGGACAGATTTAGCTGGATATAAATTTGAGGCCTAGTATTTAGGCGCTGGGTGACCGGTATGGATTTAGTGACAGAATTAGACTGGGATATGGCCAAAAAATAAACAGACTATTGCTGGTTAAATGCACTTGGTGTGACAGCTTCACCCTGATGTAGGCTTTAGCCAAAAAACAACCACACCATTGAGGGTTAAATGCACTTGGTGACAGGCGCAGCTTGCCCCTGATTTTGTATATGGCCAAAAAATGAACAGACTATTGCTGGTTAAATGCACTTGGTGTGACAGCTT
Source organism: Bufo gargarizans (assembly GCF_014858855.1). Lineage (NCBI taxonomy): Eukaryota > Metazoa > Chordata > Amphibia > Anura > Bufonidae > Bufo > Bufo gargarizans. Next base: position 91,164,806 of record NC_058080.1, on the reverse strand, counting down.
CACCCTGATGTAGGCTTTAGCCAAAAAACAACCACACCATTGAGGGTTAAATGCACTTGGTGACAGGCGCAGCTTGCCCCTGATTTTGTATATGGCCAAAAAATGAACAGACTATTGCTGGTTAAATGCACTTGGTGTGACAGCTTCACCCTGATGTAGGCTTTAGCCAAAAAACAACCACACCATTGAGGGTTAAATGCACTTGGTCGCAGCTTGTGCTGGCGCACCACAAGACACAAAATGGCCGCCGATCACCCCAGAAAAATGAGACTGACAAACGGTCTGTGCAGCCTAAAAACAGTGAGCAATTGAGGATCAGCAGCTCAATGATCCACAGCTGCAGATCGATCAGTTAATCAAGTCCTTTGGAGGAGTTAATCTGCCTAATCTCGCCCTACTGTCGCAGCCGCAACCTCTCCCTACGCTAATTAGAGCAGAGTGACGGGCGGCGCTATGTGACTCCAGCTTAAATAGAGGCTGGGTCACATGGTGCTCTGGCCAATCACAGCCATGCCAATAGTAGGCATGGCTGTGATGGCCTCTTGGGGCAAGTAGTATGACGCTTGTTGATTGGCTGCTTTGCAGCCTTTCAAAAAGCGCCAAGAAAGCGTCACAAAAGCGCCAAGAAAGCGACGAACACCGAACCCGAACCCGGACTTTTACGAAAATGTCCGGGTTCGGGTCCGTGTCACGGACACCCCAAAATTCGGTACGAACCCGAACTATACAGTTCGAGTTCGCTCATCCCTAGCAGGGACCATTTCCGCAAAGAAATGAAATGAAGGCCCTATCTTTTCCGGGAGCAGCTGATGTCCCTGCGTGATGTTATGGAGCTGCGTCCATAAGTCCATTTTAGTCATACTGAAATGGTCATTTGAGTTGTATTTATGGTATGGACATATAGGTTACAGATGTATCAGGGTAAACACACATGCTTTATGTGACATGTGATGCTAACTAAATGCTAATAAATGCATTATGCAATAGCTTTTCTAGGCATTTTGCTTAAAGATAACATGATTATTATAGACATTCACGTTAAAGAGTGTGTGTGTTATTCCTGCTACATCTGTACTTATAATGTAACTAAAGTATTGAAATTTCAACATATGTTTTTTTAATTTTCTAATGTTTTTAGAACTGAGGACAACCTAGAGGAGGAAGGTGATGAGTCAGGCCCGCACCAATCAGGTGCATGGGAGGAGGACACCGCATCAGCACAGCCTGAAAGTGGACCAGGACCCAGCACAGCACCATCAAGGCCTCCTGCAGCATCTGGTGGCGATTCCCCCACCTCCCCTCTGGCTCTACCCAGCAGGGCCAGACGACGGGCAATGCCTCCTGCCGAATCTAACATAAATATGCAAGTTCTACATTATTTATCTAGAGCACAGCAGGAGGATCATTATGACATGTTTGCCCGTAGTCTGGCCCATTTTATGCATCAGCTACCTCCTGATCGACTAATGAGAACCAGAACTGCGATTGAAATAGTTCTGGAGGTAGCTAATCGCCCACAAGAGCAGACCAAAATGTATGATGCCCTTGAAAGCCTGCGCTGTCATGGGAACATATTTAGCCCCCACCACCCCCAGGTAGTCAGCCCTCACAGGGGCCACAACAATTTCCTCCCCAAAGGGATCAGTATGGGCCACCAATTGCACCATATGTGCCACAGTATCAGGGGGAACCCAGTTATATTCAGCAGGACCCATCGTCCAGTCAACCTGGCCCAAGCCAATACTCTGGACCCCCTTCCCAGCAACAATTTACTGGACCTCCTTATCAGGGCCCATCGTCCATTCAACCTGGGCCTAGTCACTACTTAGGGCCTCCTTCACAGCAACAAATTTCTGCCCCTCATTATCAGGGAGCCTCGTTGCCATCAAGACGTTATGTAAATTTATAATTTATATTGGTTTACTGTGAGTGTTTATTTTTATTTTTAAAAGCCTGAGTATATTTGAATATAGTGTGCAATAAAACACTTTTATTTTTCAAGTTTATAATTGTTAACATTTGTGTTTATTTTGCAGAAACACACACAATACAATATAGATTTATGATTTGTGGAAAACATTATTAGCCACAAAAGAGCCATACATTTTTAATTTTTTAATCACAATCTGTAAACACACATTAATGTATTGGATTTTTCGGCAATAATTGAAGAACTTTGGAGGGTGCACACGGAGCTCAGCGTACAAGCCAACAAAGAGACCTTTGCTGGCCCGCTGCAAAAGTATAGGATGCACCCATATACGCTTCCTCCGCGGCTCCTCCTCAATCATTTCTGGCTGCTCTCCAAAACAACGGGACACCAGCCAGTGCAAAAAGACATGGTCAGTTGATGACAGAGTGAAAGTGGACATCCTGCAAAGGATAATCCAATAACAAAGACACACGTCAACCACACAAAAACCACTCCACAAAAAAAATGGAGCTGTCCAACAAAACACTGCATGCTGGGGCTATTTATATAGTCTTTGCAGTTACAGGTGAATCTAGTGGATGGATCAGTTTTTTTTTCCCGCGCGTGAAAAACGCATGCCACACGAGCGTGAAACGCGACGCAATCGCATAGTAAAATTACAGCACTCGCATGAAAAATCTCAAGCTTTTCACTGAACGCATCCTTAACGCAACCGGCCAAAAAACATGACGCCCGTGTGAAAGAGGCCATAGTCTTCTGCTTCTGGCTTTGTCCACCGTTATACTTTCCGAGGCTGTCACAATTTGGTGGGGTGCTAGGTGTCAAACCTTCACTAATCTAAACTATCTGGAGGAGAGGAGATCATCAATATTTGAATGATGGAAAAACAATTTAAGTGATGTCCCTGCTTACAAATGAAAGATGGACTTTTTCTGTAGATGCACATCTCACATCTAATGTTCTCTGTTGCCTTTCCCGTGTCTCTTCCTTGGTGTTATTTGGATTCCTAAAATGTTGTCACATATCTGTGACACTGCTGAAAGTAGATTTTCACTACTTTGGAGATGACAGGTTTCCATTCATGGAATGGACTACTTGACGGGTGGAGTTTATGAAACCAGACAATCATGGTCTACAGACTTTTGAGATGTAGTACTGTTAAGATGTACAGTACTGTTCAGTACCCTACACCATGGAACCTTTTTAAGAAAATATGTTCTATGCAAAAACAATTTTTTAACAAACTAAAATTTCTGAAGAAAGTTTGAACATTTCTGTGTCAACTAGATCTTTATTATTCTGCTATTAGATAATTTTGGGATTTGATGTTAATTTCATTATTTGGGGTTTGTAAATAATATTTGCTTTCATTATGTTAACATTTTTACTAATGTAGCTTCTGAAAAACATGTGCATACATTGACATATGTGGTTCAGTTTTTATGTAGCAATAAACAGTGCATTTTAAAAGTCTTTAGTCTTTAGACTCTTTCACATATTTTTATGTTACAACCCTGTTCTAAAATACAAAAGGAAAATCAAGTTTCCTCTCATTAATCTGCACTCAATACCCCATAATAACAAAGTGGAAATAGAATTTTTCAAAATGTATTAAAAAGGAAAACTAAAATTTTTCATGGACATATGTATTCAGATCCTTTGCTAAGACACTTGAAATTTAGCTCTGGTGGACTTCCATTTTTCTTATTTATCTTTGAGATGTTTCTACACCTTGATTGGTGTCCATCTGTAGTAAATTCAGTTGATTTGACATAATTTGGAAATACACACCCCTGTCTGTATAAGGTTTCACTGCTGCCAATGCATATCAGAGCAAAAACCAAGTAAGGGTGGGTTCACACTTGTGTTAGGGATTCCGTTATGGCTTTCCGTTATAACATGGTTATAATGGAAAATAACAGAATGCCCAGACAGAATGCAAAATGGAAAACTTTAAAAGGCATTTGGGAAAGCATAATGGCTCAGTTTGGGTCCCGTTATGCAAGACGGAAAACAAAGTCCTGTTGCCAGGACTTTGTTTTCCGTCTTGCATAACGGGACCCAGACGGATCCGTTTTGATTTCCATAGACTTATATTAGGACGGAGAGCAAACTGAATGCCTTTTAAAGGCTTCCGATTTGCATTCCACCATAATACAAGTCTCTGGCCAGAAGAACGGATTTGTCCTTCCTTCTTATGTATTCCGTTAATTTCCATTATAACCATGTTATAACGGAAAGACATAACGGAATCCTTAATGCTAGTGTGAACCCACCCTAAGGCTACTTTCACTCCCTCGTTTTGGGCTGATCCGTCATAGATCTGCAAAAACGGATCTGTTACAATAATGCAACCACATGCATCCGTCATGAACAGATCCGTTTGTAATATCTGTAACATAGCCAAGACGGATCCGTCATGAACTCCTTTGAAAGTCAATGGGAGATAGATTTGTTTTCTATTGTGCCAGATTGTGTCAGAGAAAACGGATTTGTCCCCATTGACTTACATTGTGTACCAGGACGGATCCGTTTAGCTCAGTTTTGTCAAGCAGACAGCAAAACACTGCAGGCAGCGTTTTGGTGTCCGCCTCCAGAGCGGAATGGAGACTGATCGGAGACAAACTGATGCTTCCTGAGCGGATCCTTTTCCATTCAGAATGAATTAGGGAAAAACTGAGCCATTTTGGACCACTTGTTAGACCCCATGACGGATCTCACAGATGGCCGAAATGCGAGTGTGAAAGTAGCCTTACAGTATGATGTGGAAAGAACTGCCTGTACAGCCCAGATGCATGATTGTGTGTAGACATAGATCTGGGAAAGGCTACAAAAAGTTCAGTTGCATTGAAAGACCCCAATGACTTCCATAATTCTTAAATTGAACCAGAGCTCCTAATAAGTAATGCAATAAGAGAGATCGCCAATAACCCAATGATCACTCTGGCTAAGCTCCAAGGATCTTGTGTATAGATGTCAGAATTTTCCAGAAGGTAATACATCCCTTCAAAACTCCACCAATTTTATATTTATGGTAGAGTGGCCAGAACAAAACCTCTGCTCAGTAAAAGACACACAAAAAGCCCACATATATAAAAAAAAAAAAAAAAATTAAAAATAAATAAATAATCTATGGTTAGATGAAAGAAAAGTTGAATTTGTTTGGCCTCAATTTTAAGTGTTATGTCTGAAGGAAACCAGTCACTGCTTAGCCTTCTGGTGGCAGCATTATGCTGTCAGGGTATTTTCAGTGGCTGGGACAGGAAGACTGGTCAGGATTGAGGGAAACCTGAATGGAGCAAAATATAGAGATATTTTTTTAATAAATACCTGATCCAGAGTTCTCTGGACCGCAGACTGTGCAGAAAGTTGACCTTCCAAGAGAAGAATCACACTAAGCTCACAGCCAAGACAACACAGGAGTGGCTAAGAAGCAACTCTGTGAATGTCCATTGCCCTGACTTGAACCCCATCAAACATCTCTGGAGAGACCTAAAAATGGCTGCCCACCAATAGTCCCCATCCATTCTGACAGATCTTCAGAGGATTTGCAGAGAAGAATCCAAATCAACGTGTGCAAACCTTGATGATATCATACCCAAGAAGACTGGAGGCTGTAATCACTGCCAAAGGTGCTTTAAATACGTTATGTCCTCAATAAAGGGTCTGAACTCTGAATACTTATGCCAATGTAATATTTTAAACATTTTTAACAAATTGTGAAAAAAGTAAAAGGGTCTAAAGATTTTCCAAAAGCATTGTAGTTTTACAATATTTTTGATAGATGCTTCATTTATAATAAAATCACAGAAAAAACATCCTGCACATTATGATATATAAATGTGCGGATGTCCCTGGCTATATTATTGAAGGAAATCACAGAAATAAGATAATAATGCACTTAATTTATAATACATTATGTTTCTGCTATAAGAAAAATAAGTTTGGGTTTGTGGGATGATTTTGCATTCCTGTAGTATAGGTAATTCCCTACACACATGCTCTGTTTGCGCTGCTTACCCATTGCAGTTTGTATCTACTCAATTGCACATTCACTTCTGTTTTATGTAAAAATCTCTGGTTAACTAGATTTGTTTCTGAAGCCATAAATGCATATTTTTTGTTGTGCTAACATAGTCACATTGTATTGTTTTTTTAAATCTATTTTTTAAGTTAAAAAAGTTACAAGAAAATGTCAGTTGCAATACAACACTTTGCTTTTCGTATTATACGTAGATAGTGCCAGACTACCGTTTTTTGGCCCCATCAGAGAAAATTATTTTTGCAGCTCAGTCCCTATCTTATCCATAAAGTCTAATAGGTTTTGAATCCAAGAAGATTCTAGTGGCAAGTAATTGCCTTTAAATGTTTCCTTTATCTCCTAGAACCTTTGGACCCACTATATTATTAGAGCCTGTCCTTAAATTACTCTGTAGATTTTCTCTGCAAATATTTGTTCACTCTTGTTGACAACCAATTTGCCAACAGTGTTTTTTTTAACATTTTTTTTAAAAACTTAAAGCAATTTAGTTTTAAATGGCAGTTGTCTAACTTAAATTATTTGACTTGCTTTTTTTCTGTAATCTGCCATATCACTATTAAATAATTATACTTAAAACAAATTGAATTTTTATCTTTTTTATTTTGCTTCTCAACACAAAATAATTAGCTTTGGAAAATGAATACAAACTTATTGCAACCAAATTACATATGACACATACAGAAATTTTTAACATTTATTGATTGCATTTAAATGGAAATGACTACATAGATGTAGTTATACAGAGCTACCCATTTTAGAGCAGTCACATTTCAGTCAAGTCTACGGTGTACACAATTTTTAAGCTTTTGATTATGGCAAATATATACCCCAGACAAATGCAACTCTAGGCCTAAACAGTTACATACGTGTGCAATTGACTAATTTTGAAAACAAAAAAAGAAAAAGATATGGTACCATACTACAGTAGATACTGAAATGGTTGTGTAGTCACTTATATTCTTTAAAACATTCAAATCAAATGTATACCATATATACTGTACATATGTCAAAAGAGAATTATCTCTTGTCCGGCTAATGATGACACTTAAGATAATTTCCTGTTGCATGTTCCAAAGGCAGTAATGCAAACTTAATTTAAAAAGGGCTGTGTATCCAAACAAATCAAATCCATCATTCCAGTGACTTCAGACAAAACTTCTTCTTTATTAAAGAGAAAAAAAAAAAATATGCACAATGCCCCAATATTAACCATTAGAAGTGATGGTTACTGTCGGGAAAATGTGCAGACATTTTACATTTTGTACAATGAAGAAGAAGTTTTATCTAAAGTCACTAGAGTGCTGGATTTGGTTATTTTGAACCACCAGCCAAAATCTCAGCATGTCTACACACCTGTGAGACTTCATCCCAGTGTGATGAGCTGGTTCAATTTGTTTGATGTCATTTATAGGGGCTTTACAGCAAATATAACATTTATCACTCTTTAAATAGTAACCATTTAATGTGTCTTTTTACTGTTGTTAACACTTAGTGGAAATGGATATTTGGCACTCTAAGTTGCAATAGTGCACAGGTATTATCTTACTCCATGCAATATAGCAGATACATTTTGGCACCTAAAGGGGGATCTTCATAATCCTATTTAATAAAATTATTTATCCCCCAATGAACTATTTTCAAAATATATCTGATTAAAAAAATCACACTCATCTCTTTGAAATATAATTTTTAATATCCATTGTTCATGCAAGCTACCCATGGATACGGCCACCATTCGCTGGTCGCATCCATGGGCCGCGCTTGCACATTCTTACCTCTTGTGATGCTGCGGCCGGCCTCCTCACTGACACTGTGTGCGTGGACGCCGCCGGCTGGCCGCGCATGCGCAGATCCATATACTTTTACGCTGCGGCTATTGTAGTTCTGCGCATGCGTGGCCGCCCGAACACTTCGTGCAGTGATGAGACTGTGCGGACAGAGTCGGAGGACATAAGCGGTGGGTGAAAATTATTTCTATGTGCACCACCAATTCCACCAACCATTGGGGGCTGATGGAGGCACTTGGGGGGCTGATAGAGGCACTTGGGGGGCTGATGGAGGCACAATGGGGGCTGAAGGAGGCACTTGGGCTGATGGAGGCACTAGGGCTGAAGAAGGCACTTTAGGAGCTGATGGAGGCACAATGGAGGCTGATGGAGGCACAATGGGGGCTGATGGAGGCACAATGGGGGCTGATGGAGGCACAATGGGGGCTGATGGAGGCACAATGGGGGCTCATGGAGGCACTTGGGGGGCTGATGGAGGCACTTGGGGGGGCTGATGGAGGCACAATGGGAGCTGATGGGGCACTTGGGCTGATGAAGGCACGGGCTGAATGAGGCACTTTAGGAGCTGATGGAGGCACAATGGGGGCTGATGGAGGCACAATGAGGGCTGATGGAGGCACAATGGGGGCTGATGGAGGCACTTGGGGGGCTGATGGAGGCAAAATGGGGGCTTATGGAAGCACTTGGGCTGATGGAGGCACTTGGGGGGCTGATGGAGGCACTTGGGGGCTGATGGAGGCACTTGGGGGCTGATGGAGGCACAATGGGGCTGATGGAGGCACTTGGGGGACTGATGGAGGCACTTGGGGGCTGATGGAGGCACAGTTGGGGCTGATGGAGGCACTGGGGGGCTGATGGAGGCACAATGGGGGCTGATGGAGGCACTTGGGCTGATGGAGACACTTGAAGGGCTGATGGAGGCTCAATGGGGGCTGATGGAGGCACAATGGGGCTGATGAAGGCACATTGGGGGCTGATGAAGGCACTTGGGCTGATGGAGGAACTTGGGGGGCTGATGGAGACAAAATGGGGGCTGATGGAGGCACTTGGGGGGCTAATGGATGCACTTGGGGCTGATGGAGGAACAATGGGGGCTGTTGGAGGCCCTTGATTTGATGGAGGCACTTGGGGGGCTGATGGAGGCACTTGGGCTGATGGAGGCACAATGGGGGCTGATTGAGGCACTTGGGCTGATGGAGGCACTTGGGGGCTGATGGAGGCACAACTGGGGCTGATGGAGGCACAACTGGGGCTGATGGAGGCACAACGGGGGCTGATGGAGGCATAATAGGGGCTGATGGAGGCACAATAAGGGCTGATGGAGGCACAATGTGGGCTTATGGAGGCACAATGTGGGCTTATGGAGGCACAATGGGGTCTGATGGAGGCACAATGGGGTCTGATGGAGGCATTTGGGGGGCTGATGGAGGCATATGGGGGCTGTTTGAGGCATATGGGGCTGTTGGAGGCATATGGGGCTGTTGGAGGCATATGGGGCTGATGGAGGCATATGGGGGGGCTGATGGCTGTAGCAGTGCTGAATATGCTGCTGTTTAGCCATAGTTCTAGTGGGGTAGGGAATAGACTGATTTAGCAGAGCTGTATATGTGGAGGGTCAGCATCAATGCTGCTGGAAGAGAGAAACTCATGTAGCAGTGCTGAATATGCAGCTGTACTGACACAGTGCTGGTTGAAGAGATAAACAGACAGATGTAGCAGAGCTGAATACGCTGCTGTTCAGATTCATTTCTAATGGGGAAGGGAATAGACAGATGTAGCAGAGCTGTATATGTCGCGGGTCAGCATGAATGCTGGTGGAAGAGAGAAACTCATGTAGCAGTGCTGAATATGCAGCTGTACTGACACAGTGCTGGTTGAAGAGATAAACAGACAGATGTAGCAGAGCTGTATATGAAACTTTTCAGACACAGTGCTAGCGAAGGAAGAGAATAAAGATGTAGCAGGGCTGTATAGGAAGCCTTTCAGCCAAAGTGATGTTAGGGGACTGGAGAAGACATATGTAGCTGAGCTGTATATGCATCTATAAAGTGTAAGGTTTATACACAACTGGAGTACAGCTGTAATGGAAACAAATCTGCATCAGTGCTGGTGGGTGGGGGTTGATCAAGCTTTTGAGCTAATGTATAATATGGAATTATAGTTTTTGATGCACAGAATGGGTTTGTAAAAGATCAGACTGAGATTTTATGTGTAAAACTGTGCAGAACAGCCAGGTGTTACTGTACACTGTGCTCACTTCACATGGCTCTCTCATTACCCCAGCAGGGGGAGGGGCCTCACAGACAGTGCAGGCTGCCAGACTGATGAGTCATACTCTTCACATGAACTAGCACCCAAGGACTGAGTTCTCAGTGTGATGTCATAAGGATGCGTGGCCAGCCTTCACTTTAGCTGCCTAAGCCCGCCCAGCCTTAGTTGCAGGAAACCAGGAAGTGAATTCTGCTGTAACTGCAGCTTAAGCTGATTTAGCAAGATGGGAATACCCTTTTAAAAGCAGAGATATTTTGCTTGTCTTTATTTCAAGGAAATCCAGTGCAAATATAACCTTTAAATAAAGTCTCATTAAATAAACTAAATGTTGCATCGTATAATGCCAAAGCAAAGCACTTTATTGTTTAAGACAAATACCTTCAGGACAGCTTTTTGGAGCAGTCCATCAATTGAACATAGGCTGCTGTAAATGGATTCAGAAGACGGTCTCTGCAGAGCAGTGTGAGGGGATATTCAATTCTACACAATCAAGGTTATCACAAAATCACTTAAACTTGGAAAAATGGCTTATTGCAATATGAATATCATAGAACTAATGGTTACACTGATTCCTAACATGATCTGCAAAGATGTAATTCCAAAATATAATTTGTTAGTAAATGTTGTATAGGCAATATCATGAATGTTACCATAGCAGCTGCTATATAGCTCTAGTACAGTTTGGGTGGGCGCTCCATTGTGCAGAAGACCTGATGACATTACAAAACATCCCTTTGTTACTCTTTATGCATGGTTTTACTACTAGTGTGGGTGGCTATGTATTCTAGTTAAACCCCATAGTAAATAATTCCCTGCACTAAGTCATCCATATTTTAAGTAAGGTCATACTAAATATAAATAAGATACTCAATATAAATATGTAATACTGTCGAATTTATATGAACTGACAATATTGAAACTGTCAATCAAGACCAAGACTCCATTTCATTTTATTAATAGAGACTAAATACTTACCGGAGTTGGAACTGCCCAGTGACTACAGGCAACCAAATTTGTATATGTAACTTCTCCTTATAGCCACAATGGTTCGTCTGTTTCAGTCCTCTACCAGGCACAGTAATTGCTTAATGGTCAGAAATAGAGTTGAGCGAACACCTGGATGTTCGGGTTCGAGAAGTTCGGCCGAACATCCCGGAAATGTTCGGGTTCGGGATCCGAACCCGATCCGAACTTCGTCCCGAACCCGAACCCCATTGAAGTCAATGGGGACCCGAACTTTTCGGCACTAAAAAGGCTGTAAAACAGCCCAGGAAAGAGCTAGAGGGCTGCAAAAGGCAGCAACATGTAGGTAAATCCCCTGCAAACAAATGTGGATAGGGAAATGAATTAAAATAAAAATTAAATAAATAAAAATTAACCAAAATCAATTGGAGAGAGGTTCCATAGCAGAGAATCTGGCTTCCCGTCACCCACCACTGGAACAGTCCATTCTCAGATATTTAGGCCCCGGCACCCAGGCAGAGGAGAGAGGTCCCGTAACAGAGAATCTGTCTTCATGTCAGCAGAGAATTAGTCTGCATGTCATAGCAGAGAATGAGGCTTCACGTCAGCCACCACTGCAACAGTCCATTGGCATATATTTAGGCCTAGCACACAGGCAGAGCAGAGAGGTCCCGTAACAGACAATCTGGCTTCATGTCAGCAGAGAATCAGTCTGCATGTCATAGCAGAGAATGAGGCTTCACGTCACCCACCACTGCAACAGTCCATTGGCATATATTTAGGCCTAGCACACAGGCAGAGCAGAGAGGTCCCGTAACAGACAATCTGGCTTCATGTCAGCAGAGAATCAGTCTGCATGTCATAGCAGAGAATGAGGCTTCACGTCACCCACCACTGCAACAGTCCATTGGCATATATTTAGGCCTAGCACACAGGCAGAGCAGAGAGGTCCCGTAACAGACAATCTGGCTTCATGACAGCAGAGAATTAGTCTGCATGTCATAGCAGAGAATGAGGCTTCACGTCAGCCACCACTGCAACAGTCCATTGGCATATATTTAGGCCCAGCACCCAGGCAGAGGAGAGAGGTCCCGTAACAGACAATCTGGCTTCATGTCAGCAGAGAATTAGTCTGCATGTCATAGCAGAGAATCAGGCTTCACGTCAGCCACCACTGCAACAGTCCATTGTCATAAATTTAGGCCCAGCACCCAGGCAGAGGAGAGAGGTCCCGTAACAGACAATCTGGCTTCATGTCAGCAGAGAATTAGTCTGCATGTCATAGCAGAGAATGAGGCTTCACGTCAGCCACCACTGCAACAGTCCATTGGCATATATTTAGGCCTAGCACACAGGCAGAGCAGAGAGGTCCCGTAACAGACAATCTGGCTTCATGACAGCAGAGAATCAGTCTGCATGTCATAGCAGAGAATCAGGCTTCACGTCAGCCACCACTGCAACAGTCCATTGTCATAAATTTAGGCCCAGAACCCAGGCAGAGGAGAAAGGTCCCGTAACAGACAATCTGGCTTCATGTCAGCAGAGAATCAGTCTTCATATCATAGCAGAGAATCAGGCTTCACGTCACCCACCACTGCAACAGTCAATTTTCATAAATTTAGGCCCAGAACCCAGGCAGAGGAGAAAGGTCCCGTAACAGACAATCTGGCTTCATGTCAGCAGAGAATCAGTCTTCATATCATAGCAGAGAATCAGGCTTCACGTCACCCACCACTGCAACAGTCAATTGTCATAAATTTAGGCCCAGCACCCAGGCAGAGGAGAGAGCTCCCGTAACAGAGGATCTGGCTTCATGTCAGCAGAGAATCAGTCTGCATGTCATAGCAGAGAATGAGGCTTCACGTCACCCACCACTGCAACAGTCCATTGGCATATATTTAGGCCTAGCACACAGGCAGAGGAGAGGTTCATTCAACTTTGGGTAGCCTCGCAATATAATGGTAAAATGAAAATAAAAATAGGATTGAATGAGGAAGTGCCCTGGAGTCCAATAATATATGGTTATGGGGAGGTAGTTAATGTCTAATCTGGACAAGGGACGGACAGGTCCTGTGGGATCCATGCCTGGTTCATTTTTATGAACGTCAGCTTGTCCACATTGGCTGTAGACAGGCGGCTGCGTTTGTCTGTAATGACGCCCCCTGCCGTGCTGAATACACGTTCAGACAAAACGCTGGCTGCCGGGCAGGCCAGCACCTCCAAGGCATAAAAGGCTAGCTCTGGCCACGTGGACAATTTAGAGACCCAGAAGTTGAATGGGGCCGAACCATCAGTCAGTACGTGGAGGGGTGTGCACACGTACTGTTCCACCATGTTAGTGAAATGTTGCCTCCTGCTAACACGTTGCGTATCAGGTGGTGGTGCAGTTAGCTGTGGCGTGTTGACAAAAGTTTTCCACATCTCTGCCATGCTAACCCTGCCCTCAGAGGAGCTGGCCGTGACACAGCTGCCTTGGCGACCTCTTGCTCCTCCTCTGCCTTGGCCTTGGGCTTCCACTTGTTCCCCTGTGACATTTGGGAATGCTCTCAGTAGCGCGTCTACCAACGTGCGCTTGTACTCGCGCATCTTCCTATCACGCTCCAGTGCAGGAAGTAAGGTGGGCACATTGTCTTTGTAGCGTGGATCCAGCAGGGTGGCAACCCAGTAGTCCGCACAGGTTAAAATGTGGGCAACTCTGCTGTCGTTGCGCAGGCACTGCAGCATGTAGTCGCTCATGTGTGCCAGGCTGCCCAGGGATAAGGACAAGCTGTCCTCTGTGGGAGGCGTATCGTCATCGTCCTGCCTTTCCCCCCAGCCACGCACCAGTGATGGACCCGAGCTGCGTTGGGTGCCACCCCGCTGTGACCATGCTTCATCCTCATCCTCCTCCACCTCCTCCTCATCCTCGTCCTCCTCGTCCTCCAGTAGTGGGCCCTGGCTGGCCACATTTGTACCTGGCCTCTGCTGTTGCCAAAAACCTCCCTCTGAGTCACTTCGAAGAGACTGGCCTGAAAGTGCTAAAAATGACCCCTCTTCCTCCTCCTCCTCCTCCTCCTCCTGGGCCACCTCCTCTTCCATCATCGCCCTAAGTGTTTTCTCAAGGAGACATAGAAGTGGTATTGTAACGCTGATAACGGTGTCATCGCCACTGGCCATGTTGGTGGAGTACTCGAAACAGCGCAACAGGGCACACAGGTCTCGCATGGAGGCCCAGTCATTGGTGGTGAAGTGGTGCTGTTCTGTAGTGCGACTGACCCGTGCGTGCTGCAGCTGAAACTCCACTATGGCCTGCTGCTGCTCGCACAGTCTGTCCAGCATGTGCAAGGTGGAGTTCCACCTGGTGGGCACGTCGCATATGAGGCGGTGAGCGGGAAGGCCGAAGTTACGCTGTAGCGCAGACAGGCGAGCAGCAGCAGGATGTGAACGCCGGAAGCGCGAACAGACGGCCCGCACTTTATGCAGCAGCTCTGACATGTCGGGGTAGTTGTGAATGAACTTCTGCACCACCAAATTCAGCACATGCGCCAAGCAAGGGATGTGCGTCAAATTGGCTAGTCCCAGAGCTGCAACGAGATTTCGCCCATTATCACACACCACCAGGCCGGGCTTGAGGCTCACCGGCAGCAACCACTCGTCGGTCTGTTGTTCTATACCCCGCCACAACTCCTGTGCGGTGTGGGGCCTGTCCCCCAAACATATGAGTTTCAGAATGGCCTGCTGACGTTTACCCCGGGCTGTGCTGAAGTTGGTGGTGAAGGTGTGTGGCTGACTGGATGAGCAGGTGGAAGAAGAGGAGGAGGAAGCCGAGAAGGAGGAGGTGGCAACAGGAGGCAAAGAATGTTGCCCTGCGATCCTTGGCGGCGGAAGGACGTGCGCCAAACAGCTCTCCGCCTGGGGCCCAGCTGCCACTACATTTACCCAGTGTGCAGTTAGGGAGATATAGCGTCCCTGGCCGTGCTTACTGGTCCACGTATCTGTGGTTAGGTGGACCTTGCTACAGATGGCGTTGCGCAGTGCACACTTGATTTTATCGGATACTTGGTTGTGCAGGGAAGGCACGGCTCTCTTGGAGAAGTAGTGCCGGCTGGGAACAACATACTGTGGGACAGCAAGCGACATGAGCTGTTTGAAGCTGTCTGTGTCCACCAGCCTAAATGACAGCATTTCATAGGCCAGTAGTTTAGAAATGCTGGCATTCAGGGCCAGGGATCGAGGGTGGCTAGGTGGGAATTTACGCTTTCTATCAAATGTTTGTGAGATGGAGAGCTGAACGCTGGCGTGTGACATGGTTGAGACGCTTGGTGACGGAGGTGGTGGTGGTGGTGTTGGTGGTACATCCCCTGTTTGCTGGGCGGCAGGTGCCAACGTTCCTCCAGAGGCGGAGGAAGAGGCCGAGGCGGCAGCAGCAGAATAGGCCGAGGCGGCAGCAGCAGAAGAGGTAGCAGGGGGAGCCTGAGTGACTTCCTTGGTTTTAAGGTGTTTACTCCACTGCAGTTCATGCTTTGCATGCAGGTGCCTGGTCATGCAGGTTGTGCTCAGGTTCAGAACGTTAATGCCTCGCTTCAGGCTCTGATGGCACAGCGTGCAAACCACTCGGGTCTTGTCGTCAGCACATTGTTTGAAGAAGTGCCATGCCAGGGAACTCCTTGAAGCTGCCTTTGGGGTGCTCGGTCCCAGATGGCGGCGGTCAGTAGCAGGCGGAGTCTCTTGGCGGCGGGTGTTCTGCTTTTGCCCACTGCTCCCTCTTTTGCTACGCTGTTGGCTCGGTCTCACCACTGCCTCTTCCTCCGAACTGTGAAAGTCAGTGGCACGACCTTCATTCCATGTGGGGTCTAGGACCTCATCGTCCCCTGCATCGTCTTCCACCCAGTCTTGATCCCTGACCTCCTGTTCAGTCTGCACACTGCAGAAAGACGCAGCAGTTGGCACCTGTGTTTCGTCATCATCAGAGACATGCTGAGGTGGTATTCCCATGTCCTCATCATCAGGAAACATAAGTGGTTGTGCGTCAGTGCATTCTATGTCTTTCACCGCTGGGGAAGGGCTAGGTGGATGCCCTTGGGAAACCCTGCCAGCGGAGTCTTCAAACAGCATAAGAGACTGCTGCATAACTTGAGGCTGAGACAGTTTCCCTGGTATGCATGGGGGTGATGTGACAGACTGATGGGGTTGGTTTTCAGGCGCCATCTGTGCGCTTTCTGCAGAAGACTGGGTGGGAGATAATGTGAACGTGCTGGATCCACTGTCGGCCACCCAATTGACTAATGCCTGTACCTGCTCAGGCCTTACCATCCTTAGAACGGCATTGGGCCCCACCATATATCGCTGTAAATTCTGGCGGCTACTGGGACCTGAGGTAGTTGGTACACTAGGACGTGTGGATGTGGCAGAACGGCCACGTCCTCTCCCAGCACCAGAGGGTCCACTAACACCACCACGACCATGTCCACGTCCGCGTCCCTTACTAGATGTTTTTCTCATTGTTATGGTTCACCACAACAACAAATATATTATTTGGCCCAATGTATTGTATTCAAATTCAGCGGGATATAAATTTGAGGCCTAGTATTTAGGCGCTGGGTGACCGGTATGGATTTAGTGACAGAATTAGACTTGGAAATGCACAGAAGCGTGTGTGTGTGAAGTTATTCTGAATGACCCAATGTGCACCTTGAATATTATATACCCTTTTAGGGATAGATTTCAAATAGCTCTGATATAGCAGAAACCACTAAATTATGAAATTGCTAAATTGGGAATTGTACTTCAACCCAGAACAAAAAATGTGCTTTGACGGACACTAAATATCTTGCCCAGCAACAACAGTACAACGGTGGGTAACGAGAGATTTAGAGGGAATTAAATTTGAGGCCTAGTATTTAGGCGCTGGGTCACCGGTATGGATTTAGTGACAGAATTAGACTTGGAAATACACAGTAGCGGGTGTGTGTGAAGTTATTCTGAATGACCCTATGTGCACCTTCAATATTATATACCCTTTTAGGGATAGATTTCAAATAGCTCTGATATAGCAGAAACCACTAAATTATGAAATTGCTAAATTGGGAATTGTACTTCAACCCAGAACAAAAAATGTGCTTTGACGGACACTAAATATCTTGCCCAGCAACAACAGTACAGCGGTGGGTAACGAGAGATTTAGAGGGAATTAAATTTGAGGCCTAGTATTTAGGCGCTGGGTCACCGGTATGGATTTAGTGACAGAATTAGACTTGGAAATGCACAGAAGCGTGTGTGTGAAGTTATTCTGAATGACCCAATGTGCACCTTCAATATTATATACCCTTTTTGGGATAGATTTCAAATAGCTCTGATATAGCAGGAACCACTAAATTATGAAATTGCTAAATTGGGAATTGTACTTCAACCCAGAACAAAAAATGTGCTTTGACGGGCACTAAATAACTTTCCCAGCTACAACAGGACAACGGTAACGAGAGATTTAGAGGGATTTAAATTTGAGGCCTAGTATTTAGGCGCTGGGTGACAGGTATGGGTTTAGTGACAGAATTAGACTTGGAAATACACAGTAGCGGGTGTGTGTGAAGTTATTCTGAATGACCCTATGTGCACCTTCAATATTATATACCCTTTTAGGGATAGATTTCAAATAGCTCTGATATAGCAGAAACCACTAAATTATGAAATTGCTAAATTGGGAATTGTACTTCAACCCAGAACAAAAAATGTGCTTTGACGGACACTAAATATCTTGCCCAGCAACAACAGTACAGCGGTGGGTAACGAGAGATTTAGAGGGAATTAAATTTGAGGCCTAGTATTTAGGCGCTGGGTCACCGGTATGGATTTAGTGACAGAATTAGACTTGGAAATACACAGTAGCGGTGTGTGTGAAGTTATTCTGAATGACCCTATGTGCACCTTCAATATTATATACCCTTTTTGGGATAGATTTCAAATAGCTCTGATATAGCAGGAACCACTAAATTATGAAATTGCTAAATTGGGAATTGTACTTCAACCCAGAACAAAAAATGTGCTTTGACGGGCACTAAATAACTTTCCCAGCTACAACAGGACAACGGTAACGAGAGATTTAGAGGGATTTAAATTTGAGGCCTAGTATTTAGGCGCTGGGTGACAGGTATGGGTTTAGTGACAGAATTAGACTTGGAAATACACAGTAGCGGGTGTGTGTGAAGTTATTCTGAATGACCCTATGTGCACCTTCAATATTATATACCCTTTTAGGGATAGATTTCAAATAGCTCTGATATAGCAGAAACCACTAAATTATGAAATTGCTAAATTGGGAATTGTACTTCAACCCAGAACAAAAAATGTGCTTTGACGGACACTAAATATCTTGCCCAGCAACAACAGTACAGCGGTGGGTAACGAGAGATTTAGAGGGAATTAAATTTGAGGCCTAGTATTTAGGCGCTGGGTCACCGGTATGGATTTAGTGACAGAATTAGACTTGGAAATACACAGTAGCGGGTGTGTGTGAAGTTATTCTGAATGACCCTATGTGCACCTTCAATATTATATACCCTTTTTGGGATAGATTTCAAATAGCTCTGATATAGCAGGAACCACTAAATTATGAAATTGCTAAATTGGGAATTGTACTTCAACCCAGAACAAAAAATGTGCTTTGACGGACACTAAATAACTTGCCCAGCTACAACAGTACAGCGGTAACGAGAGATTTAGAGGGATTAAATTTGAGGCCTAGTATTTAGGCGCTGGGTGACAGGTATGGGTTTAGTGACAGAATTAGACTTGGAAATACACAGTAGCGGGTGTGTGTGAAGTTATTCTGAATGACCCTATGTGCACCTTCAATATTATATACCCTTTTAGGGATAGATTTCAAATAGCTCTGATATAGCAGAAACCACTAAATTATGAAATTGCTAAATTGGGAATTGTACTTCAACCCAGAACAAAAAATGTGCTTTGACGGACACTAAATATCTTGCCCAGCAACAACAGTACAGCGGTGGGTAACGAGAGATTTAGAGGGAATTAAATTTGAGGCCTAGTATTTAGGCGCTGGGTCACCGGTATGGATTTAGTGACAGAATTAGACTTGGAAATACACAGTAGCGGGTGTGTGTGAAGTTATTCTGAATGACCCTATGTGCACCTTCAATATTATATACCCTTTTTGGGATAGATTTCAAATAGCTCTGATATAGCAGGAACCACTAAATTATGAAATTGCTAAATTGGGAATTGTACTTCAACCCAGAACAAAAAATGTGCTTTGACGGGCACTAAATAACTTTCCCAGCTACAACAGGACAACGGTAACGAGAGATTTAGAGGGATTTAAATTTGAGGCCTAGTATTTAGGCGCTGGGTGACAGGTATGGGTTTAGTGACAGAATTAGACTTGGAAATACACAGTAGCGGGTGTGTGTGAAGTTATTCTGAATGACCCTATGTGCACCTTCAATATTATATACCCTTTTAGGGATAGATTTCAAATAGCTCTGATATAGCAGAAACCACTAAATTATGAAATTGCTAAATTGGGAATTGTACTTCAACCCAGAACAAAAAATGTGCTTTGACGGACACTAAATATCTTGCCCAGCAACAACAGTACAGCGGTGGGTAACGAGAGATTTAGAGGGAATTAAATTTGAGGCCTAGTATTTAGGCGCTGGGTCACCGGTATGGATTTAGTGACAGAATTAGACTTGGAAATACACAGTAGCGGGTGTGTGTGAAGTTATTCTGAATGACCCTATGTGCACCTTCAATATTATATACCCTTTTTGGGATAGATTTCAAATAGCTCTGATATAGCAGGAACCACTAAATTATGAAATTGCTAAATTGGGAATTGTACTTCAACCCAGAACAAAAAATGTGCTTTGACGGACACTAAATAACTTGCCCAGCTACAACAGTACAGCGGTAACGAGAGATTTAGAGGGATATAAATTTGAGGCCTAGTATTTAGGCGCTGGGTGACAGGTATGGGTTTAGTGACAGAATTAGACTTGGAAATACACAGTAGCGGGTGTGTGTGAAGTTATTCTGAATGACCCTATGTGCACCTTCAATATTATATACCCTTTTAGGGATAGATTTCAAATAGCTCTGATATAGCAGAAACCACTAAATTATGAAATTGCTAAATTGGGAATTGTACTTCAACCCAGAACAAAAAATGTGCTTTGACGGACACTAAATATCTTGCCCAGCAACAACAGTACAGCGGTGGGTAACGAGAGATTTAGAGGGAATTAAATTTGAGGCCTAGTATTTAGGCGCTGGGTCACCGGTATGGATTTAGTGACAGAATTAGACTTGGAAATACACAGTAGCGGGTGTGTGTGAAGTTATTCTGAATGACCCTATGTGCACCTTCAATATTATATACCCTTTTTGGGATAGATTTCAAATAGCTCTGATATAGCAGGAACCACTAAATTATGAAATTGCTAAATTGGGAATTGTACTTCAACCCAGAACAAAAAATGTGCTTTGACGGGCACTAAATAACTTTCCCAGCTACAACAGGACAACGGTAACGAGAGATTTAGAGGGATTTAAATTTGAGGCCTAGTATTTAGGCGCTGGGTGACAGGTATGGGTTTAGTGACAGAATTAGACTTGGAAATACACAGTAGCGGGTGTGTGTGAAGTTATTCTGAATGACCCTATGTGCACCTTCAATATTATATACCCTTTTTGGGATAGATTTCAAATAGCTCTGATATAGCAGAAACCACTAAATTATGAAATTGCTAAATTGGGAATTGTACTTCAACCCAGAACAAAAAATGTGCTTTGACGGACACTAAATATCTTGCCCAGCAACAACAGTACAGCGGTGGGTAACGAGAGATTTAGAGGGAATTAAATTTGAGGCCTAGTATTTAGGCGCTGGGTCACCGGTATGGATTTAGTGACAGAATTAGACTTGGAAATACACAGTAGCGGGTGTGTGTGAAGTTACTCTGAATGACCCTATGTGCACCTTCAATATTATATACCCTTTTTGGGATAGATTTCAAAGAGCTCTGATATAGCAGGAACCACTAAATTATGAAATTGCTAAATTGGGAATTGTATTTCAACCCAGAACAAGAAATGTGCTTGAACGGACACTAAATAACTCGCCCAGCTACAGCACTAGGGACAGATTTAGCTGGATATAAATTTGAGGCCTAGTATTTAGGCGCTGGGTGACCGGTATGGATTTAGTGACAGAATTAGACTGGGATATGGCCAAAAAATGAACAGACTATTGCTGGTTAAATGCACTTGGTGTGACAGCTTCACCCTGATGTAGGCTTTAGCCAAAAAACAACCACACCATTGAGGGTTAAATGCACTTGGTGACAGGCGCAGCTTGCCCCTGATTTTGTATATGGCCAAAAAATGAACAGACTATTGCTGGTTAAATGCACTTGGTGTGACAGCTTCACCCTGATGTAGGCTTTAGCCAAAAAACAACCACACCATTGAGGGTTAAATGCACTTGGTGACAGGCGCAGCTTGCCCCTGATTTTGTATATGGCCAAAAAATGAACAGACTATTGCTGGTTAAATGCACTTGGTGTGACAGCTTCACCCTGATGTAGGCTTTAGCCAAAAAACAACCACACCATTGAGGGTTAAATGCACTTGGTGACAGGCGCAGCTTGCCCCTGATTTTGTATATGGCCAAAAAATGAACAGACTATTGCTGGTTAAATGCACTTGGTGTCACAGCTTCACCCTGATGTAGGCTTTAGCCAAAAAACAACCACACCATTGAGGGTTAAATGCACTTGGTCGCAGCTTGTGCTGGCGCACCACAAGACACAAAATGGCCGCCGATCACCCCAGAAAAATGAGACTGACAAACGGTCTGTGCAGCCTAAAAACAGTGAGCAATTGAGGATCAGCAGCTCAATGATCCACAGCTGCAGATCGATCAGTTAATCAAGTCCTTTGGAGGAGTTAATCTGCCTAATCTCGCCCTACTGTCGCAGCCGCAACCTCTCCCTACGCTAATCAGAGCAGAGTGACGGGCGGCGCTATGTGACTCCAGCTTAAATAGAGGCTGGGTCACATGGTGCTCTGGCCAATCACAGCCATGCCAATAGTAGGCATGGCTGTGATGGCCTCTTGGGGCAAGTAGTATGACGCTTGTTGATTGGCTGCTTTGCAGCCTTTCAAAAAGCGCCAAGAAAGCGTCACAAAAGCGCGAAGAAAGCGACGAACACCGAACCCGAACCCGGACTTTTACGAAAATGTCCGGGTTCGGGTCCGTGTCACGGACACCCCAAAATTCGGTACGAACCCGAACTATACAGTTCGGGTTCGCTCATCCCTAGTCAGAAAGGAACTAAAAGGATTGTCTACCCAGTATTTAATTAGTTTTATTAAAAAGTTAGAATGCTTTAAAAAAAATAAAAAATATAAAAAATACTATTTACCTTATTGATTGCATGGTGCTCCCATTCTCATGCATTCTTACCAGTCTCTGTGTCACAAATTAGGGGGAGGGGAGGAACATAGAATGACAACAGAAGGAAAATGATCAGAAACTAGGCCTCACGCTGGGGAAATGGAAACCGTCACTACCTAGGAAACCCTAAACCTAGCCCTGACTCCTTTCAGTATGAATAGACCCTGAAGGTGGGAATATTCATACACCGTAAACCTAGGCCCTAGTAACCCTGAATAGCCCTAGGAGTAGTGACAGGGTTTGAGACCACTGATTTCTTTCCAGGTAAACGAACCAGCATCTCACCCGCATCTCACTGAGGCCTAGTAAACAACGAGCAAATGGGAACAACCAAATACAAAGGTAAGTACACTTCAATAGAAAATGGATGAGCGGGAACACAAATGAGGAACACCAGTTCGGCTCGAGCATCTCGATGCTCTACACATGGCGGTATTCGGCCAAATTCCGCATATGCTCGAGTGCAATGCTCTAGTCTCCTCCCCGCACTTTTTTTGGCTGCTACGCAGACAATAAATGTGCGGGTAAGTACTGGCATTCACTATAATGCCGTAGCCATGTTGATTACTGGCATTCAGTGATTGGCTGGACGGAACGCGTCATCGGGTGCTATATAGCACCCGATGACACATGTTCGGCTCAATGTTAGGGAGAGCTGTGCTGAAGAAGGTAAAGATAGTGTACGGAGTGAAATTTTCTTTTTTTCTGTTGAAAAACTTGTCAGAGACCCAAAAGTCCTTTTAAGGACTATTGTGTGTGGCAGCAGAAATGTATATTTTTAGCACAACCTAAGCTAAATTGCCAAAACTTTACAGACCCAAAAGTCCTTTTAAGAAATATTGTGTGTGACAGCAACATTATATGCACTACATCTCCTGTGTAACGTGTGCACATCCTAAAAATATCTGTGACATCCAGTGTACTTTTTCCGTAGATGGTATCTGCTGCGGACAGTGACATTACCTGGGGTACATCCCCTGTGTAACGTTTCCGCATCCCAAATACCTGTGACATTCCCTGTAATTTCTTATTAGCCACTGGTGGCATCAGCAACATTACCTGGGGTACATCTCCTGTGTAACGTTTCCACATCCCAAATACCTGTGACATTCCCTGTAATTTTTTATTAGCCACTGGTGACATCAGCAACATTATCTGTGGTATTTCTCCTGTGTAACATTTTCACATCCTAAATACCTGTGACATTCCCTGTAATTTTATATTAGCCGCTGCTGAGATAAGCGACATTATCTACGGTATTTCTCCTGTGTAACGTGTGAACATTCCAAAAATATCTGTGACATCCAGTGTACTTTTTCCGTAGACAATGTCTGCTGTGGAGATTGACATTAGCTGCGCTACATCTCCTGTGTAGCGTGTGCACATCAAAAAAATATCAGTGACATCCAGTGTACTTTTTTCGTAGACAGTGTCCGCTGCGGACAGTGACATCACCTGGGGTACATCTCCTGTGTAACGTTTCCACATCCCAAATACCTGTGACATTCCCTGTCATTTTATATTAGCCGCTGCTGACATCAGCTACATTATCTGCGGTATATCTCCTGTGTGACGTTACCACATCCCAAAACCTATTTACAAAGTGGCAATTGCCACATACCATCGGCGCTACTTAGTAACAATAGTGCAGCAGTGTCCCAGACAGCGATGTACCTCTGCTGCAGTCACACACAGAAAACAACTTCAAAATAGAATATGGGGATGCCGCGCACCTCTAATTAACCTACTATGTGTTATGATATGGGGGTACTGTTTAGGGGTCAAGCCTAATGGGCTGTTTTACCTTATTTTCTTTGAAGATCCTCCTCGCGATGATTGCTAAATCCGCTGAGGGTTTGGTTCAGGTTTTGTTGATTTTCTTATTTCTCTTATTCAAGGGGCTCCAACAGTCTCCACTAACGGCAGACAAAGTTATTTTAACAGTCTTATTCAAAAGCCGGTGGCGCATCCTTTACTTTTTGAATCTCGCTCGAGCTCACAGTGTGGAGCAGGTGACGTCACCAGAGCTATGGTTCCTCTCAGACACCAAGAATGGGAGTTTATCCAATGCGTTTCTAGCACTGCGGTGCTCTTCGTTAAATCCCTGACACATAGTAGGTAAATTAGAGGTGCGCGGCATCCCCATATTCTATTTTGAAGTCACATCCCAAAACCTTTTTTTAATTTTTTTGTGCATACACTTGCAAATCCTATACTACTGTATGTGTGACATACTTTCAAGCATATATAACATTTAATATGAAGAAGGCGAGCAGTAAGGGACAGGGAAGTGGCCATGATGCTGATGGTGCACAAAGAGGCCGTGGCGCTGGGTGCGTTGAAGCCAGAGCACAAGAAAAAATCATACACGATACCTAGCTTCTTGTCCCAGTGTGCAGGGCGGCGCAGGACAATGCTCTCAAAGTCACACCAGTGCAACCAGGTGGTCGGTTGGATTGCAGCAGGTAATGCTTCCAGTTGGATAAGCACCACCCTGTCTTCCACGAAGTCCAGTCTTAGTAGTCAAGAGTCTGGTCAACACGATCCTCACCCTGATGAACGAAAGCACAAATGCCCAGCCACTCACCCACAGGCCATAGAACTAAATGCGCACCTTTCCAAATTGCTGGGCCAGTAAATGTTGCCATTCAGGCTTGTGGACACTGAGGCCTTCTGCAGCCTGATGACGGCGTCCATCCCTCTTTACGCAGTCCCCAGCCGCCACTATTTTTCACGGTGTGCTGTGCCCGCCTTATACCAGCATGTGTCCTGTAACATCACCAACGCAGTTACTGGGAAGGTCCACTTAAACACTGACACATGGACAAGTGCTTTCGTCCAGGGTCGCTACATATCCCTGTCGGCACACTGGGTAGACGTTGTGGAGGCCTAGAGTGAGTCGTACCCTGGGATGGTACAGGTGCTACCGACACCAAGGATTGCGGGCCCCAATTCCATCAGGGTTTCCGCCAGCACCTATGTTAGTGGCTTCAACCCCCACTTCTCCTCCTCCGCCCCCTCCTCCTCTTTAACCTCAGAATTATCTTCTTGCAGCACAAGTCAGCCATCAGTTGGTAGCTGGAAGAAGTGTAGCACTGCAGTGGGGAAGCAGCAACAGGCCGTGCTGAAGCCGATCTGCTTAAGTGACAGACAGCACACCGCCGCAGAGCTGTGGCAGGGGATAAGAGACCAGACTGAGCTGTGTCTCTCGCCACTCAACCTACAACCATAGAGAAGAAAGACAATGCATCAGCACGCTGCAAACCAGATAAAGTACAATAATCATCTAAAAAATGATATAGTGCTAATACTACGCTTATTTATAAAGTGAGATGCTTGTACAAAACCATCTGTACCTGTCTGCCGAATGTCAAGCGATCTCTGTAAGATGGGAACCTAACACTAAATACTACCTGTTATGCGCCATGATGGCCACCATAAAGTTCAGGGAGTGTTGGTTCCACATGCATGCTGGATCCACTCTGCCTTTTACCACTTTTGACCTCCATTACTTCCAAGGGATTCAGGTACCAACATGCAATCCGAGCCCACTCCATATGCCAATGAAAGTAGTGAGAGCAGGCCCCAGCTTTATACTAAAACTAATTAAAATCAGCCTATGGGGCAGACAGGCTAATCAGGGGTGCACGACTCGCCGAAATGCCACTCCTCCAGCACTGTAAAACTGCAAAGAAAAGAGGGTTAGTCAGCACATCCCAATGCACAGGTCCATGCTGCCATGGCTGAAAACATAGAGGAAAAAAGACAATGCAACAGCACTCTGCAAACCAGATAAAGTACAATAATGCCATAGTCACGAAACATGTTATAGTGCTAATACTACGCTTATTTATAAAGTGAAATGCTTGGCATATGCATTTTGTACAAAACCATCTGAGCCCATCTGCTGAAGGTCAAGGCGATCTCTGTAAGATGGGAATCTAACACTAAATACTACCTTTTATGCGCCATGATGGCCGCCATAAAGTTCAGCGTGCACCTGCGCATTGAGATATGCTGACTAACCCCCTTTTCTTTTACAACCAGGCATAGTTGTGTCTGATAATGGCCGTATAGTGGCGGCTTTGGAGCTTGGGAAGCTCACACACATCCCATGCCTAGCCCACGTCTTTAACTTAGTGGCTCAGCAGTTTCTCAAAACCTACCACAATTTGCCTGAGCTACTGATGAAGATGTGCAGTCTGTTTGCACATTTCCAAAAGTCATCTACAGTTCCTGATGGTCTGGAAACGCTGCAGCAGCGCTTACAATTGCCGGCTCACCGACTGTTGTGCGACATGAGCACGTGCTGGAACTCAACGTTCCACATGTTGGCCAGGCTTTCTGAGCAGCAGAGGGCAGTAGTGGAATACCAGCTGCAACATGGTCGTCGTCTTTTCAGTCAGCTTCAGCTCTTCACAAGCGAGGAGTGGGCATGGATGTCTGACCTCTGTGAGGTTTTAGGAAACTTTGAGGAATCGACACAGCGTCACCGTCCCACTTCTGTGTCTACTCAAACACTCGCTACTCACAATTAAGGCTGACGCTTTGCATGTGGAAGAGGTGGAAACGGGGGAAGACATTAGACAGGGTGATAGCTAGACCACCCTCATTCATATTCTCAGTGCAAATTGGATGATGATGATGAGGAGGAGGAGTAGCAGGAGACGGTTGCCTCCTCTACAGAGGGTAGTACCCATGGAAGTTTAATTCCATCTGTTCAGCGTGGATGGGCAGAAGAGGAGAAGGAGGATAAGGAGACTGAAAGTAATCCTCCTGATGATGACAACAAAGTTTTGCCTGTTGGGACTCTGGCACACATGGCTGACTTTATGTTAGACTGACTTTCCCGTGACCCACGTGTTTTACGCATTTTGGACCGATTACTGGTTGTTCACCCTTCTCTACCCCCACTACAAAGAGAACTTCTCATCTCTCATTCCTGTGCTGAAGAGGTTGAGCAAAATCGAGCAATACTAGAAGGCCTTTGTGGAAAACATGGCACGAACTGACGCTCTATGCCTTGGAGGTGCTGGCCTGCACTGCCAGTGTTTTTCCAGAGCAGATATTTAGCGCTGATGGGGGCATCCACCTGTCAACTGAAAATGCTGACAGGTTGACTCTTATAAAAATGAACAAGGCCTGTATTGCCCCTGACTTATCTACTCCACCAGAGGAAAGCGGCTGAACGTAGAGGCACTTTAAATGTGCTTCTTATAATGTTCTGAATACACTGTATTCCCATGCAGCCCTTCCACCACAAAAAAGGGTATATGGGTCAATCTTCCTTTTCTCGTCCTCCACTTCCATCATATCATATCCATCATATCAACATGCTTATTAGTCTGCCCTTGCTCCTAATGTTTTAGAGGGTCAGCTCAGCAGCAGGACCTCACCTACAATCTTTTAGAGGGCCAGCTCACCTGCAGGCCCTTGCATAAAATGTTTTAGAAGGTCAGCTCACCAGCAGGCCCTCACCTACAATCTTTTAGAGGGCCAGCTTACCTGCAGGCCCTTGCATGTAATGTTTTAGAAGGTCAGATCACCAGCAGGACCTCACCTACAATATTTTAGAGGTTCAGCTCACCTGAAGGCCCTTGCATATGCAATAGAGCAGGATATGGGTATACACTGATGCCAAATTTTGCAATGTCTGGGTCAGGTGTAAATGATAGTCTATGTTTTGTTTGTGAAACCAATTGCAGCATGCACAGGGTACTATCACTAGGCCCTTCCAAGGTGTTATAACTCATGCCCCAAGTTAGGAATGCCAGAGTGGTGTAATGGCCTATAATGTCTCTATAGGTGATGATAATGGTGTCAATGGTGTCTCCTACCTGGGTACGGCTGGACTCCTGGCTCCTGGCTCACTTGCAATAAATTGAGTGTAGTGATAGTAGGAGTAATCGAGAAATTTTGCAGCAAAAATGATGTCCAGACCTTTAGGTGAAGTTCAAACTTTTCTTTACTGATGATAACTTGAATCCAGACAGAATACAGCTTTGGTCTTTGGTCCCAGCAGATTTTGGCAATGGTTGGCAGGAATAAATCTTCTGCGCTATAAATCTGGAGCTTGCAGGATAAGATGTCTGCTTAGTAGCTCTCAAAATGTGGCAGGAATTTATCTTCTGTGCTTCTCTTTATCTTCTGCTTGGTGGGGACTGACTACCTGAGGAGAATATGGATTCTCCTAGGCCTCTGGACTTGACTCACAGATATATTCTCAGGGCATGCTTTCTTCCTAGAACTGGAGGTTGTCTGTTTTCTTGTCATCATCTAGCCCAGGAATAAATGTTTTTTGCTTTCCCTCCGGAATTCATGGATGTGCACTGGAACCCTCAGATTGTGGTAGGACATATGGTTTCTGATTTGGTGCCGCCGAACACCTGATTTAGTGCCGCCGAGCACTTGTTATTACCACATCTATGCTTTTTTCTTAACTTTAATAATTTAATTTATTTTCATTTTGAGGGATATCTTTTCCATTCACACGTCTGCAAAATGGGTCAGCATCCGTTCAGCAATTTTCTAGACCGGGTGCAGACCCATTCATTTTCAATGGGGCCAGAATGTGCTGTCCGCATCAGCATTTGCGGATCCGGATCTGCGCTTCCGCACCCGTGCTTCCATTTCCGCAAAGAAAATAAAACATGTCCTATTCTGCAGCACGCAGCAGACCCTCACCCCTAATGTTTTAGATTGTCAGCTCAGCAGCAGGCCTTCACCGGTAATGTTTTAGAGGGTCACCAGCAGGCCATCAATCATAATTTTTGAACGCCCTTTCACTTAGTGCATAGGCTTTATGAGCGTAGGAGTCCCACTACCTGAACAATTGTACCACAATGTGAATGAGGCCCTCCCTTATGTGATATACAGGTTGTATCGGAGTGCCTCATCCTTGTAATTATTGGCAGCACTTTATAAAGAAGTATATATACAGGAAATAATGTTTCCTAATAATTTTTCCTCTAAAATAGATTTTATCTTCCGTTTGGGGTGTATTATTGTCAGTCTGTAAAAGTGGCGTACTACTCGGACAACATTGTTCCCAGCCGCAACCTGGGAGTCTCAGATGCGTCCAGACATCCTCCCCATGCTGTTCCCGAGCCATTTCGGTGGTGTTTCCATCAATTTCTGACTTTTTCCTAAGTAGAGATGGCCTTGTGGTACGCCCGGTGGTCGTTTCGCGGCGAACTTTGCATGTTCGCGATTCGCCGAACATATAGAGATATTCGCGCCCGCCATATTCTTTTACATTGTGAAGAACTTTGACCCATGACACATCCATCAGGTGGTACAGGACGGCCAATTGAGACATTTCAGCACATGGACATACCCCCTACCTTATAAATAAACCTGATCTGGCCACCATTTTACATTCAGTGTTTTGCCAGTGTAGGGAGAGGTTGCTGTGTGGGGCAGGGACAGGCTGTTAGGGACACCAAACGCTAGCTAATAGGGCCACAAAAGTCTTTTCAAGGACTGGTATAGGTGTGCTATTAATAGGTGTGATACACAGGGGGGTGCAATATACTTATAATATACTTTTATAATGAGTCAAAAACACATAGATCTATTTAGTGATCACCCGGAAGTCAGGGGCCTAGGGGCTTACTAGGGCCATTTTTATATAGGCTATGGTTCCGGACGGGGTTGCTCTTATCAGGGTGGGTGGTCTGTGGCTTGGCTATTAGGGCCAGAATAGAACCCCCCTGTAGGGCAATATCAGGGACAGCTCTTTGCCCACCCTGTCCTTCAATACCACATCATCATCTAGCCCAGGGATAGATGTTTTTTACTTTCTTTCTGGGATTCATGGATGTGCACTGGAACCCCCCAGATTTTGGTAGGACATATGGTTTCTGATTTGGTGCCGCTGAGCACCTGATTTTAATGCCGCGAGCACTTGTTATTGCTTACCACATCTATGCTTTTTGCTTAACTTTAATCATTTAATTTATTTTCATTTTGAGGGATATCTTTTCCATTCACACATCCGTAAAATGGCTCCGCATCCGTTCTGCAATTTTTGTAGACCGGGTGCAGACCCATTCATTTTCAATGGGGCCAGAATTAATGTTGAGCGCGAATATTCGAATTGCAATTTTTTTCTCGAATATCGCAATTTCAAGATTTCGCAAATATTTAGAATATAGTTCTATATATTCGCAAAATCGAATATATATATTTTTTTTATTGTTATATTTTTTCTTTCCCACTTCCCTAAAGTTGTTCTTACCTGTCCTTCGGATTCCTCTGGCTTCTTAGCTGCTCCATTCAGTGCCCGTTGCCGCTTCTGCAGACTTCCATGCTCATGGAGCGTCCCCATCACCATGGGAACGTCTCCATATACTAGAATGTACTGTCGGATTTGAGAATTACGTTGAAATTGCAATTCGATTAATTCAAGTTATAATAATCGAATTGCGATTTCAACTTAACACTGCTATATTCCATATTCGTTAATTCTAGCCTATTAGGCTAGAATTAACGAATATGGAATATAGCAGTAAGTTGAAATCGCAATTCGATTATTATAACTTGAATTAATCGGATTGTGATGTAAACTTAACATTGCTATATTCCATATTAGCTAAATTACAATCTATATGGGTATTTTACGAAATTTTGTAATATTGCTCTAACTTCGTCTTTTAGAATATTCATAATATTGCTCTAACTTCGTCTTATAGAATATTCATTATATTGCTCTAACTTCGTCTTTTAGAATATTACGAATATTCTAAAAGACGAAGTTAGAGCATTAAGAATATACGTAAAAAGTTGAAATTGCAATTCGATTATTATAACTTGAATTAATCGGATTGCGATTTCAACTTAACACTGCTATATTCCATATTAGCTAAATTACAATCTATATGGGTATTTTACGAAATTTCGTAATATTGCTCTAACTTTGTCTTTTCGAATATTTGCTATATTGCTCTAACTTCGTCTTTTAGAATATTACGAATTTTATAAAAGACGAAGTTAGAGCAATATTAAGAATATACATAAAAGTTGAAATCGCAATGCGATTAATATAACTCGAAGTAATCATGGCGATTTCAACTTAGCACTGCTATATTCCATATTAGGCTAGAATTAACGAATATGGAATATAGCAGTGTTAAGTTGAAATCGCAATCCGATTAATTCAAGTTATAATAATCGAATTGCGATTTCAACTTAACACTGCTATATTCCATATTCGTTAATTCTAGCCTAATATGGAATATAGCAGTGCTAAGTTGATGCGATTACTTCGAGTTATATTAATCACATTGCAATTTCAACTTTTTACGTATATTCTTAATATTGCTCTAACTTCTAACTTTGTCTTTTAGAATATTGCGAATATTCTAAAAGACGAAGTTAGAGCAATATTAAGAATATACGTAAAAAGTTGAAATCGCAATGCGATTAATATAACTCAAAGTAATCGCATCAACTTAGCACTGCTATATTCCATATTAGGCTAGAATTAACGAATATGGAATATAGCAGTGTTAAGTTGAAATTGCAATTCGATTATTATAACTTGAATTAATCGGATTGTGATTTCAACTTAACACTGCTATATTCCATATTTGTTAATTCTAGCCTAATATGGAATATAGCAGTGCTAAGTTAAAATCGGCATGATTACTTCGAGTTATATTAATCACATTGCGATTTCAACTTTTACGTATATTCTTAATATTGCTCTAACTTCGTCTTTTAGAAAATTCTTAATATTCTAAAAGACGAAGTTAGAGCAATATAGCAAATATTCGAAAAGACAAAGTTAGAGCAATATTACAAATATTCTAAAAGACGAAGTTAGAGCAATATTACGAAATTTCGTAAAATACACATAGATTGTAATATAGCTAATATACTGCTATAGTAATTTTTTCAATAGTGTACATATTTTACAAAACTTAAGTTCAGAAGAGGCAAAAAAAATTAGAGAAAAAAAAGGATTATAGCACTATATTAGCTAAATTACAATCTATATGTGTATTTTACGAAATTTCGTAATATTGCTCTAACTTCGTCTTTTAGAATATTCGTAGAGCAATATTACAAAATTTCGTAAAATACACATATTAGCCTAGCCATAGTCAATTAGTCATAGGATTGTTGCCTTATACTATCAAAGGAAAAATCGCAATACGCGATTAATTAAATCGCATATTATTCGCGATGATTGGAATAATTACGAATATTCGATTTAGACGAATATAACACAAATATTCAATCGAATATTCGCAAAATATTGCAAAATCGAATATGGCACCTCCCGCTCATCACTAGCCAGAATGTGCTGTCGGCATTTGCGGATCTGGATCTGCACTTCCGCATCCGTGCTTCCGTTTCCGCAAAAAAATAGAACATGTCCTATTCTTGTCCGCAATTGCAGACAGTATTAGGCGTTTTCTATCATAGTGCCGGTAATGTGCGGTCTGCAAATTGCGGAATGCACATTGCCGGTGTCCATGTTTTGCCGATCCGCAAAACACTTACGGATGTGTGAATTGACCCTCATAGTAACATTATTAAAGGTTACGTTTTATCTTTATGTATATTCTAATAGATTGCCTTCCATGTACAATGTTATAATATACTTTCTATGTTAGAAAGTATATTATTGTACATTTGTATTGTGCGGCAGTTGTGTGCGGTTCTGCTGCGATACTGCAGGTATATAAAGTGACAAGCTTTATTGGAACAAATAATTTCTACTGATGTGATATACCAGTCGTTCCCCCAAAAAAACTGATTGAAGCGGGGTGTTATATACCAATATACTTTCTTTATAGTGCATTTGGGTACTGTATAGTGCATTTGCGCATGCACGTACGCAAAAATTATATTGACGATATTTCACATCGAAAAAAATTATGAATGGAGATCGCAAATTCCAATAATGCATCTGGTATGGTCACTGTCTATGTTGTGGGACTATTAATGCACTTCTAGTAATTATTTCTTGGATGCAATTATAAGCTGAAGGTTTTTCAGGTTCGCCTGCCAATAAAATGAATGGGACCCGGCGCAAACTTGCGGCGCGCGAACATTTGATTGCGTTTGTGCAATCGCGTTCGCGAACCGTCCCGACAGATGTTCGTCCATCACTATTTCAAAGAACTAGACACCATCCCCTCCTCAGAGCAGGGGGTGCCAGGTTTAATGTTCGGGTTCTCCCATTGATTTCCATTGTGCTTGAGTGCTCAGTAGAGAACCCGAGCATCCCGAGGTGTTCGATCCGAGCATCCGAACACCCGAGGACTTTGGGGCTCGATCAACACTAATGAGGACCACACACCAGCTCTTCCAACTCCAGGCAGATAATATTTACTGCATGGTATGAAGTGTGAGTCCAGACTACTTAGAGGAGCAGTAGTGACCACAAGCTACACTTGAGACAAGAGGTTTGGTCATTACTAACAACAACACTGCAACAAGTGAAAACAGATAGGCTGTCAGATAACCTAACGTGCAGCCAGTCTCTCAGATCTTCTAACCTCTGTCACAGGAGGGACTGTGACACTCTGTACTTCTTGGTTCTACTTAACACAGAAATGTCACCACTCAGCCAATCACTTCTACATCTTCTGCATGCACCAGAATCCAGTCCAACTACCCTATGCTGCAGTGCAAGATGTCTAAGTATCTGGCTTCCAAAGATTATGTAGTCATGGGCGGCAGATTTAAAACCACTTGGTGGCCTGCAGCCTTTGTCTGAATATACAGTAGGCATCATTTCAATCAATCTGGGACAAATCCAGATAAATGTAACCTGGGGACTTGCATGCGTCTTAAAGGGAAACTCTTAAAAATCACTAGACAGTAAAGAACAAGTGATTGTGTTGGCTGGAGGTATATTAGGTGGTCAGTGGATAACAATTTTACTGTAGGCCAGTGGAGTACAGGCCCCAAAAATTATGCATTCACTGGCTTATGTGATTATGTGGCTAGAGGTATATTAGGCCATGAGTGGATAACAATTTTACTGCAGGCCAGTGGAGTATAGGCCCTAAACATTAGCCATTTAACGGACAGAAAAGAACAAGTGATTATGTGGCAGGAGTAATATTAGGAGGTAAGTGGATAACAATTTTACTGTAGGCCAGTGGAGTACAGGCCCCAAAAATTATGCATCCACTGGAAAAAAAAGAACAAGTGATTATATGGCTGGAGCAGGGGCGTACATAGGAATCATTGGGCCCCATAGCAAGAATCTGAATTGGGCCCCCTAACTCTGCCCACTACCCACCCCTGGCCCATCCCACTACCTACCCTGGCTCCTCCCCTGCCACACCCCCATTGTATTCCTTCTGACCCAGAGAATAAAAGGCACAGGTCAGTTTCGCCGCAAAGGGAACGCTGTAGGAACAAAACCTGTAAAATGGTGGAGGAATTGAGTTATTTTTTTTCCAATTCCACCCCATTTGGAATTTTTTGCCCGCTTCCCACTACATTGTATGCCATACTAAATGGTGGCATTAGAAAGTACAACTTTTCCCACAAAAAATAAGCCCTCATATGTATATGTGACCGGAAAAAAAAAAGTCATGGCTCAAGGAAGATAGGGAAGAAAAATGAAAATTAAAAAATTTTAAAAAAATACTCTGGTATCCTGTTAAAGGGGTTATCCAACCCCTATTATGCCCCCCAAAGTGTTTGGCCACTGCATACAGGTAACACATATGCTCGGGGGGTGCAGCCAATAGCAGGCCATGAAGGAAATGAGCCTTCCTAGCGTCACCCATGATGCTAAGAAGAGTTTTTCCCATTGTGGCCTGCTATTGACTGCCCCTTTACATCTCTGGATGTTTTCATTCATGTGACAGGGGGATGCAGTGGTGGTCATGTGGGCATCAGTGATGCGGGTGCCGGGAGCGGGCATAAGGTGCCCTGGCAGTTTGGGGGAGCATTTAAAGTGATGCAATCAGTGCAACTACATGACAGCTGAGAGAGGCTAACGAGATGAGAAAACAAAAACAAAACAAAAGGAACTTCAAGCAGGAGGTTCTGAAGAACATCTGTCAGAGCTTCTCAGATGTCTGGTAGTGACACTTTGTGGGTTCTGACGGCGTTGCTCCCACTGGGCTCGGTGATGGGAGGCCAGGTTGCTTCTTAAGGAGGTCGTGTCTAGGTGAGTGTTGGGCTTACCGTGACGTATGCGTTGACAGCAAAGGCTGCAGGTGGCAACACTATTGTCAGCAGCTGGCACGTTAAAAAAGGCCCACACTGCGGAGCCATGTGCCGGCGTCCTGGGAGAGCAAGATATGACCATGCATGGTGGATGGCTCGCTCCAGATACATTTGCAGTCTGCTTTTTGCCTCCTTTGCACTGTGAGTTCTGCCTGCTTCTGCTCCCTAACTGCTGCTCCATCTTTCCATGTGAACTCCCCTTCTCTTCCTCTCTTGTGGGCAACCACTTGACGTCCATCAACATATCATCATCATCACCTTCACCACCAATGACATTAGAGATCTCGGAGTAGGCAGCAACAGCAGGGACTACCCTCCTTGAGCTGATCTTGGTACTGTTGTCAGACCGCTGGGTGGTGGCCGTTGCTACCTCCTCTTCCTCATCCGATGCCAAGAATGGCTAAGCATTGGTAAGCTCTGGGATTAGATGGGACAATAATTCCTCTGACTCGAGTGGAGGGGCTATGGTGGTGGTGGTGGTGTCTTTGGGGTGCACACAGCAGAGAATGAGGAGGGTGCAGATACAGAGGATGAGGAGGGTGCAGAAGTGAAAGGCTGAGTGAGCCACTCAACCAACTCTGGTGTGTCCGTTGACATAATCGCACGCACCTTCTCCAACTTCCCACTCAGGCTACGGCCTGGTGCACCTGACTGACCCCTACCACCCCTGCTAAATGGCCTGCCTCTTCCATTGCCTGTCATTTTCATAATGACCCTGTGCCAAAGACCCTAGAGAAGAAAAGTATTTGTGGAAGCAGATACAGGTTTATAGAACACCTGAATCAATACTTGGTGGAAGCAGGTACAGTTGCAAGAAAAAGTATGTGAACCCTTTGGAATGATATGGATTTCTGCACAAGTTGGCCATAAAATGTGATCTGATCTTCCTCTAAGTCACAACAATAGACAATCACAGTCTGCTTAAACTAATAACACACAAAAAATTAAATGTTACCATGTTTTTATTGACCATACCATGTAAACATTCACAGTGCAGGTGGAAAAAGTATGTGAACACCTAGACTAATGACATCTCCAAGAGCTAATTGGAGTGAGATGTCAGCCAACTGGAGTACAATCAATGACATGAGATTGGAGGTGTTGGTTACAGCTGCCCTGCCCTATAAAAAACACACGCCAGTTCTGGGTTTGCTTTTCACAAGAAGCATTGCCTGATGTGAATGATGCCTTGCACAAAAGAGCTCTCAGAAGACCTACTATTAAGAATGGTTGGCTTGCATAAAGCTGGAAAGGGTTATAACAGTATCTCCAAAAGCCTTGCTGTTTATCAGTACATGGTAAGACAAATTGTCTATAAATGGAGAAAGTTCAGCACTGCTGCTACTCTCCCTAGGAGAGGCTGTCCTGTAAAGATGACTGCAAGAGCACAGCACAGACTGCTCAATGAGGTGAAGAAGAATCCTAGAGTGTCAGCTAAAGACTTACAAAAGTCTCTGGCATATGCTAACATCCCTGCTAGCGAATATACAATACGTAAAACACTAAACAAGAATGGATTTCATAGGAGGATACCACAGAGAAACCACTGCTGTCCAAAAAAACATTGCTGCACATTTAGAGTTTGCACAAGAGCATCTGGATGTTCCACAGCAGTACTGGCAAAATATTCTGTGGACAGGTGAAACGAAAGTTGAGTTGTTTGGAAGAAACACACAACACTATGTGTAGAGAAAAAGAGGCACAGCATAACAACATCAAAACCTCATCCCAACTGTGAAGTATGGTGGTGGGGGCATTATGGTTTGGGGCTGGTTTGCTGCGTCAGGGCCTGGACGCATTGCTATCATCGAAGGAAAAATGAATTCCCAAGTTTATCAAGACATTTTACATGAGAACTTAAGGCCATCTGTCCACCAGCTGGAGCTCAACAGAAGATGAGTGTTGCAACAGGACAACGACCCAAAACATAGAAGTAAATCAACAACAGAATGGCCTAAACAGAAGAAAATGCGCCTTCTGGAGTGGCCCAGTCAGAGTCCTGACCTCAACCCGATTGAGATGCTGTGGCATGACCTCAAGAAAGCGATTAACACCAGACATCCCAAGAATATTGCTGAACTGAAACAGTTCTGTAAATAGGAATGGTCAAGAATTACTCCTGACCGTTGTGCACGTCTGATCTGCAACTACAGGAAACGTTTGGTTGAAGTTATTGCTGCTAAAGGAGGTTCAACCAGTTATTAAATGCAATGGTTCACATACTTTTTCCACCTGCACTGTGAATGTTTACATGGTGTGTTCAATAAAAACATGGTAACATTAAATTCTTTGTGTGTTATTAGTTTAAGCAGACTGTGATTGTCCATTGTTGTGACTTAGATGAAGATCAGATCACATTTTATGACCAATTTATGCAGAAATCCATATCATTCCAAAGGGTTCACATACTTTTTCTTGCAACTGTATATCGCACCCCTTAATTATTATTTTGTGGAAGCTGGTATATCATACCCCTTAAACAGTATTTTGTGGAAGCATGTATATCACACCCCTCAATCTGTATTTTGTGGAAGCAGGTATATCAAACCACTTAATCAGTATTTTGTGGAAGCAGGTATATCAAACTCCTTAATCAGTATTTTGTGGAAGCAGGTATATCGCACCTCTCAATCTGTATTTTGTGGAAGCCGGTGTATCGCAAGCCTCAATCAATATTTGATGGAGGCAGGTATATTGCACCCCTCAATCAGTATTTTGTGGATTTAGGTATATAGAAACTCTTAATCAGTATTTTTTAGAAGCAGGTTGTCATGGTCCTTGAAATACTGAACCATGTTTGCTTGATTATATTACACATTGGTGGGTCCTCCGCCCTGTCTTTGGTTCGAATATCTATGTTGTTGTTTTATTGTTCAAATTTGTCTTTAGGATAATCCCCGCCAAACGGCTCCGTGTTCTGGAAGGAAGGCATTGTTCTGTTTGCTTGCTTAGGTAATTATCTCCTGAGACTTCTCTACATGGCCACACATATCCGCCCACCCAGTCAAACTATCGGATCAATCCCTGCTGAACCTGTTTCAAGTTCTTATTTGCATGGCCAAGAGGACTTGAGTGAGAACTAGAGGGTACTTTATAATTGAGCAATAGGAAGTGGTTGTTTGGGCGGGCTGTTCAAACTGTTGTGCATAAAAGTGGGTTGTGTGCATTCAATACATTAGAGATTCCTGTTTGAACTTTCATACAGCCTGCCTGGTGTTTGTACTGAGCTATTACCACTGGATTTGAACGGCACATAGCTATAGCTCAAATTGCAGATTATCGAGTGACTGAGCAATCAGATATTGCGGTCTGAAGTCTAGGGAGTGCCGGGAGAGTGGAAAAGAGCGAGCAAAGGGCTCGTTACACAAGTACATCCCACCCCTCAATCAGTATTTTGTGGAAGCAGGTATATTACACGCCTCAATCTGTATTTTGTGTAAGCAGGTATATTAAACCCCTTAATCAATATTTTGTGGAAGCAGGTATGTCACACACCTCAATCAGTATTTTGTGGAAGCAGGTATATAGTATGGTGGCTCTATTAGCTAGCGTTTGGTGTCCCTAACAGCCTGTCCCTGCTCCACAAAGCAATCTCTCCCTACACTGGCAAAATAAAGAATGTAAAATGGCTGCCAGATCAGGTTCTGTTATATTGTGGGGGGGGTGTCCATGTGCTGAAATGTCTCAATTGGCTATCCTGTCCCACCTGATGGTTGTGTCATGGGTCAGAGTTCGGCGCAATGCAAATGAATATGGCACATGCAAATATCACCATATGTTCGTGTGTTTGGCGTATTACGAACGATCAAAATTCACAGTGAAACGACTGCCGGGCGAACCGCAAGGCCATCTCTAATAATAACATCTCTATGTATCACATCCTGCAACTATAAAGTTATATTTTGCAATTACCAAATTGAAATTAGAAACACAAAAGGATGCAAAGTGTGTCACTATGCTGTTATGATTTGTGCCACCTCATTAAGCTGACCCTAAGATTCAGAGGAAGAGTTCAATGACATACTGTTTGGTTCAGTTCAATCCAACATACAAAATACTTTATATTTTAGATATTGTGTAAGATAAATGAGTAGATGGGGCTAATGCTGCCTCTCATGTAATGAAATGTGGAAATATCGCTTCATGTTTAATGATTCAATGCAGCGTTGAGTACATTGCTGTACTGATCAAACATTGCTTTATTTTTTAATTGTGACTTTAATCTTTGTTTCCAATTAATAACCAAAGCAAATGTAACAATACAGACACTGCTCATTTCTTTCTTCATTTGCTTTGTTGTGCTCCACTGCAGCTTTCAATGCTCGTGATCACCAAACATTTCATTAAAACATAATAAATAGTTGGGGAGCCAATTAATACCATTGTTCAGTGTATTCTTACTGTGTAATGACCTTCCCTTTGAGAAGTTTTTCACTTTTTACTGAAAACCATTTTAATGTTCACTACTTTACCCTTTTGCCATGAACTTTGAAATATTCCATGTGTTATAAAAGGTTTTCTGCCTAACCTATTCTAGCACCATACTGTACATTTATGGCAGTGGTGGAATGCAGTTAGCACATAGCCTCCTAAATGTGCAGTGCAGGGATGGCATGTGCTCTGGAGCAGAGCAAATGCCATTTGAAGTGAATGTCCGCTGCCACTCTGCTGTAATGAGTTGTAATGAAACTTTTGGCATGTCATTTAGGCTCTGCCTTAGTCGGTCTTATCACAGGTGAGGATGACTCAGAGTACAGACAGGTGACACAGGATTTTGTGGACTGGAGTCAGCGAAACCAGCTCTAGATCGAAGTGTGCAAAACCAAGGAGCTGGTGGTGGATTTCCACAGACACAGGCCCTCTGAATTGATTCTGATGAACATACAGGGAACGGACATTGAGGTGGTGAACTCTTATAAGTACCTGGGTGTTCACCTGAACAGCAAACTGGACTGGAGCCATAACACTGATGCTCTTTTCAAAAAGGGTCAGAGCAGACCCTATCTATTGAGGAGACTGAGGTCCTTTGGAGTGCAGGAGACGCTCCTAAAGACCTTTTTTGACTCAGTGGTGGCATCAGCCATATTCTATGATGTGGTTTGTTGGGGGAGCAGCTTACCTGTGGCTGAGAGACTGAGATAAGAGAATATCATTAAGAAGGCCAGCTCTCTCCTAAATTGCCCCCTTGATCCAGTGCAGGAGGTGGATGACAGAAGAACTCTAGAAAATTAACATCACTGTTAGACAATGTCTCCCACCCCATGCACAAAGCTGTTGTGGAGCTGGAGAGCTCCTTCAGTGACAGACTGCTGCATCCTAGGTGCACAAAGGAATGTTAGCGGAGGTCTTTCCTCCTAGCAGCTATTAGAATTTATAACCACCACTGTTCCCAGAAACCCAGTAGTGAATTTTTTAAGTAAATTCTGTGTTATGTTTTTCTTGTATTTTACTCTTCAATTTCTAATTACTCTTATTTTTGCTCCTGTTATGAATGTGATTACTGCTGTTATGCCAAAATGTCCCCACTGAGGGACAATGAAGGGATTTTCTTCTTCTTAAAAAAAACATAGATGGTCATATATGAAACTGGTGTAAAGTAGAATTGGCTTAGTTGCTCATAGCAACCAGATTTCACCTTTCAATTTGGACAGTACCTTTGGAAAATGAAAGGAGGAATCTGATTGGTTACTATGGACATCTAAGCTAGTTCTACTTTACACCAGTTTGCTAAATGACACCTATAGTGCAAAACATGTGATAAATGGGCTTTTGTATTCACAAATGCCTATTTTTTTACCTCCACCTATTATCTAAAACAGACCAATAGACTTCTCCTTTATAATAGAAGTAATATTTCATCTTGTGCAATTCTAATGCTTTTGACACCTTCAAAGGAATAAATCCAAATAGTCCCACATCAAATGGCCCTACAAACAAATAGCCATGCATCCTTTTCCAGTTATGGTTGGTGGAATTTGGTTTATTACAAATCAGGTTTTAAGGCTACCTCTTTGATTCTTGTATAATTGCCAGAACCTTGGTTTGTATGTTCAAGCGTTCAATCAAGTGCAAACACTTTGTAAAGTATTCTCTATACTGTACCTTTAGACATATTAATATTGGTAATTACATGTTAAGAACCTGAAGGTCAAGAAATAATATGGCATATGCTTGTCATTAGAACTTTTTCCATAATGGGTTGGAGTTATAATTTATATTATTTTATAATCACTGTTTGAAAGGGGTATGTTGTATTGTGCATAAATAATTATTTATAATATAATATATAATAACCCCTGTGGAATGATTTCCACTAAAAAGACAGACACCCAATTTATTTGGGTTGTGTCCACCTTTGTCAATGCCCCTGGAAGGAGACAAATAACTTTACCACATGGAATTACTAAGTTTTGGACTTTTATGATTTTCTTTTACTACAAATTTTACTGCTTCTTTTTATAACTGTCTCTACACATTTTGCATATGTCTATTTTTTTATTTCTAAACATTGTAACTATATATCAAAACCTATAGCTTTTATAGCTTTTCCATGTGGCTCAAAAGAATCCTATCAATCTCCATAACACTGTAATATTATATATTAAATCTCCAAATAAACAAGTTTGTGCCCACATTCTAAATTGCCCACTAATTTGAAATGAAAGTTTTGTTTAGTTGTGTCATACCTTGAATGCCATTGTGCCAGTGTGTTAGAAATTGACCTGCTTGGCACTAGAGATGCAGTATATGTCATTTTGTACTAAAGTTAGAGATGAATGTTTTGAAAAATGCTATTTGACAGCTTCACCAAAGTTCAACAAGAAATGTGTTGCAAATTAATTTGTCACAAATAGCTATAAATCAGGTATACCCAGGCCACTCTGCCTCAGAATACAGCCACATGGAGCATCTCAACATGGTGCCGAAAAACTAAAAAACAAAACAAGCCTTCATGAAGCTATATTGATGGACAAATATAAAATCTATGGCTTCTGGAATTTGGCAACACAAAAACAAATCTTTGCTAAATAATCTGCCTAGCAAAATTCATCCTGGTAACCAAAGGTGCTGAT
Source organism: Bufo gargarizans (assembly GCF_014858855.1). Taxonomy (NCBI): domain Eukaryota; kingdom Metazoa; phylum Chordata; class Amphibia; order Anura; family Bufonidae; genus Bufo; species Bufo gargarizans. The sequence goes on along the minus strand of NC_058080.1, from coordinate 91,122,073 downwards.
TATCCTGGTAACCTAACAAGTAAGGAGTGGAAAGAAGAGACACAGCCAAGTGTACAAGAGAAGCAGATGAGGAGGTGTATAGTATCATGAACGTGACAGTCGTTTTGAGCCATGGCTACTCAAGAGACTGACTGCTAAAATAAGGTAGAGTAACAATTCTGTATGTACAAACAATTGTATCATTAAAAGATAAAACGCCCACCCTGCAAAAAAAACCACATAGGGTTACATTGACAGAAAAAGTTGAACATATAAATTGTAGAGGTAAAAAAAGGTAAAAAATAAATAAAAAATCCATGTCAGGTTATACTATCATGGACTGATGGTGTGGTAAGATGATCTAGCACAGAAACTGTCTCCTCTATCCTACCCTCTAGTTCAGGCAATGAACCATAGTTCACACAAGGATTGCTTTATAGCTTTGGTTTTGCATATTTATGAGTAAATCTTTGTCCCAGCTTTGATTTTGCAAAATTTTCATTGGTTTTGACCAGTTTTATAGTATGTCCATAATAAAGAAGATAATTAGAAGCAAAATCTTGCCAACAACAATCTTGTGACATGTTATAATCACCGTACTCACTCTCTAAATTTACCAACCAAAGTACATTGAAAAATGAACTTCCAGAGAGTGGTCTTCTCAAAGACACACCCCAACAAGTTTGCAAGGTTTGCAGATGAGGGGGATGTAAGTTAAGGGAGCACTCTGGTGCAGCCGGACACTTCCTCTGCCAGTCAGAGGAATGTTAGCTCCAGTAAGCAGTGGTCCAGGAAGCTGGGTTCTGGTAGTGGGAGACTCAATTATTAGGGGTACAGATACCATGAGCCACACAAGAAAGGCAGCAAAAGATTAGGGAGGTTAACAAGTGGTTCAAGAACTGGTGTAGGAAGGAGGTGTTTGGGTTCCTGGAGAACTGGGCCGACTTATCTGTCAGCTACAGGCTCTATCGCAGGGATGGGGCTGCATCTTAATGGTGAATGGGCAACTATGTTGGGGGAGAAGATGGCTAGAAGGTTGTAGGAGTGTTAAAACTATGGACTGGGGAGAGGGTAATTACGTTATAGAATGGGAAGGTGCAGATAGAGACCGTGGCAAGGTAATGGGGGGAAATGGAAGGAGGGACTAGAACAGTTCAGAAGGAATGGTGTAGGGTAAAAAATATACATAAACCTCTTGAATGTATGTATACTAATGCCAGAAGCCTGACTAATAAAACTGGGGAACTGGAATTAGTGATGTGTGAGGAGGATTATGGCATAGTGGGAATAGCTGAGACATAAAAAAGCCTACAAGCCTCCCTATTGCTGAGATTGTACACAAGCCCACAGAGAAAAAAACATGCACATAAACAAAAAACTACAGCAGGACAAAATACCTACAAAAATATAATAGCTTTGTTGATAATACATATAATATAGTGATATAGTGTCTCAGTGATATACTATAACCATATCCAACAGATGGTACGTATCAAAGATGTATGTTAATCATGTATGGTCAGTAAAGGGTATATAGATGAATTAGCACTAAGCCACCACTAAACTAGTGAAAATAAGACCAATAAATAGTGGGCAGGACTGACCAAGGACTTTCAGACTAACAAATATAACCCACAGATAAAATAAATCTGCAATAGATTGCAGACAATGCATGATATACAGGAGTGTCTTAAACATTCCTCCCGTGCCTTAAACTTCCACCCAGTTAGAAAACAGGCGGCCCCTCCTATCACTTACGTTCCACAGGGTTGCGCACCTATGCATGCGCTGTCCGGCCCGTCCGCATGTGCGCATGCGTGGTGTTTCGGTGAGGATGCGCTGAAGGATGGCGTTGGCCATCATGGGGGAATCGCGCCCAATATGTGGAACGTAGGTGATTATATTTTGCACTTATTCATGTACTCCCCTTTTCTCTCTCTATATATATATACCCTGGATTTGAATCATTATTTAACTCCTGACTAAGCCTTCATGGTGAAACGCACATCGAGGATCTTTGCGTGGAGCTGTGCCTCTCCAGTTACCTAACCATGTCTCAGGGTATGTGTGCTCTATTATAAGCTATTGGATGTATTCTTGCATATTATTATATCTGTATGTATATTCATCTCTGTAATTACATTGATGAAGTCTTTTCACTATCCAATTGTGTCTTTTGACAGTATCTTACTGTTTAAGACATTCTTGTATATCATGCACGGTCTGTAATCTATCACAGATTCATTTTATTTGTGGGTTATATTTGTTAGTCTGACCGTTCTTGGTCAGTCCTGCCCACTATTTCTTGGTCTTATTTTACCCAGTTTAGTGGTGGCTTAGTGCTAATTAATCTATACATACCCTTTACTGTCCATACATGATTAACTTACATCTTTGATAGATACCATCTGTTGGATATGGTTATAGTATATCTTCCCGCTTTTTCTGTGTCTTTTTTTCCATCTTGCCTTTTCTCCTAGTTTTTTTATGTGAATAACTGAGACATGGCTGGATGATAGCTATGACTGGGCAGTTAATGTACAGGTTTACAGTCTGCTTAGAAAGCATCGCCAAAACCGGAGAGGGGTCTGCCTTTATGTAAAGTGCCGTCTAAATGTGGATAAATAGAACTGTAAAGAAAGCAATAAATGACAAAAAGAAAGCATTTCAACCACTAAAACAGGAGTATTTCGACGAAGCACTGAAAAACTTTAAGAAAAAAATTAATTATGTAAAAAAACAAATAAAAGCAGCCAAACTAGAGACCGAGAGATTACTTGCAAAAGTGAGCAAAACTAACCCTAAAATGTTCTTCAATTATATACAGTAAATGGTAAAAAGTATAAATCTGAAGGTGTTGACCCTTTAAAGAGTAATGAGGGGGTGTTGCAGAGAGTGGTGAGGAGAAAGCAAAGCTTTTAAATATTTTTTTATCGACTATATTCACTAAGGAAAATAAACTGTCAGATGAAATGCAGAATATAAAAGTAAATTCACCATTAAAAGTGTCCTGTCTGACCCAGGAAGAAGTACAGCGGTGTCTTAAAAAGATTAAAATAGACAAATTGCCAGGACCGGACGGCATACACCCCCATATCCTAAGAGAATTAACTAATGTCATAGCCAGACCCTTATTTTTGATATTTGCGGACTCTATACTGACAGGGAGTGTTCCACAGGATTGGCACATAGCAAATGTTGTGCCAATATTCAGAAAGGGTGCAAAAACAGAGCCCAGAAACTATAGGCCGGTATGTTTAACATCTGTCATGGGTACACTGTTTGAAGTTTTTCTAAGAGATGTTATCTTGGAGTACCTCAATGAAAATAAGCAAATAATGCATTATCAGCATGGCTTCATGAGGGATTAGTCAAACTAATTGAATCAGTTTCTATGAAGAGGTAAGTTCTAGACTTAAAAGCGGGAAATCAATGAATGTGATAATATTATTATTATTATTATTACTATTAAAGAACCATTCATTCCATAGCGCTGTACATATGAGAAGAGGTATACATACATAATACAGACAATTGCACTAATCATAAACAAAACAAGTTATAAACTGGTACAAAAGGAGATAGGGCCCTGCCCGTGAGGGCTTACAATCTACATGGTATATTTGGACTTCTCCAAAGCATTTGTGTCCTGCCTGCCCTGTGAGAGATCTGAGAAGATCGGATAGACTTGCAGCACGTGAGTCTATCTGACAGGTCTTTCTGTGTTTCTTTTCTGTTTGTTGTTGTGGGCTGGATCCCACCTCTCTACAGGTTCTGCTTATTAGCTGTTTAAGAGACTCTATTCAAGTCCTCCTCATACTGCTGACTTTGTGGTTGATATTTTCCTTCTGGAGTTCTACACTGGTTGTTTGTGGATACTCTACTTCCCGCTTGTCTCAAGCTAAGTCCTCCTGTTTTCTCCTTTGTGTGTGTGTTGCTGCTAGGTCTCAGGGAGATGCTGGTCCCTTCACTGTGGAAGGTACCGGCTGTCTCATTTCCCTCTCCCTAAGTTAGGGTTTGCTATAGTGTCAGCAGGGCTTAGTTTCCAGCGCATGAATTTGTTCACGATCAGGACTTGCTCATACTGTCAGCAGTCAGGGAGAGGCTCAGGGATTGTTAGGAGGTTACCATTCCCCCCTCCCTAGCTTTGGGTCTAGTCTGTTTACCTGTTGCTGTTTATTTACTTGGTGTTTCTCTTATCCCCACTTGCAGTGACAATTTGACACTGTACCATATAAAAGTTTAGTATATAAAATGAGAATGCTTGGACTGGGAGAAAATGTCTGTATGTGGGTAAGTAACTGGCTCAATGATAGAAAACAGAGGGTGGTTATTGATGGTACACACTCAGATTGGGTCATTGTCACTAGCGGAGTACCTCAGGGATCAGTATTGGGCCCTATTGTCTTCAATATATTTATTATTGATCTTGTAGATGGCTTGCACAGTAGAATATCAATTTTTGCAGATGATGCTTATCTGTGTAAAGTAATTGACACGGAAGAGGACAGAATACTGCTACAGATGGATCTGGATAGATTGGATGCTTGGGCAGAGAAGTGGCATATGAGGATTAACACTGACAAATGTAAGGTTATGCACATGGGAAGGAATAATGGAAGTCACCGATACATACTAAATAGTAAAACACTGGGTAACACTGACATGGAAAAGGACCTAGGAATTTTGGTGAACAGCAAACTAAGCTGTAGAAACCAGTGTCAAGCAGATGCTGCCAAGGCCAATAAGAAAATTGGTTGCATCAAAAGGGGCATAGATGCCCTTGATGAGAACAATGTCCTACCACTTTACAAATCACTAGTCAGACCACACATGGAGTACTGTGTACATTTCTGGGCTCCAGTTAACAAGCCAGACATAGCACAGATGGAGAGGGTTCAGAGGAGGGCAAGTAAAGTAATAACTGGAATGGGTGGACTACAGTACACTGAAATATTATCAATATTAGGGTTATTCACTTTAGAAAAAATACTACTGATAGGAGATCTAATAACTATGTATAAATAGTGATGGACGAACATCGGCCGTGCGGTTCGCAAACGCGTGTTCGCGATCAAATGTTCGTGAACCGCATTGTTTGCGGCGGGCCCCATTCACTTTAATGGCAGGCGAAGCTGAAAAACTTTCAGGTCATATTTGCAGGCACCAAATACTTACTAATAGTGTGCAAATAGTCCCACAACATGGACAGTGCCATACCAGAGGGGGATTAGTGGCAACAATTCCCACAAAAATATGTATTTTAATCATGGGCCATTTTTTTTTACGTCTTAAAGGGAAACTCTCAAAAATGTGCCCTTCTGGAGCCTAATTTTTTTTTATTTTAGTCCACATGAGTACAGGCCCCAAAATTAGGCATTTACCTGACAGAAAAGAACTTGTGATGATGTGGCTGGAGGTAAATTAGGTAGTCAGTGGATACAAATTTTACTGTAGGCCAGTACAGGCCCCAGAAAATAGGCATTTACTTGACAGAAAAGAACTTGTGATGATGTGGTTGGAGGTACATTAGGCGGTCACTGGATACAAATTTACTGTAGGCCAGTACAGACCTAAAAAATTAGGCATTCACCTGACAAAAAATAACTTGTGATGATATGGCTGGAGGTAAATTAGGCGGTTACTGGATAAAAATTTACTGTAGGCCACTGGAGTACAGGCCCCAAAAATTAAGCATTCACCTCACAGAAAAGAACTTGTGATGAGGTGGCTAGAGGTGCATTAGGCGGTCACTGGATAAAAAATTTACTGTCGGCCAGTACAGGCCCCAAAAATTTGACATTCACCTGACAGAAAAGCACTTGTGATGATGTGGCTGGAGGTACATTGAGCGGTCACTGGATACAAATTTTACTGTTGGCCAGTATAGGCCCCAAAAATTAGGCATTCACCTTACAGAAAAGGTTTCTTATGCCGCTGTATATACATTAGACAAGGACCATTCTTTGTTCTGGGTGTTGGCGGATATGTGTGGGCTTGCATGAGGAAATTAAATTACACGTGGTCGTCACAGGTGTTGAATTCCTCAGAGATCCATGCCTCATTAATTTTAGAAATGTGATTTAGTCCACACTGTCGTGAAGCTAGGCGAGTGCGCTAATTGGTCTGGGATGCCCTTCTGGGATAAAAATATTTCCTTCCGGGGACCTTCCATTGCATTGTGCCAATGGCCACAAATTTTCTAAAGGCCTCAGAGTCCACCAGTTTGCTGTTGGGCAAGAGGGTTATCCAACGTCTTCAACTTTTTACACTCAAATATTTGGGCTACGGAAGCCTGCCTTCTGCCAGATGAACGCGACGACGGCACAGTGGAAGGTGGAGTGGAGGACAAATGGGAGGAGAGAGGAGATCGATGTGTAATGGGTCAAAGTTCTTCACAATGTAAAAGAATATGGTTCCAGCGCTGAGGTCTCAAGTGGTCTTATGAAATATCTACAGTCGTGGCCAAAAGTTTTGAGAATGACACAAATATTAGTTTTCACAAAGTTTGCTGCTAAACTGCTTTTAGATCTTTGTTTCAGTTGTTTCTGTGATGGCCCCTGCACTCGAGGAAGAAGGGTCGGGACCCCCCCACCTTAAAGGAGAGCGCATCCTGAGCTCAGGCAGAGCGGACCCCCCCATAAGAGAGCGCGATCGGCGCTCAAGACGGAGCGCCCCCCCCCTCCGGCTGAACACCCCTACCGGACCCCCCCTCCTGAAGGAGAGCACATCCCAGCAGAGCGCTGTGCTCTGCGCTCAGGAGTCTCCCCAAAGAGCACGGGCTGAGCTGCGCTGGGACACAGGAACCCCGACCTCCCCCTGAAGGAGAGAGCTTCCGGACATAGAGAGGAACGCAGGCAGTACACACTAGCTGCTCTGCATTCTCCACCAGACCAGAGGAGGGGAAGACCGAGCAGTCGATCTGCTCCAGAGGAAAGAGAATCGAGCAGTGTGCTGAGTCCTGCTGGATGGCTAAATAGCACTGCCCCATTAACCCCTTCAGTGCCCTGTTCCCCTGTCCTGCCCCAAACTCCTTCCCTGATCCCCTGCTAGCATTAACCCCTTCCTGTTACACCCCTGGTGGCAACCCCTGGATAATCCCTCAGTCCACTATCCCACCCACCTACTTGCCTTAACCCCTTCCCTGCCTGAACCCCAGCTCCCCTGCTGGTATTCCACACCCCTAGATATTCCCTCTGGTTATCATACCCCTTAACCCCTGATTCACCCTGGTAACCCTTGCATTATAGTGCCCCCTGGTTTACCCACCCTTGATTAACCTCAGCACTCACTTGCAAGTAACCCTTGCAGTGCTGAACCTTGAGTGCTGAACCTTATTAACCCTTGCATCGCTGTCTGTGTCTGTGGCCTGCACTCGCCCCTGCAGTGCCACTGTTAACCCCCCATAGGGACAGAAAGTAGTCAGGGGGGTGGGTTGTTAATATACTTGTATGTGTGTTAATATACTTGTATGTGTGAACTGTATAGATAGTTTATGGGTGGAATTTGGGAACATGTAGTGTAGTTTAGGATTGTATATTTGTAGTGCTGTATATCGTGTGCGTCAGGTGTTAATAAATACCGTAATATTTGTACCCTTTGTGTAGCGTGTACTTGTTAGCGGTAGTGAGTTAGTTAGGCGCATGCAGCTAGTGTAGTGATTAGTGTAAAGTATAGCGAAAGTATTGTTATTGTTATATAAAGGCATAAATAGGCGGAGTCATCAATGGACGGCTCCTCCTATTTATGAATACTAATTATTGATATTTGCATAAATATTGGTGATTAGTATTCCCCCTTTACGTAATATAATTTTTTCCAGGAGTCCACTAGTGATGTCAATCAAGTGCAGAGGAAAGGAGTTTGGTAGTGGTTGCTACTGAAAACAAGAAAATTCAAATTTGTATGCACCAAGAAACTCAATGCAATCTGCAGGCAGCAAGTTATGAGGTAGGAAAAACTGAACAGATTAATACATATATGTGTGGGAAAATATTCAGTAAAATGTGTACCGTAATTTATATATCAAAATTTCTGCTATTTCTGATTTTCATTGCTCACAGGGGAGGTGTTATCAGTGTCTGACAGCTATCTACAGAATAGGGATAATCTGCAGTGTAAAAACCTATTTAGACATAAAATGCTATGAATCTCTAATAACACCTTCCCCCTGTACAACTTAAAGGGGTTGTCCAGGTTCAGAGCTGAACCTGGACAGACCTCCATTTTCACCCAGGCAGCCCCCCTGACATGAGCATCGGAGCAGTTCATGCTCCGATGCTCTCCTTTGCCCTGCGCTAAATCGCACAGGGCAAAGGCATTTTTCTGAGTTCTGGTGACGTATTGGGGCTCTCTATGGGGCTGACAGGAACCCCGGTGACGTCACCGGCACTGATGGGCGGGATTTGGCTCTGCCCTAGCCAGTAAAACGGCTAGGGCAGAGCTAAAGCCCGCCCCTCAGAGCCGGTGACGTCACCGAACACACCGCTGGGCGGAAGTTACCGCCCGGCAGTGTGTTATTGAAAATAAAAGAGCCCGTGCCCTGCGTGATCTAGCGCAGGGCACTGGAGCGCATCGGAGCATGAGATGCTCCGATGCTAGGCTCAGGGGGGCTGCAGGGGTGAAAATAAGGGTATGTCCGGGTTCAGCTCTGAACCCGGACAACCCCTTTAAGTCAAAAAGAGGAGACACATAAATGTGTAAATCACAATTAGGGATGAGCGAACCCATGGAAGTTCGAGTTTGCCGGGTTCGGCCGAACTTCAGGTCAAAGTTCGGGTTCGGGACCCGAACTTTACCCCGAACCTGGACCCCATTAAAGTCAATGTGGACCTGAACTGCACTTTATTATTTTCTATTATAACATGGTTATAACGGAAAATGATAGCATTCTTAAGACAGAATGCTAAATAAAATGGCCATTGATGGGTTAAAAATAATTTTAAAAAACTCACTTCATCCACTTGATCACGCAACCTTGATTGTGCAGGTCTTCTTTCTTCAGAACCTGCAAAAGGACCTGCAATGATGTCACCGCTCACACCACGTGGTGAGCGTGGTGATGTCACCACAGGTCCTGCTGAATGAAGATAGAACTTTTGGTGATGTCACCTTGGTCACCAGAGGGTGAGTGCGGTGACATAATCGTAAGCCTTTTTGCAGGTCCTGAAGAATGAAGACCTGTGCAATCAAGTGGATGATGTGAGTTTTTTTTTCAATGTTTAACCCCTCAATGGCCATTTTATTTAGCATTCTGTCTTAAGAATGCTATTATTTTCCATTATAATCATGTTATAACGGAAAATAATAAAATCACCCGAACCCGAACTTCAGTGAAAAAGTCAGGTTTGGGTTCACTCAACCCTTATCATAAGTTTTACTGAATCGTTTCTCATAAAAAATATATATATATCAATCTGCTCAGCTCATTCTGCTCTATAAAATGCTGCCTTCTCCCCTTTAAAAGTTTATTTTCTCTGTTATGTTACTGCTATTGGCAATATGGATAATTGTTAACCTTGTTTCCCTAACAGCTACTGTATTTAGCAGTGATAATAGTTTGTGATGGTTAGAAACTTTTGACTTTCAATCTATAATGGAGGTCAGAATGCATTGACCCTTCCATTCTAGCCTTCTAGGAATTATACACCAGAGTTTATTAGAGGGGGAGATTTCCCTTTTAAATGTTTGCTGAGTTATATAATAGCACATAAACATTAATACAATATTTTAACTATTTATAGAAGTGCTTGAAAGTTTGTGAATCTTTATACTCCTAACTTTGACCTAAAACTATCTGCAGATACAATATATACAGATTTTCACACCAAAAATCCTAAAAGTAGATAAAAATAACCAAATCAAACAAATGAGTCAAAGTCATTAGATTTGGTTATTTATTTATCTATAGAATTATAAAATTACTTTTAAAAAAAACATAAATCAATATCACATGTCTCCAAGTAGCAAAAGTAGGTGAAACTATGATTAGAGTCAAGTGATTTCAATCAAAGGGATGACAATCAGGTATGTGTGGTCTTATCTGCAAAACACATTTGGGATGCTGTCCAGCTGATGTTCCCCTGTTTACTGACGCGGTTCCGGGCTCCATGTTCAGCGATGATCTGATGCTGGTGTTTCCTCATTCACTGCTGCAGTCCTGGGCTCTGTCCTTCGTCTGCTCTGCAGTTTCCTTCCAGCCCTGAGCACCACTTGCTTCTAGCTTGTTCTCTGTAGCACTTCCTTTAGGTCTGGTGCGTGTCACTTCCTGTGATTTATGAGTTAGCTCATGTGACCTTGCTGACCAATCCTAGCCTTCCCGTACATATATAAGTGTCTCAGCCCCCTCTCCAGGTGCCTAAGCGTCAAGATCCTTGTGTCCTGCAAAGGTTGCCAATATCTCTGCTCGTGTTCCCGTGTACCTGACCCATACTTATTTTTCTGGACTCCACTGCCTGTTTGATACCTACCTGTTTGGCTTGACTCTCCTGTTGCCAATCCAGATTGCCTGACCTGTACCTGTGCTGCCTGCCCTGACCTATTGCTTGTTTGACTTTGCCTCTGCCTCATCCTTCAGTCCTGCATTGCTGCTCCTGTTACGCCTCGGCCTGCTGGCTACGTCTGTACCTCTGGTATGTTGCTCAGGTACTTCCTGGCTGTCTGGACCAGCTGCATTGTGTGCCAATCCTCCTCAAGTGGTAGCGACCTGGTGTTCCCCTCGGGAAAGTCTATTCCCACCATCAGGGGTACTGTGAAGAACTAGGAGGTCACTTTCACTTAGACAATACCCTTAGAGGAGGTAGGATAAATGTCACAGTAGGTTCACACCCGTTGTTTTGTGAGATTACTCTCAGACAAATAACACCCCAAGCGTGTTGTTCAGCAACTGTTATATGAGATGAGATGAGATGTCAGAGCGAACAACAGGACATCCTGCAGACCACTGACCTGCAGTCTTTCCTGGCTACCTTCCGGCTGGTCTTTGGGGAGCCCAACTGCACATCCTCCGCTGCATCTGCTCTGCTGCGTTTACAACAGGGTTCCTTGTCTGTGGGTCAGTGTGCCATCTAGTTTCATACCCTGGCTGCAGAACTTGCATGAAACAAGGAGGCTCAACTGGCGGTTTTATGGGAGGGCCTTTCTGATCAGATTAAGGATGAATAAGCTGGTCGTGACCGTCCATCTACTCTGAATGACCCGAATAGATGTGTTTCAGGGAATGTTTTAAGGAGGTTGCATGTGCCACAAAACCACCTGGCTTTGTTCCATCCTTCCAGAAGAAGTTTTTTTCCTCTAGTGTCCCCCGAATCTGAAGAGTCCATGCAAATAGAGCGCATTCAATCTTCTCCCCTGCTGAGAGGAATTATTGTATAGGAAATAGTGAAATTCTTTGTAGATAGACTGTCCCGAGGGGTACAACAGGCGATACATCTGAGGGGGGTTGGAACACGAGGGAACGAGAACCTGGGTGTTGGCCCAATGCACTGCCCTCCAAATGGTATGGGACACCCAGAGTTTGCTAGGTGGCCATAGGCTGATCAAATGGAGGTAACGCAAGTTATGGATACAGAGTCTGAGGTCAGGGGAGGAGGCAATATGGCAAAGTCTGTAAACAAGATCTGGGGTCAGAGCAAGTGGTAACATAGCAAAATCCATAAGACAAGATAAAAGGTCAGAGTAGGCAGCAGTAAGGCAATGTTTGTTAAACAGGATGCAGGGTCTGGTAAACAGTAATGGCAGAAACCATAGAAACACTAGAAACCATAGAAACACAGAAAGCTACTATTCTCCAAAGAGAAAATTGCTGTCCATCTGCAGTTTGAGAAAGATCACCTGGGCAAATCAATAGGCTATTGGAACAATGTTTTGTGGACATTTGAGACCAAAATAAAACCTGTGTGATACGTTTGGAGAAAGGAAAACACTCCATTCCTACTCTACATAAAAACCTCATCTCATCTGTGAAACATGGTGGTGGTAGTATCATAGTTTGGGCCTATTTTGCTGCAGCTAGGCCAGGGCAGCTTACCATAATTGATGATACAATGAATTCTGAATTAAACCAGCAAATTATAATGGAAAATATCAAGACATCTGTCCGTGAACTGAAGCCCATGAAAACGTAGGTCATGCAACAAGACAACATCTGTAAGCACACACAAGTAATTCTACCAAAGAATGGTTAAAGAAGACTAAAGTAAAGATTTATTCTCATTAGCTTAATCCAATAGAAATTTAGTGGAAGGACCTGAAGCGAGCAGTTTATGGGAGGAAACCCAGAACAAAGTTGAAGCTGTTTTGTACAGAGGATGTGTCTAAAATTCCCTCTAAGCAGATGTGGAAGACCAATTAACAATTACCAGAAACGTTTAGTTGCAGTTATTGCTGCACAAAGGGGTCATACCAGATACTGAAATACTTTTTCCACTCAGACACATGATATTTTCCTAAAGTAAATGACCTTATCTAATAAGTTTGACTATTTTTAATTTGCTTATCTTTATCTACTTTTAGAACTTCTATGAAAACCAGAGTAGGAACAAACAGGAACTTTTAACGTGCCTATTTGTTATAGCATATTATATAATGTACTGCAGGAAAAATTATGACAAGTAGCGTTTAGGGATTGTTATTCCTCTTATGTGCAGTCATCAAAAGCTATCACTACTGTCAAAATGCAAAATATAGTAAATGAAGGTATTACTGTCAACTTCAATAATAACACAAGGTGTATTGTAACATTTTCTTGACTGAAAGCAGTAACGGATGCCATTTTAAAATAGTATCTGTTAGGCAGCCAGGGAGACAGACGCAGTCTCACCGGAAGCATGTCACCGAGCGAAGACGTGTCAGTCATTCTGCCAGGTGGCCTTCGGTCCTCCAGCAGGACATCCCTCACCCCTCAATGGCCATGAGGGGTGGAGTATCATCCAAGAAGTAAAGATTTGCGCATTACGCGCACGTCACTCTTTGAGAGCCTCTTCGGATCTTGGTACTGCTGGGAGATGGGACGCCGTTTTTCCCAGCACTGATGCTGGTTAGGAGGTCACTGTTGTCTTCTGGTTCTTGTGCCCTGGTTTACGTTTACTGACCATTCTCATGTTGACATTTCATAGTGTCACAGTATTTACTTTGGGGTTTTGCCCAATTTCGGCAGGTCTGCCCAGCCACCAGCCGCCGTGCTGCTGAAGACCTGGGAATAGCTCTGCCAAAGTCCCCCTTCTGGCTGGAGGTGAGTGAAGAGTACCTGGGACCTTAAGGTTGTTCAGAGTGTGATGGCTTACGTAAAGTGTGTATGGTACACCACGTTTGATGGCCATCAGTTTGGCTTTTCATTATATTATCATTACAGTATACAGTAGTTTCACAAAAGGTTTTCTTTATGTTTTTGAAATCACCTAAGGTTAGTAATGACAATAAAGGCAGATATGTAGAAAAGCTCCACTGACATCTACAAAATATTGTTTGATGACGTCTTGGATTTTCCTGCAGCATTTTCAGCTTCTTGCGATTAAAGGGGTTGTCCGGGTTCAGAGCTAAACCCAGACATACCCAAGGCAAGGGCTTCTTTGTTTATGTTTTTACACTGCTAGGTGGAGGTTTCTGTCCAGCAGTGTATTTGGTAACGTCACCCCATTCTTATGGGTGGGCTTTATTGCTGCTCTAGCCATTTTACAGGCTAGGGCAGCACTAAAGCCAGCCCATTAGTGCCGGTGACATCACCCGGTGCGTAAACAGATCTCCATAAAAAAGCTTTTGCCCTGCACAGTCTAATGCAGGGCAAAGGGGGAGCAACGGAGCATGATGCTCATATTAGGGGGGCTGCCTGGGTAAAAATGTGGGTGTGGACGGGTTCAGCTCTGAACCTGGACAACCCCTTTAAGTCATTATTGAGAAATGCAGCACTGCTGAAATAAATAGAGTCTGACAAATACCTGTCACAAGTACGTATATGGGCTACTTTCACATATGCGCTTCAGGTTTTGAGAGCCCGAATTTTTAGACATTTATGGCATACCCATCCACGAGTTATTCAAATGCAAAACCGTCTCCATGAGTTGTAAAAATGCACAGCGGTCACCACCTGTATGAGAGCGCTGTGGATTGCTGAACTTGGATTTAGGGGGTTGATTGATGAGGTTATAGTGAACCCACACCTAATATATATTTATGATATAAATATTTAAAGTGGGAAAATTTTATAGTTTTTACTAAAAAAAAATATAATAATGCAACAACAACTAAGAACTTCTTGCACATCTCCTAACCGCAAAAGATAAAAGAAGTTCAGATCGCTAGTTCCTTATCTTTCCTTTTGTCTTAAACCCAAAATACACATCATAATCAGAACAAAATGCTACAAAATGAAGTGAAATTCAAAATGTTTTATTGCTTTAGCAAACATCTTTTGGTATGAAAAGTGGCAAATACACATGCAAAAATAAGAACATGTATCCTTTAAAACGTCCCATTTATTATAAAAGTTAAAATCAGACCCACCAAAATATAACAGACAAATATGTATATAAGATAAATAATGTGAATCTATCTGTCCCAATATTCACATTATTTATCTTATATACATATTTGTTGGTTATATTTTGGTGGGTCTTATTTTAAATTTTATAATAAAAGTGACATTTTAAAGGGTACATTTACTAGCCTAAGTGATTTATATTTATACCTACCCTACCTTATCTTTATATGCAGTGATTTTGTTCAAAAATAAGAAAACACTGAGTTTTTCTAATAAACTGTGAGATACCACCTTTAGGCCTCCTGCAAATGGTCATATCCATTTTGCAGTCCACAAATCAGATCTAATATCCAAATATGGATGCAGACTGTGTGCATTCTGCAATTTTCTTGGTACCGACTGTAAAAAGAAGACTATAATTTGTGGCATGGCTGTGAAGATTCAGACTGCACATGGATGAAATCTATGTGCTGTCCATTTTCTATTTTTTTTGCAGACCCATAAGAAATGTGTCCATGTGCGAGCCACAAAGAATGTGTTTCAGACACGAACAACACATACAGTCATGTGCATGAGGCCTTACATTTGATAAACTTTGCCCTTTCACCTAAACTTCACAAAAATGTTGCTTTCTATTTAATTTCTTACTTAAAAGTTGTATCACAAAACATATTCTACATTTTTCAAACCAGCACCTGGATCTGAATACTTTTGTAATTGCATTAAATTTAAAATGTAGTATATAGACATTGAGATGTTCAATAAAATGCATCTGCATAGTGCCACCAGCTGTTTGTGCTTTCCCTTTATTTTTTTGTCCATCTCACTGAGCTGGTCAAACATCCTTAAAGGGAACCTGTCATGTGGATATTTGATTATAATCTAACTAATTATATACAATCATTAACTACTAAAAAGTACCTTAGATGTATTCACTTACTGGTGTGACAGATAGTTACCTCATAATGTACACACAAAGATGCCATATGCCGCATGCTAATGAGCTGATTTGAGTCCAGCGTGATGTCATTGAGTCCAGCGTTTATTTAATTAACAGCTATAGCCACTCCCCTGCCCACCTGCTGCTGATTCATATGGAAAATAACTGTCAATCAACAGCAGGTAGGCGGGGAGAGTCAGGAGCTCATGAATATTCAGGACTCATCATTATCAGCTGGAGAATTTCAATACAAGATGTTGGAAGATTGACTGGGTCAATTAAAGAAAGTGACCCAGCATTTTGCTAAGAGAATCAGTCACTTATTTATGTTGCCCTTAGTTAGGACACCATAAAACTGGTGACAGGTTCCCTTTAAGTTTAAATCTGCAACTTCCACCTGCCATATGTTCTGTTAGAAACTGTGACAGTTAAAGGGAGAGAGCTGCAGCAGAAAGGACTCCCCTTCGAGCTGCCAGGCTAAAAAGTTGCTAGCAAAGCAATTGGATCAGTGAATGTGGAGATCTCTGGATGAAATTTTAGTACAGGGCTAGTTCTAGGTTTGTTAGAACGGTATTGTCATGTATTATATGATTTCTTTTTTTTTTTTTTTTTTTGCATCAACCACTTTAATTGTTTTGTTGTGTTTTAGTCTTATGATCCTTATATCTCACATATTCTCCATTTTTCATTTTCTATCATCTATCTCCTGTCATTTTTTTTATCTATAACTATATTTTATCTCTAGATTTACCATGCACCAATTTGTTCATTTATCACATTTTGACAAGTTTTATTTTAAAAACCCAAATCACAACTCTACCGTTCTGTATCACAGAATCAATATTAATATAAGAATTCAAGAATTAGAATTGTAAATAAGACATTCCCAGCTGTATTGGTTCCTGAAGAGACACTTATCTAAAATGGTCCATTAGTTAATAAATCTGGGTTTACTTCATGAAAATCTCATGCATCTTCTCATCTAGGCATAAGCCTATTTATTTTGATGATCGTAAGTGAAATTGAAAGGCTGGTGCATATTAACTACTGTTGGTGCAATGCATGAGATATATGAGAATTGTATATTACTCTTAATCAGCAGAAGTAAATTATTTTTTAAAGCCATTTTAGTTGAGATGACCAAAGTTTACAAAAATTTTGATTTGGCTGCTTCGCTTTGTGATTACCTACTTTTGTCACGAAGTGTATTTCTTTGTAAGTAGCAGGTGCAATGACAGGGAATGGCAATTGTGCTGCATCCGTAATTGAACCCCTCAGATGCAACGTTCATTGCTGATTGTGGCATCTGAGATAAAAAACTAGGGCTTTCAGGGGTTAAAACATGAAAAAAAAAAATGAATAGTGCTCACCTTATCCATTTGAGCGCAAGCAGGGCACCACAGCCATCTTAATTGAAGATCCCACACAGTGCATGATGATGTCATCAATAGTTTACTCGAGACAAAGCCTAATGGGGAGTTTTCTATAACAGACCAGAATCAGAATGCTTTTAAAAATAGAAGTGTTAGGGTGCGTTCATATCACATTTTGTGATATGTTTAGGGGACACAAAAAAACATACTATGACATCTGTTGTCATAGACTTTTGTTGTAAAAAAAATATATACGTTAACGAATATACTTTTTTTTTTGCAGGACTTTGCAAGATAGGAATGGGTAGTGTACCATGTTTTTCCATCCTGCAAAGTCCAACCAAAAAAATAATAATATGTGTATGTTAACATATAAGTTTTGTTTTTGTTTTTTGCAATGGAACACTATGGAGATGGATGCCACATTATTTATGGCATCTGTCTATGGCATCCGCTAACAACTGCAAAGTGAATGAACACAAGAGAATTCTAAATCAAAGCAATATTTAATGTGACCCCCCCTTTGCCCTCATAACAGAATCAATTCTTCTAGGTACACCTGCACACAGTTTCCAAAGGATCATGCCAAGGTGGCTGTTTCAATCATAATAATCCTAGACAGACTTGATAATCTTGAGATCAGGGCTGCGTGTGGGCGATATCATCACTTCCAGGACTTCTTGTTCTTTTTTGCGCTGAAGATAACATTGACTATATATTTGGGGTTGTTGTTCTTCTGAAGATAGCTCTTAATAACATTGACTATATATTTGGGGTTGTTGTCCTTCTGCTGAATAAATTTGGAGCCAACCAGATGCCTCTCTGATGGTTTTGTCTATATGATGTCTGCCTATATTTCTCTTAGTGCGGCAGATGAAAGACCCATTATGATTACTATGATAAATTGGGGCCTACTTCTACGCATGATTTTATGTATGTATTGTGTGATTGTGTGTATACTGTATGCCACCATTGTCAAATATTGTTTGCATGTTGCATGTTGCCGCTCAGTCTGAGCATGCATCTTGAATATGCATCCCCTATTGGAGGAAATCAGATTATTACCTGACTGCTAATAACTGACCCTTTGCAAGTGGTAATGAAAATTATTTCTGAATTGTACATTCAAGCTCCATGGAAATGCACATGCCCTGAACAGCATGGCACCTCCCATAGAAGAGGTCCAGGAGCTTTTCAGCAAGAATACCAGATGAGGACTAAAATATATCATAAGCTATAACTAGAGATGAGCGAATTTTTCAAAAAATCGATTTGGCCAGTTCAACAAAAAAAAAACATAAAAAATCGGTGCGATAAGAATTTATTTGCGAATAGCAGCTAGAAAACCTGCTATTTCCTAGCTGCAGAGAGCCTTTATAGTGGTGTAGAGCACTGTTCCTTGCAGTAACACGCATAGGGAGTCTGCTGTGGTAGTTAAATTATACTGTGAGTCAGTATGACATGCAGATGACAGGCGTCACTCTTGGAATCAGTGCACACTTCACTTATTTGGGCAGTCAAGGGGCCAAAACTGACCAAATAACTCAAGTATGAACTCAGCCTTACAGGTCATTGTTAGCGCCAAGAAGAAGCACACTCCTTTTACACCGTCATCAGTAGTGTTGAGCGCGAATATTCAAATAACGAATATTTATCTTGAATATCGCAACTTCGAGTTTTCGAGAATATTTCGAATATAGTGCTATATAGTCGCTATATAGAATATTTGTAATTTTTTTTAACATCTGAAAACATGATTCCTCCTCATGACTTTAGATGGGAAAAATTATGACTATTCTAAAAAACGAATATATAGGACTATATTGAATATATTAGTTTTTTTTGAAAATTCATCATTTTTTTTTTTCAATCTGTACAGTTGTTCCACTTCAGCATACTCCTCCCCCACAAGTGTCCCCGTCACCATGGGAACGCCAGGGGGTTAGAATATTCCATCGGATATAAGTTTTCACAATCTCAGTAAGATGCTTGTCGGGGAGGAGTATGCCAAAGTGGAAGACTGCACAGATATTTTTTTTAAAAAAGACAAATATTCTAAAAAACAAATATATTTGATATAGTGCTATATATTTATTTTTTAGAATATTCGTAATATTCTAATTCCAGAATATATAGCAATATAGCAAATATTTGAAAAAAAATGAATATAGAGCAATTTATCTAATATAGTGCTATAATATTCTTTGTCTAATAGTTGCAATTTTTTTCTCATCTGAAGTTCAGATTGGAAAAAAATTACAACTTTTAAAAACTAGATTATAGCACTATATTAGCTAAACTGCTCTATATTATTATTTTTTTAATATTTGCTATATTGCTAAATATTCTTGTTTTAGAATATTATGAATATTCTAAAAAAACAAATATATAGCACTATATTGAATATATTAATTTTTTAGAATATTTGTCATTTTTTTCCATCTGAAGTCATGGTTCCTCCCTGCTTAAGTTACTTAAGCAGGGAGGAATCATGACTTCAGATGGAAAAAAATGACAAATATTCTAAAAAACTAATATATTGCACTAAATTCTATAGTGCTATATATTCGTTTTTGAACCACGCCTGTACTGATCGCGTAGTATTTGCATATTACGCGATCATTACCTTGCCGATTTTTCAAGTAAAAATAAATGTAGAATATAACGAATATTTGAATTCACGAATACTACATGAATATTCTATGAAATATTTGCTGAATATTGCAATTCAAATATGACCCCTGCCGCTTATCACTAGTCAACAGTTGATTCCACATAGATGTCTACAGAACCTGTTCTATTAAATGCTTATACAAGTAGAGCCCCCAGACAGAGTGAAGAGGGTGTCAGAAGTAAGTTTGTGTTGATGTCACTTATTATTTTGCCCTTCCTCTGATCCGTCAGAATATCCCCCCAAAAAATGGATCCTGTCTGTTGAGCAAATGACGTGCAGAACAGCTTGACACCGCCGTGCCCTGCATATGTACATGCACAAAGGAATGATGGCTTGGGACTCTCCACCTTGGCTCAGAACAAGCCATCAGTTCTCTGAAAGGTGCAGAGTCCACCACTTGGAAAGGGAGGGACTGCAGCACCAGCAACTTGGCCAGGAGCACGTTCAGCTTCTCCGCCATTGGATGAGTGCACACATACTGTTGTCTCTTAGAAATAGCTTTGGTGATCGATTGCCGACGGAATGAGTGACGAGGAGCAGCAGCATCAGGACCGATAGATGATGGGAAGGACAGACAGCTCCCTTCAGCTGAGGTGGTGGAGCCTTGACTGCCTGAAATCGGCTGCGTACCACTGGGTGATGCAGCTTAGAATCAGCATTGAAAAATATATGGCCTCAAAGGTGTGTGAGGACACCGTCACGATAGGACGGGTATGCCATCCAGGGCAGATTGTATATGTGGGCGACATACAGAATATAACCAGGAAACAGATTGAAGAATGGGGACAATTTGATCTGATAATTGGCGGCAGTCCTTGTAATGACTTATCTGTGGTTAACCCGCACCGGAAAGGACTTTATGGAAGCAGTAGATAACTGTTTTCTGACTTTCCATGATTACTCAATAAAGTGTTGCCTACGACAGGAGAGAATCGGCCAGTTTTCTGGTTATTCGAGAATGTGGTTGCAATGGAGAAAGCATTCCAAAAAACTATTTCTCTTCACCTGGAGACGAATCCTGTGAAGATTGATGCAAGTGCAGTATCGGCTGCTCATCGTGCTCGATACTTCTGGGGGAACCTGCCTGGCATGAAAAGTCCTCTAGTAGCTCCAGACAATGAGAAGTCAAATCTTCAAGATTGCTTGAAGCCCAGAAGAGTCACAAAGTTCATCAAGATTCAAACCATAATACCAGCCCCTGGTCTCTTCGTCAGGGAAAACATCACGAGTTCCCAGTAATCATGGATGGGAAGAAGGACATCCTGTGGTGCACGGAAATGGAGAGGGTCTTCGAATTCCCCCCGCACCATACGGATGTCTCAGAAATTAACCGCAGCTTCCGACAGAAGCTCCTGGGAAGGTCATGGGAAGGTCCAGCATCTATTCGCCCCACTGAAGGATTATTTTGAAAGTGTGTAGAAGTCACACAGGGCCCCCACACTGCAGATTTACCATGGAGACACAGGATTTTATAATATTACATTATTATATAAAGAAAATAAATAAATGAAACCCCTTCGTCACCCGGCTCCCAAGTGCAATCAGCTACATCTTCATCATAGAGTACTGAGTACTGTCTGCACATCACTGATGTCCTCTTCAACTGTCTCTGGGTCAGGAGCCTGACCGCTCGCAACACCAGCTCCCACACCACTCTCCTCATCACTACTTGCTCGACTAGTTAGTAAACGGTGAATGTATTCTCCACATCTTGGCTTACCAGTAGCTGCTGACTATCTTCTAGTAGTTTATCCTCACTGTATACAAAACTTTTCTGGTTTAGGGAACAGAAAAGGACAAAGGCAGGTTAAGGACAGGTAAGGGCACAGGGCCTGCTCCCGGGCCATGCCAAATAAGGGTTGTGTCTGACACACCCACTGACTCTTGGCTGGGGGTGTCTGATGTCACTTGCGATGAAGTCGAAGATCGAGTCCACCATTCAATAACCGCTGGGTTGCTGGTCAAGACACGACCGCTAGCTGACACTGGGAGCTCAGTCTTCTCAAAGTGACCCCTGCTGCCATGGCCCCTTACTCTGCTGCAACCTTTGTCTGCCCCAGAAACATTTAGGCCTCTGCCACTTTCCTGTGCAGGTCCTGGCACTTCTCTGTCTGGCATACTGTTAGATCAAATAAATTAATAAAAAGTAAATTAAAACGCCCCAAAAAAGTTTGTAATTTTCTCACTTCACCACACAACAGCTAATAAGCCCTTTTTCCCCCCACTAATACACAAAAAAAGGGCTTTAGAGCATTTAACTGCACCGCTGAATGGCAAATATGTTTTTTCTTCTCACACTAATACAAGCCACAAAAGACTTTAGAACAGATAACTGCACTGCTGACCGTCAAATATTTTTTTTTCTTTTTCCACTAATACACGCCACAAAAGAACAAATAACTGCACCGCTAAAAGGCAAATATATTTTACTTTTGCAACTAATACACAACAAAATGGGCTGTAATTTTAGCACTTTACCACACAACGGCTAATACAAGCCAAAAAATGCTTTAGAACATATAACTGCACAAGGGCAAATTAGACATATAAATATTTCCTTGTAATAACCCCTGTTAATGCCTGTTTCAAACAGCACTTGACCCTAATAAGAATGGTTTGCTAGAATCACAGAGCTGTATAATTTGGATCCTAAGTCAGTGCAGCAAGGTGTAATAGGATTGTTCCTATTTCCCAGGCTGTAACCTCCCCTGCTGAACCCTGTTCAGCATAAATGCTGTGGAATGATTCCTCCCTATACTCTCCCTACACCTTGAGTAATCTTTCCCTGCACTTGTAAATTGTTTTTTGTAGCACAATCAAGTTTTTTCTAACAGGGTCCCTAGCGCCTGCTGACGTCTCGCCCCGCAGTAAGTACACTGGTAAATGGCAGAATCTAAGATGGTTGATGCTATTTATAGGGCTGTAACATCACAGGGCTGGCTGGCTGCTGATTAACTGCATGCATGGCATTATGGGTGATCCCGTCTTCCCATAATTCCTTTCTTCATGTCCTCACATGTACAACAGCAATTTTAGGAAAAAATGGGATTCGTTTTCACGAAGTGCGAGGAAATTCGGCTTCAATGCGAATCAAATTTTTCCTGAAATTCGGATCGAATTTCACTTCGTTAGCTGCGATGCGCTCATCTCTAGATATAACACATTCCTAGTACAACTCAATATATTAATCACTGTAATAATTGTATTTCGTATAATGTGGGCATCACAGGGAGTCTAAGCATCCCACTACTGACAGCTAGCATTCCCACATAACGAGCAACTAACATTCTGAGACCCCTACATCATTCATAATTGGCATTATATTGATAGGCATGATGAAACATGCTTTATTAAAACATGTTGGGTCTCAGATATCCATTGCAGTGGACAGGGAGACATATTTTATTTATATTTTATGTTTACCAGCAGATTGAGAGGTGCAGCATATTCACGTAATGAAGGCCTTCCCAGAAGGCCGGGCCAAGAATGGGAGAGAAACCCCTCTCAGCTCCCCCCTCTGCCAAAAGGAAATCAAAATGAGGGACATTGAACCTTTTGTAGACACAATTTGGATATCTGAGCGACATTTTGTTGTATTCCATGTTCTCCATTAACCAGAACCAGAATGGACTATTTATCAAGCGATTCTGTAAGTATTAGGAACCTTTCTGTTTTTATCCTTTTATTTTTATACAGTTTTTTTTTGCATGTCTATGTTTTTTTATTTCTTTTAATTTTTGTAACTTAAGTACTGTGCCCTGAACAAGCCTAGTAACCTCCATTTTTAAGTGCATGAGTGCAGTTTGCATTACCATGTATCTGCTACTAGTCTGGTTAGTTATACTGTGCGCCTGCTTGCGAGTGAGGCACTGTGGGGTCTTCTTTGAGTTCCTAATTAATTAGTATATTAATTTAAATATCATAGATGGTGGCAGTGTGTTGTGTGGCTGTGTAGAGGTGTGATCTATGTTCAATGTTTGGCCAGTATGTAGGGGCATGAGAGATTGAGTTTGTGAAATAGATCAACCTTTGGCACACCGCCACGGGATCACGCATCAGGGTGGCCCCTCACGTGACACTTTTGTTCAGAATCAGAAGATGTCCAGCAGTGTCATCAGCGCAGAACTTTCGGAAACCAGTAAGATTCAGGTACACCCTTCTACTGTTTGGAGAAGTCTGGCCAAAAGTATTTTTCATGGAAAAATTGCAGTCAAATTGCCATACCTTCGGAAAAAGGCCAAGTGACTCAACAATGCGTAAAAATATAGGAACTAGGGTGCAGAAAAATGGCAGCAGGTGCTCTGGGCTGAAGAGTCAAAATGTTAAATGTTTGGCAGATTTTGGCTGCAACAAATGACAGTTTGTTTGCCAAATGCCTTTGAAGCCGATACAATAATGGATCTGCCAAAGTTATGAAGAGGTGCAGGCCTCTCCATAGCTTCAACGCTTCCAGCACCAGTTCTAAAAGTAAGACCACTTCTAAAACAGGTATAGAATAATAGTGAATGAGATGGGCCTACTTACCCGTCCCCTTCCCCGCCCATGCCACGCTTACAATTTTAGACCTGGCATGAGTGGGGCCAAGTCACATATAGCAGCACAACACATTGCGCCATTATCTGTGCCTGAAATACGACTAATTTTGGCGTATTTCAGCATAGTAAATGACCCCCATAGTGTCCACAAAGCCGTGATCTCAATTTCACAGAGTCTGCCTGGGATTACGTGAAGAGATAGAAGGATGTGAGCAAGCCAGCATTTAAAGAAGATCTTTGGTTAGTTTTCCAAGATGTTTGGAACAACCTGACTGCCAAGTTTCTTCAAAAACTGTGTGCAAGTGTGCCGAGAACAACTGATGCTATTTTGAAGGCAAAGGAAGCTCACACCAAATATTCATTTGATTTACATTTCTCTTTTGTTCATTCACTTTGCGTTTTGTTAATTGATAAATAAACTATTAACTCTTTCTATTTTTAAAAGTATTCTTACTTTGAAGCATTTTCCACACCTGCCTAATATTTTTGCATTGTACTGTATATCCATTTCATTTTTACTAGTATATTTGTATGTAAACTTAAGCAGTATAAATTAAAAGACATGAGTTTACAACTCTAAGAAAGCTCTAAAGGCAAAGGCTGTGTAAATTAACAAAAGTGCAATATTTGCTATATGCCTAAGGCCAGGTATGACTTATCCAGAAAAGTTTTTAGAAGATCTTTGATGTGTTTGACCTTTTCTTTTCATTTTTCCGGGTTTGATTTGCCCTTCATTTTTAAACATTCAGCATTCTTGAAAACTGTGCAGCTTTTAAAAGAGAATAAGACAAAACAAATCTGTCATTCACAGTAATAGAGTCATTTAATTCTAGAAGTTTAACTGAAAAGGAGGATGCATTAATAAGCAAACAAATTTTATTTCATTTAGATTTAAGAATGCCAGCTGGGCTGTGGAATGGTGAAAGACATATCTACCTCCCAATATGTTAAAGGGTTTATCCATTCAACTCTTAAGATTAAACATCACTAGAGCATAATTAAAGGTTCTTTAATGCATATTAACCTCTTAAAGGGGTTGTCCAGGCTCAGCAAAAAATGGGAGAAGACATACCATAATAAAATCAGCATCGGTCATCTATTACATCCAGCACCGCAAGCTTAAGTTCTAGCCGGTGATATTTGTGTACATGGCTACAGTGATGATGTCACGTTGACAACACATATCCATTGGCCTGTAAGGTGCAAGACTGATGCCAGTAATTGACTGTAGCAGTCATGACTGCTGTTAACATGTAGACAAAGCTTGGCAGGAACAACTTGAGTGGCGGTGTTGAATCTAACAGGTCATTAAAGGGGTTTTGCCATCTCAGACATTGGGGGCCCCACACCTATAATGAGAACGGAGCGGGGAAATAAACGGAGGGCACACTGTGCATGCGTAGCCACCCTCCATTCATTTCAATGGTGCCGCCAAAAATAGCTGAACGCTGGCTCAGCTATTTGCGTCTGCCCCACAAATATAAATGGGAGCAGGGGCCGTGCGTGCACGGTGAACTCCTATTCACTTCTATGAGAGCAGCGGGGAGCAGTGCTTGGTGGTGGACGGACCCTGGGAAATCTGGGGTCCTCCAGCCACAGCTCTCCCTTCTCTGTTCTCGTTGTAGACCCGATTGTATGTGATGGGAATACCCCTTTAATACTGAAATCAGACAACCCTTTTACTCTGTTGCTGGTCTTAAATACTAGTAAAATTGTTTGGCCCTTCTCTCCACTCATATGTACAGTGTTCATTTTAAGACATGGTCAGATATCATAGTCAAGTATCAGAATAATACCAGTGTGACACCTGACTGATATTCTGACTAGTCATCATCAAAATGACTTTTAGGTTCATTGAAATTTTAATATGCTTTATTACATAGATGAAGAAAATCCTTAAGGTTGCTGTCTGAAGCTATAGCTCAGTGGTTTAGATGCTTGCCTCACCTGCAGTGTTCTTAGGTTCAAAACCACTGTCAGTCTTAAAAAAACAAAATGTTCATTTTATTGAGCCCTAGAAAAGAGACAAATTCAAGTGATGTGGGACCCTGATGTCTGACACTTCGCTTCTCACTAGTCAGTGTCACAATGACTTTCAGCTATGTGATTGAGCATATTAAAAGTACAATGAACCTAAAAGTCATTGTGCCGCTGACGCTAACTAGTGAGAAGAGTCAGACATCAGGGTCACACATCACTTGAATTTGTCTCTTTTCTAGGGCTCAATAAAATTTATTTATTTTACTTTTTATCAACAGACAGGGGTTTTGAACTCAAGAACACTGCAAGAATCTAAACCACTGAGCTATAGCTTCAGACAGCAACCTGAAGGATTTTCTTCATCTATGTGATTGAGCATATTAAAAGTACAATGAACCTAAAAGTCATTTTGACGATGACTAGTCAGAATATCATGTGTAGAGTGAAATGGCCGGCACTGCTCTCTTAAGTTGTTCGGCAGTGCACGTGTCAGCGGGCAGGCATCCCAGTATTACAGCTGTAAAGGAAGGACCAGCACTCGCACTTGTTTCTTTTGATGCAGAATTTAATTTAAGTCACCTATTCATTCATAGTGACGCGTTTCAGCACTCACATATGCTTTCATCAGACTATACATAAGTATCCTCAAAAAATGAAAAAAAAAAAATACAGAGGAACTGACGTCATACCACTGGCTCCTCTCCCTGACAAGATACAATAATAGGTAAGGAAGCTCCATGTGTCTCCATTTGTGGCAATGAGAAGCGTCCCATAATCAATTCCGCTGGAAAGTGAAACAAAGAGATTATAAACATCAAATCAAACTGCCTATATTGTATTCTCGGTTCAAGCCTCTTGGATCCATCGTTTGTAAACGATGGATCCAATACGCTTCTTTTTGCAAAAGTAATTTATTTTGATCACCGCCACGGCGAGGTAGTGGTACACCCTTAAATAACCTGGTAACATAATTGTGCATATTGTGTGTTTCTTTTCATGAAAATGATATGGTATGGGGAGCAATAAATTACCCTTCCTGATGGTGGACTTGTGTTTGCTCAACCTGTCTTTGATCCTCATAGAGGTTTCCCCCACGTATAGTAGTCCACAAAGACATTTCAAAATATAAACAACAAATCTGCTGTCACATGTGAACACACCTCTTATGGGAATTCTCTCCCCAGAGTGCGGGTGTGGGAGATGAGACCCCCTGATCACGCTTGAGCAATTTACACAATTCAGACAAGGGAATGTACCCTGTCTGGGAGAAGATAACACGCTCTGTCTCAAATCTCGCTTATTGCTACCAATGTCGGCCTTGACTATTTTATCTTTGATATCATCGGCCCTTTTAAAACATAGCACAGGGGGTCTTCAAATTCCTCAATCTGAGGTTATGATTTTGAGATTGTATGCCAATGTTTATTGACAATGCCTGTTAGTTGTTGGGTCAATCGGTTATATTTGACCACCAGTGGAATGCGTGGTTGCTTCACTGTCTTGTTTTTTTCAGGAGTATCTACCTTCTTCCTCTGTTCTTGTAAGAGTGGCCTAGGATAACCTCTGGCTAAAAATGTAATCTCCATTTCCTCTAGCCTAGTTTTACGGACCTCAGTGTTGCTAACTATTTTCCTAACCCGCTGAAATTGAGAAAAGGGAATTGATTTCTTTGTAGAGACCGGATGACTGCTGGAGAATGCAAGTAAGATATTGCGATCGGTCTCCTTTGTAAACAAGTCAGTATATAATCTACCCTCTTCCCCCATCAGGACCCATGTATCTAGAAAGGAGATTTTGTCCATGTCATAATGCATGACAAATTGTAGCTCCGTCCAGATTGAGATTGTGAGGGGGAGGAGCCAGTGATATGATGTCAGTTCCTCTGTATTTTTTTCATTTTTCTGTTATTTAAGACATGTATTGAGGATACTTATGTATAGTCTGATGAAAGCACATGTGAGTGCTGAAACGCGTCACTATGAATGAATAGGTGACTTAAATTAAATTCTGCATCAAAAGAAACAAGCGCGAGTGCCGGTCCTTCCTTTACAGCTAGTCAGAATATCAGGTGCCATAGACACACTGGCATTAAAAAAAAAAAGAGCATTGAAGTGGATGAGATTTGAAATCTGTACATAACCTTTCACGTGGATTTTATATTTATTTGCAGTGCAGACTGTGAAATCTGTGGCAATGCCAAAGAGTTTCCTCATTGAAATCTGCAGCAAAATCAAGTTTTGTGTGAATTTTGCTGCTCTGGATTTAAACCAGATCTGGAGAGGATTTGTTCTTTGATGTCCAATAATAGGGAGAATGAGGATCAGATAGAAAGGTGGACTGGTCATAGACCCTACAGAGAAACTTCCTAGTGGCCCCATGTCCAGCGTCCCACCTGGGCCCTCCTCACAGCCACAGACTTGGTAGCTAACCACTTGATGTTTCTAGTGTTAATTATTACTGAAAGCACCAGGTACTTATGTACCTAGCGTCAGTATGACCACATGCGCAAGGACACAGTAGTTTCAGGCCACAGGCTAGTAGAGCCCTATGACCTGAACCGCACATATGGACATGGAATAGTAATAAGGCATTTTATTTACTTGGCCATTTGGGGGAATATTCTACTAGGGCACTACTGGGGGCCTTATAGGGGGCATTATTGGGACATATTTTTTTACTGGGAGCACTACAAAGGCATTACTTGGGGCATTATGAGTGTATTATTATTACTGGGGAAATTATTATTACTGAGGACATTATAGGGGACATTATTAGTGCTGGGTCACTATAGTGGGCATTATTACTTTTGCAGCCACTTTATGAGGCACTGTTACTACTGGGGCCCCTATAATGGGAATTATTACTGCTGTTAATGGGAATTATTACTGCTGTTACCTTTTAGTAGGGCAATATTACAACTGAGACAACTAAAGGGACAATTAGTATTACTGAAGCCACCATAGGACCCACCAGTGTAACTGATTCTGTTTGTTTCATTTCAAATCCATTGTGGTGGTGTATAGAGCCAAAAATGTTAGAATTGTGTCGATGTCCCAATATTTATGGACCTGACTGTACATGTGGCAGAATTTAGGCTACTTTTACACTTGCAGTAACAGGGTCCGGCAGGATGTTCCAGTGGGGAAAGAGCCTGCCGCATCTGTGCTAACGCTAGCCCACCGGAGTCTGCTGTAGTTTTTGTCTGGCCACCTCTCAGCATGTTTGCCATGCTGAAGCCAGACCTCCAGCCCACCCCTATTATAGTGAATGGGACCGGAGCGGAGCTCCGGCCACACGGTGGGCTAGCTTAAGAATGGATCTGGCATGTTGTTTTCCCACTGGAATAGCCTGATGGACCCTGCTGCCACAAGTGTGACAGTAGCCTTACACATATATGGATATCCTGCTCTTAAGTCAGTCAGAAACAAGACACATGCAGTTCCTATCACACATAGGAAACATGCAATGTATGCACCAAGACATTTTTTGCCTAACCCTATTAAGTGTAGCACACTTAAAGGAGCTGCCTCACTTTAACAAATGGCATTTATTATGTAGAGAAAGTTAATATAAGTCACTTACTAATGTATTGTGATTATCCATATTGGCTCTTTTCCATCACATTATATACTGCTCGTATCCATGTTTTGACCACTCTGCAATCAAGCAGTGGTGGCCGTGCTTGCACACTATAGCTAAAGGTGTTGGCCTATGCACACTTCCAGCCTTTCCCTATAATGTGCAAGCACGGCCACCGCTGCTAGATTACAGGGTGGTCGTAAACACTGATACGTACTGTGTATAATGTGATGGAAAGGAGGCAATATGGATAACAACAATACAGTTGCAAGAAAAAAGTATGTGAACCCTTTGGAATGATATGGATTTCTGCACAAATTGGTCATAAAGTGTGATCTGATCTTCATCTAAGTCACAACAATAGATAATCACAGTCTGCTTAAACTAATAACACACAAAGAATTAAATGTTACCATGTTTTTATTGAACACACCATGTAAACATTCACAGTGCAGGTGGAAAAGTATGTGAACCCCTAGACTAATGACATCTCCAAGAGCTAATTGGAGTGAGGTGTCAGCCAACTGGAGTCCAATCAATGAGATGAGATTAGAGGTGTTGGTTACAGCTGCCCTGCCCTATAAAAAAAACACACACCAGTTCTGGGTTTGCTTTTCAAAAGAAGCATTGTCTGAAGTGAATGATGCCTCGCACAAAAAAGCTCTCAAAAGACCTACGATTAAGAATTGTTGACTTGCATCAAGCTGGAAAGGGTTATAAAAGTATCTCTTTTTTTAATTACATTCTTTATTGCTTTCTGAACCAAAAACATACATAATTTCACATAACAGACAGTTTAAATCTACAAATATAATTTTTGCATCAATTGACATATTTGATTCTTTTATCCCCCCCTCCCCCCTATAATTCACTGCTGCGTGATCCGCCCATATTTTAATTTCTACTCTATTCCCAGAATTTCCACTAAAAGGGATTTTGGAGCGAGGTCGGAAGCCTGCCCTTTCTGACTAACGTCGTTCCGGTTCCCTTGCTATACTGGACAGTTCCATAATAAGTGACCCAAATCCGCATTATCTGATGAGCATTTCCAACACAGGTCCCTCCTCTCCTTGTATATTTTAGCGAGGAAGGCGGCGGAGTAGTATAGGCGATGCACAATCTTGAACTGAATCAATCTTTATTTCTGAGAGACCGATACCTTTTTTATATTTTGGTATATTATATCCCATTCCAAGATGTTCCCATCGCCCAATTCATCTTCCCAGCCGCCCTCACTTTTAAATGTTGCTGTTTCCCCTAAACCATCCCGAAGCCTGTGGTATATTTGAGAAAGTGTAAGTTGTGTATCCTTAAATCTGTAGCAATAGTCCAAAAAAAGAGTTTGCCCTAATAGTCAATAAGCTCTTATCCTTGGTACGCATACACTCACCTAAAGAATTATTAGGAACACCATACTAATACGGTGTTGGACCCCCTTTTGCCTTCAGAACTGCCTTAATTCTACGTGGCATTGATTCAACAAGGTGCTGATAGCATTCTTTAGAAATGTTGGCCCATATTGATAGGATAGCATCTTGCAGTTGATGGAGATTTGAGGGATGCACATCCAGGGCACGAAGCTCCCGTTCCACCACATCCCAAAGATGCTCTATTGGGTTGAGATTTGATGACTGTGGGGGCCATTTTAGTACAGTGAACTCATTGTCATGTTCAAGAAACCAATTTAACCACTTCAACCCCGCTAGCTAATACCCCCTTCATGACCAGGCCACTTTTTACACTTCTGCACTACACTACTTTCACCGTTTATTGCTCGCTCATGCAACTTACCACCCAAATTAATTTTACCTCCTTTTCTTCTCACTAATAGAGCTTTCATTTGGTGGTATGTCATTGCTGCTGACATTTTTACTTTTTTTGTTATTAATCAAAATTTAACGATTTTTTGGCAAAAAAATGACATTTTTCACTTTCAGCTGTAAAATTTTGAAAAAAAAACGACATCCATATATAAATTTTTCACTAAATTAATTGTTCTACATGTCTTTGATAAAAAAAAAATTGTTTGAGCAAAAAAATAATGGTTTGGGTAAAAGTTATAGCGTTTACAAACTATGGTACAAAAATGTGAATTTCCACTTTTTGAAGCAGCTCTGACTTTCTGAGCACCTGTCATGATTCCTGAGGTTCTACAATGCCCAAACAGTAGAAAACCCCCACAAATGACCCCATTTCGGAAAGTAGACACCCTAAGGTATTCGCTGATGGGCATAGTGAGTTCATAGAACTTTTTATTTTTTGTCACAAGTTAGCGGAAAATGATGATTTTTATTTTATTTTATTTTTTTCTTACAAAGTCTCATATTCCACTAACTTGCGACAAAAAATAAAAATTCTAGGAACTCGCCATGCCCCTCACGGAATACCTTGGGGTGTCTTCTTTCCAAAATGGGGTCACTTGTGGCGTAGTTATACTGCCCTGGCAATTTAGGGGCCCAAATGTGTGAGAAGTACTTTGCAATCAAAATGTGTAAAAAATGGCCTGCGAAATCCGAAAGGTGCACTTTGGAATATGTGCCCCTTTGCCCATCTTGGCTGCAAAAAAGTGTCACACATCTGGTATCGCCGTACTCAGGAGAAGTTGGGGAATGTTTTGGGGTGTCATTTTACATATAACCATGCTGGGTGAGAGAAATATCTTGGCAAAAGACAACTTTTCCAATTTTTTTATACAAAGTTGGCATTTGACCAAGATATTTTTCTCACCCAACATGGGTATATGTAAAATGACACCCCAAAACACATTCCCCAGCTTCTCCTGAGTACGGCGATACCACATGTGTGACACTTTTGCGCATCTAGGCTGCAAAAGTGCCCAAATTCCTTTTAGGAGGGCATTTTTAGACATTTGGATCCCAGACTTCTTCTCACACTTTAGGGCCCCTAAAAAGCCAGGGCAGTATAAATAACCCACATGTGACCCCATTTCGGAAAGAAGACACCCCAAGGTATTCCGTGAGGGGCATATTGAGTCCATGAAAGATTGAAATTTTTGTCCTAAGTTAGCGGAAAGTGAGACTTTGTGAGAAAAAAACAAAAAAAAATCAATTTCCGCTAACTTATGCAAAAAAAAAAAAAAATTATGAACTCGCCATGCCCCTCATTGAATACCTTGGGGTGTCTTCTTTCCAAAGTGGGGTCACATGTGGGGTATTTATACTGCCCTGGCTTTTTAGGGGCCCGAAAGTGTGAGAAGAAGTCTGGGATCCAAATGTCTAAAAATGCCCTCCTAAAAGGAATTTGGGCACCTTTGCACATCTAGGCTGCAAAAAAGTGTCACACATCTGGTATCGCCGTACTCAGGAGAAGTTGGGCAATGTGTTTTGGGGTGTAATTTTACATATACCCATGCTGGGTGAGAAAAATATCTTGGTCAAATGCCAACTTTGTATAAAAAAATGGGAAAAGTTATCTTTTGCCAAGATATTTCTCTCACCCAGCATGGGTATATGTAAAATGACACCCCAAAACACATTCCCCAACTTCTCCTGAGTACGGCGATACCAGATGTGTGACACTTTTTTGCAGCCAAGGTGGGCAAAGGGGCACACATTCCAAAGTGCACCTTTCGGATTTCGCAGGCCATTTTTTACAGATTTTGATTGCAAGGTACTTCTCACACATTTGGGCCCCTAAATTGCCAGGGCAGTATAACTACCCCAGAAGTGACCCCATTTTGGAAAGAAGACACCCCAAGGTATTCCGTGAGGGGCACAGCGAGTTCATAAAAATGTATTTTTTTGGCATAAGTTAGCGGAAATTGATTTTATTTTATTTTTTTCTCACAAAGTCTCAATTTCCGCTAACGTAGGACAAAAATTTCAATCTTTCATGGACTCAATATGCCCCTCACGGAATACCTTGGGGTGTCTTCTTTCCGAAATGGGGTCACATGTGGGGTATTTATACTGCCCTGGCTTTTTAGGGGCCCTAAAGCGTGAGAAGAAGTCTGGAATATAAATGTCTAAAAATGTTTACGCATTTGGATTCCGTGATGGGTATGGTGAGTTCATGTGAGCTTTTATTTTTTGACACAAGTTAGTGGAATATGAGACTTTGTAAGAAAAAACAAACAAAAAAATATATATATTTCCGCTAACTTGGGCCAAAAAAATGTCTGAATGGAGCCTTACAGGGGGGTGATCAATGACAGGGGGGTGATCACCCATATAGACCTCCTGATCACCCCCCTGGTAAGGCTCCATTTAGACGTCCGTATGATTTTTACGGATCCACGGATCGGATCCGCAAAACACATGCGGACGTCTGAATGGAGCCTTACAGGGGGGTGATCAATGACAGGGGAGTGATCAATGACAGGGGGTGATCAGGGAGTGTATATGGGTGATCACCCCTCTGTCATTGATCACCCCCCTGTAAGGCTCCATTCAGACGTCCGCATGTGTTTTGCGGATCCGAACCATGTATCCATGGATCCGTAAAAATCATGCGGACGTCTGAATGGAGCCTTACAGGGGGGTGATCAATGACAGGGGGTGATCAGGGAGTGCATATGGGTGATCACCCCTCTGTCATTGATCACCCCCCTGTAAGGCTCCATTCAGACGTCCGCATGTGTTTTGCAGATCCGATCCATGTATCCATGGATCCGTAAAAATCATGCGGACGTCTGAATGGAGCCTTACAGGGGGGTGATCAATGACAGGGGGTGATCAGGGAGTGTATATGGGTGATCACCCCTCTGTCATTGATCACCCCCCTGTAAGGCTCCATTCAGACGTCCGCATGTGTTTTGCGGATCCGATCCATGTATCCATGGATCCGTAAAAATCATACGGACGTCTGAATGGAGCCTTACAGTGGGGTGATCAATGACAGGGGGTGATCAGGGAGTGTATATGGGTGATCACCCCTCTGTCATTGATCACCCCCCTGTAAGGCTCCATTCAGACGTCCGCATGTGTTTTGCGGATCCGATTCATGTATCCATGGATCCGTAAAAATCATACGGACGTCTGAATGGAGCCTTACAGGGGGGTGATCAATGACAGGGGGGTGATCAATGACAGGGGGGTGATCAGGGAGTCTATATGGGGTGATCAGGGGTTCCTAAGGGGTTAATAAGTGACGGGGGGGTGTAGTGTAGTGGTGTTTGGTGCTACTTTAGTAAGCTGCCTGAGTCCTCTGGTGGTCGATCCAAACAAAAGGGACCACCAGAGGACCAGGTAGCAGGTATATTAGACGCTGTTATCAAAACAGCGTCTAATATACTTGTTAGGGGTTAAAAAAATCATATCTCCAGCCTGCCACCGAGCGATCGCCACTGGCAGGCTGGAGATCCACTCTCTTACCTTCCGTTCCTGTGAGCGCGCGCGCGTTCACAGGAAATCTCGGCTCTCGCGGGAGGACGCGTATATGCGTCCACCCAGAAGAGCAGGGCCGCCGGCAGGACGCAATCCTGCGTACGGCGGTCCTGAGCAGGTTAAAATGATTCGAGCTTTGTGACATGATGCATTATCCTGCTGGAAGTAGCCATCAGAGGATGGGTACATGATGGTCATGAGGGATGGACAAATTCGGACTCTACCATTTGAATGTCTCAACAGAAATCGAGACTCATCAGACCAGGCAACATTTTTCCAGTCTTCAACTGTCCAATTTTGGTGAGCTCGTGCAAATTGTAGCCTCTTTTTCCTATTTGTAGTGGAGATGAGTAGAGTTGAGCGAACACCTGGATGTTCGGGTTCGAGAAGTTCGGCCGAACATCCCGGAAATGTTCGGGTTCGGGATCCGAACCCGATCCGAACTTCGTCCCGAACCCGAACCCCATTGAAGTCAATGGGGACCCGAACTTTTCGGCACTAAAAAGGCTGTAAAACAGCCCAGGAAAGAGCTAGAGGGCTGCAAAAGGCAGCAACATGTAGGTAAATCCCCTGCAAACAAATGTGGATAGGGAAATGAATTAAAATAAAAATTAAATAAATAAAAATTAACCAAAATCAATTGGAGAGAGGTTCCATAGCAGAGAATCTGGCTTCCCGTCACCCACCACTGGAACAGTCCATTCTCAGATATTTAGGCCCCGGCACCCAGGCAGAGGAGAGAGGTCCCGTAACAGAGAATCTGTCTTCATGTCAGCAGAGAATTAGTCTGCATGTCATAGCAGAGAATGAGGCTTCACGTCAGCCACCACTGCAACAGTCCATTGGCATATATTTAGGCCCAGCACACACACAGGCAGAGGAGAGAGGTCCCGTAACAGAGGATCTGGCTTCATGTCAGCAGAGAATCAGTCTGCATGTCATAGCAGAGAATCAGGCTTCACGTCAGCCACCACTGCAACAGTCCATTGTCATAAATTTAGGCCCAGCACCCAGGCAGAGGAGAGAGGTCCCGTAACAGAGAATCTGGCTTCATGTCAGCAGAGAATCAGTCTTCATATCATAGCAGAGAATCAGGCTTCACGTCACCCACCACTGTAAGAGTCAATTTTCATAAATTTAGGCCCAGAACCCAGGCAGAGGAGAAAGGTCCCGTAACAGACAATCTGGCTTCATGTCAGCAGAGAATCAGTCTTCATATCATAGCAGAGAATCAGGCTTCACGTCACCCACCACTGCAACAGTCCATTGGCATATATTTAGGCCCAGCACCCAGGCAGAGGAGGGAGGTCCCGTAACAGAGAATCTGTCTTCATGTCAGCAGAGAATTAGTCTGCATGTCATAGCAGAGAATGAGGCTTCACGTCAGCCACCACTGCAACAGTCCATTGGCATATATTTAGGCCCAGCACACACACAGGCAGAGGAGAGAGGTCCCGTAACAGAGTATCTGGCTTCATGTCAGCAGAGAATCAGTCTGCATGTCATAGCAGAGAATGAGGCTTCACGTCACCCACCACTGCAACAGTCCATTGGCATATATTTAGGCCTAGCACACAGGCAGAGCAGAGAGGTCCCGTAACAGACAATCTGGCTTCATGTCAGCAGAGAATCAGTCTGCATGTCATAGCAGAGAATCAGGCTTCACGTCACCCACCACTGCAACAGTCCATTGGCATATATTTAGGCCTAGCACACAGGCAGAGCAGAGAGGTCCCGTAACAGACAATCTGGCTTCATGACAGCAGAGAATTAGTCTGCATGTCATAGCAGAGAATGAGGCTTCACGTCAGCCACCACTGCAACAGTCCATTGGCATATATTTAGGCCCAGCACCCAGGCAGAGGAGAGAGGTCCCGTAACAGACAATCTGGCTTCATGTCAGCAGAGAATTAGTCTGCATGTCATAGCAGAGAATCAGGCTTCACGTCAGCCACCACTGCAACAGTCCATTGTCATAAATTTAGGCCCAGCACCCAGGCAGAGGAGAGAGGTCCCGTAACAGACAATCTGGCTTCATGTCAGCAGAGAATTAGTCTGCATGTCATAGCAGAGAATGAGGCTTCACGTCAGCCACCACTGCAACAGTCCATTGGCATATATTTAGGCCTAGCACACAGGCAGAGCAGAGAGGTCCCGTAACAGACAATCTGGCTTCATGACAGCAGAGAATCAGTCTGCATGTCATAGCAGAGAATCAGGCTTCACGTCAGCCACCACTGCAACAGTCCATTGTCATAAATTTAGGCCCAGCACCCAGGCAGAGGAGAGAGGTCCCGTAACAGAGAATCTGGCTTCATGTCAGCAGAGAATCAGTCTTCATATCATAGCAGAGAATCAGGCTTCACGTCACCCACCACTGTAAGAGTCAATTTTCATAAATTTAGGCCCAGAACCCAGGCAGAGGAGAAAGGTCCCGTAACAGACAATCTGGCTTCATGTCAGCAGAGAATCAGTCTTCATATCATAGCCTAGAATCAGGCTTCACGTCACCCACCACTGTAAGAGTCAATTTTCATAAATTTAGGCCCAGAACCCAGGCAGAGGAGAAAGGTCCCGTAACAGACAATCTGGCTTCATGTCAGCAGAGAATCAGTCTTCATATCATAGCAGAGAATCAGGCTTCACGTCACCCACCACTGCAACAGTCAATTGTCATAAATTTAGGCCCAGCACCCAGGCAGAGGAGAGAGCTCCCGTAACAGAGGATCTGGCTTCATGTCAGCAGAGAATCAGTCTGCATGTCATAGCAGAGAATGAGGCTTCACGTCACCCACCACTGCAACAGTCCATTGGCATATATTTAGGCCTAGCACACAGGCAGAGCAGAGAGGTCCCGTAACAGACAATCTGGCTTCATGTCAGCAGAGAATCAGTCTGCATGTCATAGCAGAGAATGAGGCTTCACGTCACCCACCACTGCAACAGTCCATTGGCATATATTTAGGCCTAGCACACAGGCAGAGCAGAGAGGTCCCGTAACAGACAATCTGGCTTCATGACAGCAGAGAATCAGTCTGCATGTCATAGCAGAGAATGAGGCTTCACGTCACCCACCACTGCAACAGTCCATTGGCATATATTTAGGCCTAGCACACAGGCAGAGCAGAGAGGTCCCGTAACAGACAATCTGGCTTCATGACAGCAGAGAATCAGTCTGCATGTCATAGCAGAGAATGAGGCTTCACGTCACCCACCACTGCAACAGTCCATTGGCATATATTTAGGCCTAGCACACAGGCAGAGCAGAGAGGTCCCGTAACAGACAATCTGGCTTCATGACAGCAGAGAATCAGTCTGCATGTCATAGCAGAGAATGAGGCTTCACGTCACCCACCACTGCAACAGTCCATTGGCATATATTTAGGCCTAGCACACAGGCAGAGCAGAGAGGTCCCGTAACAGACAATCTGGCTTCATGTCAGCAGAGAATCAGTCTGCATGTCATAGCAGAGAATGAGGCTTCACGTCACCCACCACTGCAACAGTCCATTGGCATATATTTAGGCCTAGCACACAGGCAGAGCAGAGAGGTCCCGTAACAGACGATCTGGCTTCATGTCAGCAGAGAATCAGTCTGCATGTCATAGCAGAGAATCAGGCTTCACGTCAGCCACCACTGCAACAGTCCATGGTCATAAATTTAGGCCCAGCACCCAGGCAGAGGAGAGAGGTCCCGTAACAGACAATCTGGCTTCATGTCAGCAGAGAATTAGTCTGCATGTCATAGCAGAGAATCAGGCTTCATGTCAGCCACCACTGCAACAGTCCATTGGCATATATTTAGGCCTAGCACACAGGCAGAGGAGAGGTTCATTCAACTTTGGGTAGCATCGCAATATAATGGTAAAATGAAAATAAAAATAGGATTGAATGAGGAAGTGCCCTGGAGTCCAATAATATATGGTTATGGGGAGGTAGTTAATGTCTAATCTGGACAAGGGACGGACAGGTCCTGTGGGATCCATGCCTGGTTCATTTTTATGAACGTCAGCTTGTCCACATTGGCTGTAGACAGGCGGCTGCGTTTGTCTGTAATGACGCCCCCTGCCGTGCTGAATACACGTTCAGACAAAACGCTGGCTGCCGGGCAGGCCAGCACCTCCAAGGCATAAAAGGCTAGCTCTGGCCACGTGGACAATTTAGAGACCCAGAAGTTGAATGGGGCCGAACCATCAGTCAGTACGTGGAGGGGTGTGCACACGTACTGTTCCACCATGTTAGTGAAATGTTGCCTCCTGCTAACACGTTGCGTATCAGGTGGTGGTGCAGTTAGCTGTGGCGTGTTGACAAAAGTTTTCCACATCTCTGCCATGCTAACCCTGCCCTCAGAGGAGCTGGCCGTGACACAGCTGCCTTGGCGACCTCTTGCTCCTCCTCTGCCTTGGCCTTGGGCTTCCACTTGTTCCCCTGTGACATTTGGGAATGCTCTCAGTAGCGCGTCTACCAACGTGCGCTTGTACTCGCGCATCTTCCTATCACGCTCCAGTGCAGGAAGTAAGGTGGGCACATTGTCTTTGTAGCGTGGATCCAGCAGGGTGGCAACCCAGTAGTCCGCACAGGTTAAAATGTGGGCAACTCTGCTGTCGTTGCGCAGGCACTGCAGCATGTAGTCGCTCATGTGTGCCAGGCTGCCCAGGGGTAAGGACAAGCTGTCCTCTGTGGGAGGCGTATCGTCATCGTCCTGCCTTTCCCCCCAGCCACGCACCAGTGATGGACCCGAGCTGCGTTGGGTGCCACCCCGCTGTGACCATGCTTCATCCTCATCCTCCTCCACCTCCTCCTCATCCTCGTCCTCCTCGTCCTCCAGTAGTGGGCCCTGGCTGGCCACATTTGTACCTGGCCTCTGCTGTTGCAAAAAACCTCCCTCTGAGTCACTTCGAAGAGACTGGCCTGAAAGTGCTAAAAATGACCCCTCTTCCTCATCCTCCTCCTCCTCCTCCTGGGCCACCTCCTGTTCCATCATCGCCCTAAGTGTTTTCTCAAGGAGACATAGAAGTGGTATTGTAACGCTGATAACGGTGTCATCGCCACTGGCCATGTTGGTGGAGTACTCGAAACAGCGCAACAGGGCACACAGGTCTCGCATGGAGGCCCAGTCATTGGTGGTGAAGTGGTGCTGTTCTGTAGTGCGACTGACCCGTGCGTGCTGCAGCTGAAACTCCACTATGGCCTGCTGCTGCTCGCACAGTCTGTCCAGCATGTGCAAGGTGGAGTTCCACCTGGTGGGCACGTCGCATATGAGGCGGTGAGCGGGAAGGCCGAAGTTACGCTGTAGCGCAGACAGGCGAGCAGCGGCAGGATGTGAACGCCGGAAGCGCGAACAGACGGCCCGCACTTTATGCAGCAGCTCTGACATGTCGGGGTAGTTGTGAATGAACTTCTGCACCACCAAATTCAGCACATGCGCCAAGCAAGGGATGTGCGTCAAATTGGCTAGTCCCAGAGCTGCAACGAGATTTCGCCCATTATCACACACCACCAGGCCGGGCTTGAGGCTCACCGGCAGCAACCACTCGTCGGTCTGTTGTTCAATACCCCGCCACAACTCCTGTGCGGTGTGGGGCCTGTCCCCCAAACATATGAGTTTCAGAATGGCCTGCTGACGTTTACCCCGGGCTGTGCTGAAGTTGGTGGTGAAGGTGTGTGGCTGACTGGATGAGCAGGTGGAAGAAGAGGAGGAGGAAGCCGAGAAGGAGGAGGTGGCAACAGGAGGCAAAGAATGTTGCCCTGCGATCCTTGGCGGCGGCAGGACGTGCGCCAAACAGCTCTCCGCCTGGGGCCCAGCTGCCACTACATTTACCCAGTGTGCAGTTAGGGAGATATAGCGTCCCTGGCCGTGCTTACTGGTCCACGTATCTGTGGTTAGGTGGACCTTGCTACAGATGGCGTTGCGCAGTGCACACTTGATTTTATCGGATACTTGGTTGTGCAGGGAAGGCACGGCTCTCTTGGAGAAGTAGTGCCGGCTGGGAACAACATACTGTGGGACAGCAAGCGACATGAGCTGTTTGAAGCTGTCTGTGTCCACCAGCCTAAATGACAGCATTTCATAGGCCAGTAGTTTAGAAATGCTGGCATTCAGGGCCAGGGATCGAGGGTGGCTAGGTGGGAATTTACGCTTTCTATCAAATGTTTGTGAGATGGAGAGCTGAACGCTGGCGTGTGACATGGTTGAGACGCTTGGTGACGGAGGTGGTGGTGGTGGTGTTGGTGGTACATCCCCTGTTTGCTGGGCGGCAGGTGCCAACGTTCCTCCAGAGGCGGAGGAAGAGGCCGAGGCGGCAGCAGCAGAATAGGCCGAGGCGGCAGCAGCAGAAGAGGTAGCAGGGGGAGCCTGAGTGACTTCCTTGGTTTTAAGGTGTTTACTCCACTGCAGTTCATGCTTTGCATGCAGGTGCCTGGTCATGCAGGTTGTGCTCAGGTTCAGAACGTTAATGCCTCGCTTCAGGCTCTGATGGCACAGCGTGCAAACCACTCGGGTCTTGTCGTCAGCACATTGTTTGAAGAAGTGCCATGCCAGGGAACTCCTTGAAGCTGCCTTTGGGGTGCTCGGTCCCAGATGGCGGCGGTCAGTAGCAGGCGGAGTCTCTTGGCGGCGGGTGTTCTGCTTTTGCCCACTGCTCCCTCTTTTGCTACGCTGTTGGCTCGGTCTCACCACTGCCTCTTCCTCCGAACTGTGAAAGTCAGTGGCACGACCTTCATTCCATGTGGGGTCTAGGACCTCATCGTCCCCTGCATCGTCTTCCACCCAGTCTTGATCCCTGACCTCCTGTTCAGTCTGCACACTGCAGAAAGACGCAGCAGTTGGCACCTGTGTTTCGTCATCATCAGAGACATGCTGAGGTGGTATTCCCATGTCCTCATCATCAGGAAACATAAGTGGTTGTGCGTCAGTGCATTCTATGTCTTTCACCGCTGGGGAAGGGCTAGGTGGATGCCCTTGGGAAACCCTGCCAGCGGAGTCTTCAAACAGCATAAGAGACTGCTGCATAACTTGAGGCTGAGACAGTTTCCCTGGTATGCATGGGGGTGATGTGACAGACTGATGGGGTTGGTTTTCAGGCGCCATCTGTGCGCTTTCTGCAGAAGACTGGGTGGGAGATAATGTGAACGTGCTGGATCCACTGTCGGCCACCCAATTGACTAATGCCTGTACCTGCTCAGGCCTTACCATCCTTAGAACGGCATTGGGCCCCACCATATATCGCTGTAAATTCTGGCGGCTACTGGGACCTGAGGTAGTTGGTACACTAGGACGTGTGGATGTGGCAGAACGGCCACGTCCTCTCCCAGCACCAGAGGGTCCACTAACACCACCACGACCATGTCCACGTCCGCGTCCCTTACTAGATGTTTTTCTCATTGTTATGGTTCACCACAACAACAAATATATTATTTGGCCCAATGTATTGTATTCAAAATCAGCGGGATATAAATTTGAGGCCTAGTATTTAGGCGCTGGGTGACCGGTATGGATTTAGTGACAGAATTAGACTTGGAAATGCACAGAAGCGTGTGTGTGAAGTTATTCTGAATGACCCTATGTGCACCTTCAATATTATATACCCTTTTAGGGATAGATTTCAAATAGCTCTGATATAGCAGAAACCACTAAATTATGAAATTGCTAAATTGGGAATTGTACTTCAACCCAGAACAAAAAATGTGCTTTGACGGACACTAAATATCTTGCCCAGCAACAACAGTACAGCGGTGGGTAACGAGAGATTTAGAGGGATTTAAATTTGAGGCCTAGTATTTAGGCGCTGGGTCACCGGTATGGATTTAGTGACAGAATTAGACTTGGAAATGCACAGAAGCGTGTGTGTGAAGTTATTCTGAATGACCCTATGTGCACCTTCAATATTATATACCCTTTTAGGGATAGATTTCAAATAGCTCTGATATAGCAGAAACCACTAAATTATGAAATTGCTAAATTGGGAATTGTACTTCAACCCAGAACAAAAAATGTGCTTTGACGGACACTAAATATCTTGCCCAGCAACAACAGTACAGCGGTGGGTAACGAGAGATTTAGAGGGATTTAAATTTGAGGCCTAGTATTTAGGCGCTGGGTCACCGGTATGGATTTAGTGACAGAATTAGACTTGGAAATGCACAGAAGCGTGTGTGTGAAGTTATTCTGAATGACCCTATGTGCACCTTCAATATTATATACCCTTTTAGGGATAGATTTCAAATAGCTCTGATATAGCAGAAACCACTAAATTATGAAATTGCTAAATTGGGAATTGTACTTCAACCCAGAACAAAAAATGTGCTTTGACGGACACTAAATATCTTGCCCAGCAACAACAGTACAGCGGTGGGTAACGAGAGATTTAGAGGGATTTAAATTTGAGGCCTAGTATTTAGGCGCTGGGTCACCGGTATGGATTTAGTGACAGAATTAGACTTGGAAATGCACAGAAGCGTGTGTGTGAAGTTATTCTGAATGACCCTATGTGCACCTTCAATATTATATACCCTTTTAGGGATAGATTTCAAATAGCTCTGATATAGCAGAAACCACTAAATTATGAAATTGCTAAATTGGGAATTGTACTTCAACCCAGAACAAAAAATGTGCTTTGACGGACACTAAATATCTTGCCCAGCAACAACAGTACAGCGGTGGGTAACGAGAGATTTAGAGGGAATTAAATTTGAGGCCTAGTATTTAGGCGCTGGGTCACCGGTATGGATTTAGTGACAGAATTAGACTTGGAAATACACAGTAGCGGGTGTGTGTGAAGTTATTCTGAATGACCCTATGTGCACCTTCAATATTATATACCCTTTTAGGGATAGATTTCAAATAGCTCTGATATAGCAGAAACCACTAAATTATGAAATTGCTAAATTGGGAATTGTACTTCAACCCAGAACAAAA
Source organism: Bufo gargarizans (assembly GCF_014858855.1). Lineage (NCBI taxonomy): Eukaryota > Metazoa > Chordata > Amphibia > Anura > Bufonidae > Bufo > Bufo gargarizans. The sequence goes on along the minus strand of NC_058080.1, from coordinate 91,078,275 downwards.
AATGTGCTTTGACGGACACTAAATATCTTGCCCAGCAACAACAGTACAGCGGTGGGTAACGAGAGATTTAGAGGGAATTAAATTTGAGGCCTAGTATTTAGGCGCTGGGTCACCGGTATGGATTTAGTGACAGAATTAGACTTGGAAATGCACAGAAGCGTGTGTGTGAAGTTATTCTGAATGACCCTATGTGCACCTTCAATATTATATACCCTTTTAGGGATAGATTTCAAATAGCTCTGATATAGCAGAAACCACTAAATTATGAAATTGCTAAATTGGGAATTGTACTTCAACCCAGAACAAAAAATGTGCTTTGACGGACACTAAATATCTTGCCCAGCAACAACAGTACAGCGGTGGGTAACGAGAGATTTAGAGGGATTTAAATTTGAGGCCTAGTATTTAGGCGCTGGGTCACCGGTATGGATTTAGTGACAGAATTAGACTTGGAAATGCACAGAAGCGTGTGTGTGAAGTTATTCTGAATGACCCTATGTGCACCTTCAATATTATATACCCTTTTAGGGATAGATTTCAAATAGCTCTGATATAGCAGAAACCACTAAATTATGAAATTGCTAAATTGGGAATTGTACTTCAACCCAGAACAAAAAATGTGCTTTGACGGACACTAAATATCTTGCCCAGCAACAACAGTACAGTGGTGGGTAACGAGAGATTTAGAGGGATTTAAATTTGAGGCCTAGTATTTAGGCGCTGGGTCACCGGTATGGATTTAGTGACAGAATTAGACTTGGAAATGCACAGAAGCGTGTGTGTGAAGTTATTCTGAATGACCCTATGTGCACCTTCAATATTATATACCCTTTTAGGGATAGATTTCAAATAGCTCTGATATAGCAGAAACCACTAAATTATGAAATTGCTAAATTGGGAATTGTACTTCAACCCAGAACAAAAAATGTGCTTTGACGGACACTAAATATCTTGCCCAGCAACAACAGTACAGTGGTGGGTAACGAGAGATTTAGAGGGATTTAAATTTGAGGCCTAGTATTTAGGCGCTGGGTCACCGGTATGGATTTAGTGACAGAATTAGACTTGGAAATGCACAGAAGCGTGTGTGTGAAGTTATTCTGAATGACCCTATGTGCACCTTCAATATTATATACCCTTTTAGGGATAGATTTCAAATAGCTCTGATATAGCAGAAACCACTAAATTATGAAATTGCTAAATTGGGAATTGTACTTCAACCCAGAACAAAAAATGTGCTTTGACGGACACTAAATATCTTGCCCAGCAACAACAGTACACCGGTGGGTAACGAGAGATTTAGAGGGAATTAAATTTGAGGCCTAGTATTTAGGCGCTGGGTCACCGGTATGGATTTAGTGACAGAATTAGACTTGGAAATACACAGTAGCGGGTGTGTGTGAAGTTATTCTGAATGACCCTATGTGCACCTTCAATATTATATACCCTTTTAGGGATAGATTTCAAATAGCTCTGATATAGCAGAAACCACTAAATTATGAAATTGCTAAATTGGGAATTGTACTTCAACCCAGAACAAAAAATGTGCTTTGACGGACACTAAATATCTTGCCCAGCAACAACAGTACAGCGGTGGGTAACGAGAGATTTAGAGGGAATTAAATTTGAGGCCTAGTATTTAGGCGCTGGGTCACCGGTATGGATTTAGTGACAGAATTAGACTTGGAAATACACAGTAGCGGGTGTGTGTGAAGTTATTCTGAATGACCCTATGTGCACCTTCAATATTATATACCCTTTTTGGGATAGATTTCAAATAGCTCTGATATAGCAGGAACCACTAAATTATGAAATTGCTAAATTGGGAATTGTACTTCAACCCAGAACAAAAAATGTGCTTTGACGGGCACTAAATAACTTTCCCAGCTACAACAGGACAACGGTAACGAGAGATTTAGAGGGATTTAAATTTGAGGCCTAGTATTTAGGCGCTGGGTGACAGGTATGGGTTTAGTGACAGAATTAGACTTGGAAATACACAGTAGCGGGTGTGTGTGAAGTTATTCTGAATGACCCTATGTGCACCTTCAATATTATATACCCTTTTTGGGATAGATTTCAAATAGCTCTGATATAGCAGAAACCACTAAATTATGAAATTGCTAAATTGGGAATTGTACTTCAACCCAGAACAAAAAATGTGCTTTGACGGACACTAAATATCTTGCCCAGCAACAACAGTACAGCGGTGGGTAACGAGAGATTTAGAGGGAATTAAATTTGAGGCCTAGTATTTAGGCGCTGGGTCACCGGTATGGATTTAGTGACAGAATTAGACTTGGAAATACACAGTAGCGGGTGTGTGTGAAGTTACTCTGAATGACCCTATGTGCACCTTCAATATTATATACCCTTTTTGGGATAGATTTCAAAGAGCTCTGATATAGCAGGAACCACTAAATTATGAAATTGCTAAATTGAGAATTGTATTTCAACCCAGAACAAGAAATGTGCTTGAACGGACACTAAATAACTCGCCCAGCTACAGCACTAGGGACAGATTTAGCTGGATATAAATTTGAGGCCTAGTATTTAGGCGCTGGGTGACCGGTATGGATTTAGTGACAGAATTAGACTGGGATATGGCCAAAAAATGAACAGACTATTGCTGGTTAAATGCACTTGGTGTGACAGCTTCACCCTGATGTAGGCTTTAGCCAAATAACAACCACACCATTGAGGGTTAAATGCACTTGGTGACAGGCGCAGCTTGCCCCTGATTTTGTATATGGCCAAAAAATGAACAGACTATTGCTGGTTAAATGCACTTGGTGTGACAGCTTCACCCTGATGTAGGCTTTAGCCAAATAACAACCACACCATTGAGGGTTAAATGCACTTGGTGACAGGCGCAGCTTGCCCCTGATTTTGTATATGGCCAAAAAATGAACAGACTATTGCTGGTTAAATGCACTTGGTGTGACAGCTTCACCCTGATGTAGGCTTTAGCCAAAAAACAACCACACCATTGAGGGTTAAATGCACTTGGTGACAGGCGCAGCTTGCCCCTGATTTTGTATATGGCCAAAAAATGAACAGACTATTGCTGGTTAAATGCACTTGGTGTGACAGCTTCACCCTGATGTAGGCTTTAGCCAAAAAACAACCACACCATTGAGGGTTAAATGCACTTGGTCGCAGCTTGTGCTGGCGCACCACAAGACACAAAATGGCCGCCGATCACCCCAGAAAAATTAGACTGACAAACGGTCTGTGCAGCCTAAAAACAGTGAGCAATTGAGGATCAGCAGCTCAATGATCCACAGCTGCAGATCGATCAGTTAATCAAGTCCTTTGGAGGAGTTAATCTGCCTAATCTCGCCCTACTGTCGCAGCCGCAACCTCTCCCTACGCTAATCAGAGCAGAGTGACGGGCGGCGCTATGTGACTCCAGCTTAAATAGAGGCTGGGTCACATGGTGCTCTGGCCAATCACAGCCATGCCAATAGTAGGCATGGCTGTGATGGCCTCTTGGGGCAAGTAGTATGACGCTTGTTGATTGGCTGCTTTGCAGCCTTTCAAAAAGCGCCAAGAAAGCGTCACAAAAGCGCCAAGAAAGCGACGAACACCGAACCCGAACCCGGACTTTTACGAAAATGTCCGGGTTCGGGTCCGTGTCACGGACACCCCAAAATTCGGTACGAACCCGAACTATACAGTTCGAGTTCGCTCATCCCTAGAGATGAGTGGTACCCGGTGGGGTCTTCTGCTGTTGTAGCCCATCCACCTCAAGGTTGTGCATGTTGTGGCTTCACAAATGCTTTGCTGCATACCTCGGTTGTAACGAGTGGTTATTTCAGTCAACGTTGCTCTTCTATCAGCTTGAATCAGTCGGCCCATTCTCCTCTGACCTCTAGCATCAACAAGGCATTTTCGCCCACAGGACTGCCGCATACTGGATGTTTTTCCCTTTTCACACCATTCTTTGTAAACCCTAGAAATGGTTGTGCGTGAAAATCCCAGTAACTGAGCAGATTGTGAAATACTCAGACCGGCCCGTCTGGCACCAACAACCATGCCACGCTCAAAATTTCTTAAATCACCTTTCTTTCCCATTCTGACATTCAGTTTGGAGTTCAGGAGATTGTCTTGACCAGGACCACAACCCTACATGCATTGAAGCAACTGCCATGTGATTGGTTGACTAGATAATTGCATTAATGAGAAATAGAACAGGTGTTCCAAATAATTCTTTAGGTGAGTGTATATATATACACACAATGCACACATAGTATGAAAATAAAGCCTAGTAATTATAGAATCTACTTGTATTTATTTTGCAAACCGGTTACTGCTTCACAGTATTAATAAATAAATAAATAAATAAATAAATACTCAGACACTTAGGCTAGGACTGAACATCTTGGAACAAAGTCATGCTGCGTTTATAGAAAAACTTGTACTGTAGGATCTCAACAGAAGTCCATTTAACAGAAGCACAACATGCAGTAGAACATCTTGACTTATTTGGAAGGCATCCATCATTAGACGTAAATGAAATGTAGTTTGCAATATACATATGCATATGCTAAGTGGATACATATTTTAATTAGCCACAGACCATCTGGCCATACTTTTAAACCAAAAACGTACCTGCCTTTACAATTAAAATATTTTGCACTGTAATCTATATGTTTCCATAAAGCAGAGGAGGATTGCTAAAATACATTTATTGAGTATATGTTGCCTTCAGTAGAATTTAGCTTTCAACTTAAAATATTAAATCAAAAGGATTAGAAAAGTAGGTTTGTGCCATCTGCACTTTGTGTCAAATTATTTTTCCATTTAGATAGATAAAATGTAAAGCATTGCTGTAAGACTTGCAAAATGATCTACTAATATCTTTTACCAGAAGGGTAAGATGAAAGAGGGATGGTAAAATAGATAAATCACTGCTTTCTTGCTGCAGGAAAATGGGTTAATTATTAGTATTTCATGGAAGAAGTTCATTTAATTATCTTTGATTTAGAAATGCAATAATTTTATCGAATAATTTTAGTCAACATAAATGTTGTGAGAAAATGTCATTGGTTTTCTTACATTTTTAAATGTATCTATTGTCAATCATCGGTGTCCAATTTTTTTGCCGACCCGTAGAAATGAATGGCTGTGTGTGCAATCCACAAAAAATGTGGATCGGGCATGGACCAAAAATACGGTCATGTGCATGAGGGCTTAAAAACATAAAAAAACACGTTATTAATTAAAGCGCCAAAATTTGGTTTTTCCCCAACAGTAAATTAGCTTGACAGATGGGTCATTTATCAAACTGGTGTAAAGTAGAACTGGCTTAGTTTTCCATAGCATCAGGATTCCAACTTTCATTTTGGATAGTTCCTTTGGAAAATGAAAGGAGGAATCTGATTGGTTACAATGTGTGTGTGCGACATGCACAGTAAGTACAGGGAGTGCAGAATTATTAGGCAAGTTGTATTTTTGAAGATTAATTTTATTATTGAACAACAACCATGTTCTCAATGAACCCAAAAAACTCATTAATATCAAAGCTGAATATTTTGGGAAGTAGTTTTTAGTTTGTTTTTAGTTTTAGCTATTTTAGGGGGATATCTGTGTGTGCAGGTGACTATTACTGTGCATAATTATTAGGCAACTTAACAAAAAACAAATATATACCCATTTCAATTATTTATTTTTACCAGTGAAACCAATATAACATCTCAACATTCACAAATATACATTTCTGACATTCAAAAACAAAACAAAAACAAATCAGTGACCAATATAGCCACCTTTCTTTGCAAGGACACTCAAAAGCCTGCCATCCATGGATTCTGTCAGTGTTTTGATCTGTTCACCATCAACATTGCGTGCAGCAGCAACCACAGCCTCCCAGACACTGTTCAGAGAGGTGTACTGTTTTCCCTCCTTGTAAATCTCACATTTGATGATGGACCACAGGTTCTCAATGGGGTTCAGATCAGGTGAACAAGGAGGCCATGTTATTAGATTTTCTTCTTTTATACCCTTTCTTGCCAGCCACGCTGTGGAGTACTCGGACGCGTGTGATGGAGCATTGTCCTGCATGAAAATCATGTTTTTCTTGAAGGATGCAGACTTCTTCCTGTACCACTGCTTGAAGAAGCTGTCTTCCACAAACTGGCAGTAGGACTGGGAGTTGAGCTTGACTCCATCCTCAACCCGAAAAGGCCCCACAAGCTCATCTTTGATGATACCAGCCCAAACCAGTACTCCACCTCCACCTTGCTGGCGTCTGAGTCGGACTGGAGCTCTCTGCCCTTTACCAATCCAGCCACGGGCCCATCCATCTGGCCCATCAAGACTCACTCTCATTTCATCAGTCCATAAAACCTTTGAAAAATCAGTCTTGATGTTTCAGCTTGTGTGTCTTGTTCAGTGGTGGTCATCTTTCAGCCTTTCTTACCTTGGCCATGTCTCTGAGTATTGCACACCTTGTGCTTTTGGGCACTCCAGTGATGTTGCAGCTCTGAAATTCGGCCAAACTGGTGGCAAGTGGCATCTTGGCAGCTGCACGCTTGATTTTTCTCAGTTCATGGGCAGTTATTTTGCGCCTTGGTTTTTCAACACGCTTCTTGCGACCCTGTTGACTATTTTGAATGAAACGCTTGATTGTTCGATGATCACGCTTCAGAAGCTTTGCAATTTTAAGAGTGCTGCATCCCTCTGCAAGATATCTCACTATTTTTGCCTTTTCTGAGCCTGTCAAGTCCTTCTTTTGACCCATTTTGCCAAAGGAAAGGAAGTTGCCTAATAATTATGCACACCTGATATAGGGTGTTGATGTCATTAGACCACTCCCCTTCTTATTACAGAGATGCACATCACCTAATATGCTTAATTGGTTGTAGGCTTTCGAGCCTATACAGCTTGGAGTAAGACAACATGCATAAAGAGGATGATGTGGTCAAAATACTAATTTGCCTAATAATTCTGCACTCCCTGTATATCTTAACAGGCATCATATTTGAGAAGGGAGTGGGCACCATGAATAAGACATGCAATATAGTGACAGCAGCATGCACCATCTTGAAAGAAGGCATGATGGCCAGTAAAAAATAAATAAATTGTACAACAGCCATACAAGGATCTCCAGATAATAGTACAAGTGGAATAAGGGGTGTAATGGTGCAGAACCCCAAACAACCAGACAGAGTTTAAACAATGGTGGATTTATTGAATGACGACAGTACAGTCCAGACCAGAAATTATATGCAGGTAATCAATCCAAATAATAACTTGTGCAGGAAAATTCACAGGGAACAGCCGGACCAGGCCAATGTTCATATGCACAGAAATAGTCTGCGTAACATAGTACCTAGGGACGACACATTTCCAGGGTCCGATCCGAGGTCCAACACGAGACAAACTGTTGGCATTGAAGTTTCCCATAGGCAATCTCTAGAGATGGATTGAGGAAGTCAGAGGTCATGCACAGGTAGTCTGAAAGAATGTGAACAGCAACATACACCCGGGTTGTCAAAACAACAGTGGGCACTGACAAGCCAGGGAGATCACCTCTTAAACACCTGCTAGCCAATCACAGAGTTCCATGTGTCTATTCCTCATAGGCCATATGATTATCCTAATTCCTGACACATGTGCGGCCATGGCTGGTCATTGATCACTTAACCTGTGCCTGCCCTCTAATCTACTAGAGTTGATGTACAGGCATATTCCCCATCAGCAGCCGGCGTAGTGAATAAGATGTGCATGCGTTCGGCTGTGCAACCCTTTGCAAACCTCCTCTCAAGCGTGCACACGGACACTCAAGCCGCCCAACATAGATACCTGAACGAGTCGGCACGGTTGCTGGAACCACGTCCGCTTGCAAAGGAGTCAGAACCGAAAATTTTGCAGGCACATGCATGACCTGTCCTGCTACTCCAATGGGGTCCCCCGCAGGCCAAGCTCCACGAGAATTCCTGGGGGCCCCAATGGACTGTGAAACAGGGGAGTGTCTTACATTACCCCCCCAGGAAGTGGCTCAGGATACTCCAAACGTGCTTTCCCCGGATTATCACGGGGGAAAGCTGCCACTAGTGATGGACAAACATCTGCCGGGACGGTTCGCGAACCACAAGTTCGCGGCAGGTCCCATTTATTTTAATGGCGCGCAAACCTGAAAAACCTTCAGCTCATATTTGCAGCCAAGAAATAATTACTAGAAGTGCACAAATAGTCCCACAACATGGACAGTGACATACCAGATGTATTATTCAAATTTGCGATCTCCATTCATTATTTTTTTCAATGCAAAATATCAGCAATATAATTTTCGGGTATGCGCATGCGCAAATGCACTATACAGTATCCAAATGCACTATAAAGAAAGTATATTGGTATATAACACCCCGCTTCTAGCAGTTTTTTTGGGGGGATGACTAGTATATCACATCAGTAGAAATGATTTGTTCCAATAATGCTTGTCGATCTATATACCTGCAGTATCGCAGCAGAACCGCACACAACTACCGCACAATACAAATGCACTATAATATACTTTCTAACATAGAAAGTATATTATAACATTGTACAAGGAAGGCAATCCATTAGAATATACATAAAGATAAAATGTAACCTTTAATAATTTTACTATGAGGGTCCAGTCACACGTCCGTAAGTGTTTTGCAGATCCGCAAAACACGGACACCGGCAATGTGCATTCCGCAATTTGTGGACCGCACATCACCGGCACTATAATAGAAAATGCCTAATCTTGTCTGCAATTGCGGACAAGAATAGGACATGTTCTATTTTTTTTTTGCAGAAACAGAAGCACAAATGGGAAGTGCGGATCTGCAAATGCGGATACGGACAGCACATTCCGGCCCCATTGAAAATGAATGGGTCTGCACCCGTTCCGCAAAATTGCGGAACGGATGCGGACCCATTTTGTGGACGTGTGAATGGATATATCGCACCCCTCTCTGTATCACACCTATCGATAGCACGTATATAACAGTCCTTAAAAATACTTTTTATGGCCCTATTAGCTAGTGTTTGGCGTCCCTAACAGCCTGTCCGTGCTCCACACAGAAACCTGTCCCTACACTGGAAAAACACTGACTGTAAAATGGCAGCCAGATCAGGTTTATGTCTATGTGGTGAAACGTCTCAATTTGCTGTCCTGTACCACCTGATGGATGTGTCATGGGTCAAAATTCTTCACAATGTAAACAAATATGGCAGGCACGAATATCTCCAGATCTTCGCATGTTCGGCGAATTTAAAACATGCAAAGTTCACCCAAAAACTACCGGCGGGCTAACTGCAAGGCCTTCTCTAGCTGCCACTAATTCATCAACATGAACCTGGCGAGGAGGTACCCAACATCTCTTCTCTGGACCAAATCCTTTGCAGTCTACGAAATACTGGAGGGACCTCTGGATAATATGGGAGTCCAAAATCTTCAACTTCAGGCTCCCCTTAAACCTCCACCGGAGATGGAGTTTAAATGAAGGGAGCTGACTCAGCTGCCAATTTGAGGAGTGAAACATGAAAGGTGTTCACTCCTCGAATCGATGGTGGAAGAGCAACCTTGTAAGTCACCCAATTGATCTTCTGGGTCACCGGATATGAACCAATGAATCTAGGCCCCAGTTTGGCAGATGGTTGGCGCAAGGGAATGTTCCTGGTGGAGACTCACAATGGATCTCCTACCTTAAACTTTTGCTCCGCAGTGCAATGACGATCAGCAAATCTTTTCTGTTGCGCCACTGCACTAGGAAGATTAACATGGTTATAAGGGAAAATAATAGCATTCTTAATTCAGAATGCTTAGTAAAATAGGGCTGGAGGGGTTAAAAAAATATAATAATTTAACTCACCTCAATCCACTTGTTCGCACAGCCCGGCTTCTCTTCTTTCTTCTGGACCTGGGTAAAGGACCTTTGATAACATCACTGCGCTCATCACATGGTCCGTCACATGATCCATCACCATGGTGATGGATCATGTGACGGACCATGTGATGAGCGCAGTGACGCTACCACAGGTCCTTTTCCTACTGCACAGCAAAGATGAAGACAGAAGATAAGCCGGGCTGCGCGAACAAGTGAGTTAAATTTTATTTTAATTTTTTTAACCCCTCCAGCCCTATTTTACTAAGCATTCTGTATTTAGAATGCAATTATTTTCCCTTATAACCATGTTATAAGGGAAAATAATAATGATAGGGTCCCCATCCCGATCATATCCTAGCAACCGTGCGTGAAAATCGCACCACATCCGCACTTGCTTGCGGATGCTTGTGATTTTCACGCAGCCCCATTTACTTCTATGGGGCCTGCGTTGAGTGAAAAACGCACAAAGTAGAGCATGCTGCGATTTTCACGGAACGCACAAGTGATGTGTGAAAATCACCGCTCATGTGCACAGCCCCATAGAAATGAATGGGTCCAGATTCAGTGTGGCTGCAATGCATTCACCTCACACATTGCACCCGTGTGGAAATCTCGCCCGTGTGAAAGAGGCTGTTGAACCAGGGAAGAGTCAATAAAATTTCCTGCAGCTCCCGAGTCAAGTAAGGCAGAAAAAGGATGGTCCTTCCCTTGCGATTCAATAGAAATGGGTATGAGAAGCCGACTTCTTTTAAGAGGAGGCAGCAGAGCACCTAGTGGGTTATCCTAGATTCCCACCAGGCTTTGTCATTTCCCGGCAGGAGTAATGGGCATCTCTTTAGCTGGTGACCAACTCCTCCACAATATAGACAAAGACCATCATTTTGGCGATGAGCCCTCTCGGTAGGGGTAAGACGAGAGGACCCCAGTTCAATGGGTACTTCAGCCGGTTTACTGGGTTTTGGAGATGGACTGGATGAGGCTGGGCGAGAAGCCCATTCAGACCACGCTCCCAGCTCCAGACGATCAGCGTTGATTGCCTGCTGAATTGCCACATCTAATGATGTTGGGGATGGTAGAGATAATAACAAGTCTCTGACAGGGTCAGATAGTCCCAACCGGAACCGATGCCGGAAAGCGGCATCCACCCAGTTGGTAAAAGTGGCCCAGCAACGGATCTTGGGTCTTACGTACGAGTGCGGTGCGGATCAAATAATACACTTATGGCATGAAAGAATGGTCTCTACTGAGTCAAACACGGGATCTCTCACCGGGAGATTAAAGGCCCAACGTTGCAGATCCTTCCTCAATAGGGACATAACAATGCCGATTTTCTGTTTGGTATTCCCCAAAGATGCAGGACGTAATTCAAAATATAAATAGCAGGAATCACGGAAGTTGAGAAACTGCTGCCTATTTCCCCCAAAAAAATCAGGTAGCGGTATCATGGGTTCCACTCGGGTTTCTACTGGAGTCGGGCAAATCCTAAACTCCCTGAAGGAGGAGTTTAAGCTCGTCCCTGACTGTTGCCAGTTGTGCATGGATCTTGTTGAAATTTACAGCAGAGATGTTCATTCTTTGTTGGACCAAGAGATTGGCTGCTCCGATCAATTCCACTAATTGCTGCTGGATATGATCCATGAAAACTGGAGGTTGGGGACCACTGTTCTGTAATGGTGCAGAACCACAAACAACCAGACAGTTTCAACAATGGTGGATTTATTAAATGATGGCAGTACAGTCCAGACCAGAAATCATATGCAGGTAATCAATCCAAATAATAACTTGTGCAGGAAAACTCACAAGGGACAGCCGGCCCTGGCCAAAGTTCATATGCACAGAAATAGTACCTAGGAACAACACATTTCCAGGGTCCGATCCAAGGTCCAACACGAGACAAACTGTTCCACATAGAAGTTCCCCACAGGCAGTCTCTAGAGATGGATTGAGGAAGTCATAGGTCATGCACAGGTAGTCTGAAAGAAGGGTAACAGCAACATACACCCAGGTTGTCAAAACAACCGTGGGCACTGACCAGCCAGGGAGATCACCTCTTAAACACCTGCTAGCCAATCACAGAGTGTCATGTGTCTATTTCTCATAGGCCATATGATTATCCTAATCCCTGACACTTGTGCGGCCTAGGCTGGTCATTGATCACTTAACCCATGCCTGCCCTCTAATCTACTAGAGTTTATGTACAGGTATATTCCCCGTCAGCGGCCAGCATAGCGAATGAGATGCACGTACGTTCGGCCGTGCAACCCTTTGCAAACCTCCTCTCAAGCATGCACGCGGACGCCCTAGCGACCCATCATGGATACGCCGGAACCGTGTCCACCCGCAAAGGAGTCGGAACCAAAGATTCCGTAAGCACATGCGTGACCTGTCCCGCTACTCCAATGGGGTCCCCCGCAGTTTAAGTGGACCGCAAAACAGGAGAGTGTCTTACAGGGGGGGCAATCTTAATAGTTAATAGTATAACAACTGGAGAAAAGTGGATAAGTATCCCAAATAAAGGACATAAGCCTACTTGCTGTGGTCCACAGAACATGCAGAACTTTGTGTATTATAGAAATCCATCCAGAAGGTGCACCAATCACTAGTTTCACAAAATGACCAAGAGCGGTGTGAAAATAATGCACACTCCCTCATACAGTCTGTATAAAACTTCCACCAGCTAAATATATATACACGTATGCATAATGTGAACAACTCCCCACTATCAAAAAGGCAAGTAGAAAATAAAATAAGGAAAAAAATACCTCTTATATTAAACATCTGTATATAAGAGATGCAAATCTGTTCCGAGATGACCAAAGATTATTCATGAATCTTAATAAAAAATAGAAAATATTTTTTTCATAATATAAGTAATTTTTATAAAATATCCTATGGATTCACTCACACTCCATTTTAATCAACCTATGGACTCTATTGCCACCTCTACATAATGGGGGGGGGGGGGAGGCATTACTGATCAATAAGGCAAAACTATAGTTGCTTCTCAGGATGTTTGAACTCAAAGTGCTACAGTATATTGATCCTATATAAGTTTGATCCTACAGTATATCACTGATTAGTTGTAGGATGCACAAAACTCCCCTATTTCAAAATAAAGGAACAGTTGATACAACTTAAACAGGGAAAACATGCTAATTTAGAAGATAAAATATACTTCTTCTTACTAGACTGCACATCTGAATTTTACTAACTGGTCTCTCAAACTTCTGAGTCTGTGTTAACACACAGACGTTTTACAAAATTCAGGTACAGTATATGTTTCAAACAACTAGCCTCCCCCCCTTCTGCCCTCCCAACATGGACCAGTGTTGACAAATGATTGCCACTAATGCTGTTGCTAAATTCTCTGAGTTGAAGCAAACAGATGGCTTTCAAAAGTCTTATTATTATTGCCAGTAACCAGAAGTGTACTCCTGTACACATCTTCCACCCTACTGCTATTGAAGTTAATAAGTACCGCAAGATAATCACTATCCTTCAATTTTCCTGTCATCTCATCCATTGTTTAGACCATTAACTCTTCCTCACTAACAATTATTATATATTTTTTTATTGACTATAGTGTAGAGACTAGACCATGCTTCTGGGATGGGATGAGCAAAGTATTAAAACATTTGATTCAGTCACGTTGCCGAATATTAGAATTTTTTTTGCTTTGTTACAAATTAATTTGTCATGAAGTACATTAAATTAGGTCTATCCCAGCCTGCAGTTAAACTTCAGAGTGCAACAACATGTATAGCTAGTCCTTTTTGGTAGTGAAACAGTTACCATGCTTCAGAATGACAGTCAGGTCACAAATATGGATGTGCACATCACCGTGCAGACCAGCAACATTCCTAGCTAACCCCTAGCTGAAAAAAACGCTGCACACCCCTGCAGGTCTGCGAGTGTCCGAATGACTCTTTAGTGGAACAAAAGAAATACATATATGTAGCCCTGATAAAGTAATGGAGAAAAAAAGGTTCTCTTAATCCATACTGTGTCAGTGCAAACACAAGCATTTGAATCCCTTCTGTTAGCTATAGAATGAATGTGCGTCACTATTAGGCTTAGTTCACACTTCAATTATTTGATCAGTTATTCTCATCAGTTGTTAGCCAAAAGCAGGTGAGGGTCAAAACTACAGAACAGGTGCAGATCTATTCATGGTACCTAATTCAAAAGTAGGTTGGCTCCTGAATTTGTCTCACAATAAGGCTTCTTGCACACAAACATTTTTTTCCGTTCTGTATACGGACCGTATACGGAACCATTCATTTCAATGGATCCACAAAAAAACTGATGGTACTCCATATGCCTTCCATTTCCGTTTTCTGTTCTGTTCAAAGATAGAACATGTCCTATTATTGTCCGCATAACAGACAAGAATAGTACTGTTCGATCAGGGGCCAGCTGTTCCGTTCCGCAAAAAATGGAATACACACGGACGTCATCCGTATTTTTTGCAGATCCGTTAACTGCGGACCGCAAGATACTAAAAAAGCCATACGGTCATGTGCAAGAGACCTAAGGCCTCATGCACATGGCCATTGTGCGGCTGTTTGGTTCATTGGGGACCGCATTATGCAATAAAAGTCACCTTACATCACCGTTGCACCTTTTTTATTTTATCTGAGGGGTTAGGTCATGGGGTATTTTTATAGAGCAGATTCTTACAGATGCGGCGATACCTAATTTGTAAACTTTTTTTATTTATTTTAGTTTTACTAAATATTATTATTATTTATTTATTTTTCGTTTTAGTGTCTCAAGTCTGAGAACCATAGTTTTTTATCCGATTGTCAGTGGCTAAATTGGGGAAGGGGAACATAAATGTAGTACTCCACGAAAGTGTTGTACTCCCTGAAGCAACCAATAATGCAGAGGCCCGGATGATCGGGGCACGTGTCACACTGAGTAGTGGTGTCCTTCCGTATCCCCCTCCTGTGACACACTCTGCACCTTTTTTGGGTCTGTCCCTTCTTTCCAGTATGTGGGACCACACCTGGAAAGTGTTGGCCAGGGCGCCTCCAGTTCCCGAGGTACTCCGGCCTGCTCTTTCCAGGTCAGAAAAGATCAGGTCCTTAAGGACTGCCTCATAGAACTGAAGGAATGTCCCTATGTTGCCAGTGCTCTGGGACAGCACAAAAGAGTTGTACAAGGCAACCTGCACCAAGCAGACCACAACTTTTTTGTACCATGCCCGAATTTTGCACATGGCGTTATAGGGCTTGAGGACTTGATCAGATAGATCAACTCCTCCAATATACAGATTGCAGTCGACGATGCAATCGGGCTTGAGGACCATTGCCACGGTACCTTGGACAGGGACAGGGGTGATGCCGTTACCGTGAATTGTGGACAGTACAAGGACATCCCTCTTGTCCTTATATTTGACCAGCAACAGGTTTCCACTGGTAAGGGCATGGGTTGCACCCCTGGGGATAGGTACCTGGAGGGGGTGGGTAGGGAGGCTGCATAGATTTTTTGGCACGGTCCCACAAGCGGACGTGGATCTGGCGGTGAGGGACTGGAACAAGGGGATAATAGTATAAAATCCACGTACAGGTGGTAACCCTTATCTAGCAGTGGGTGCATAAGGTCCCGCACAAGTTTCCCGCTAACACCCAGAGTGGGGGGACATTCTGGGGGTTGAATACGGGAATCTCGCCCCTCGCACACACAAAACTTGTAACTGTACCCTGAGGTACTCTCACAAAGTTTGTACAGCTTCACGCCATACCTCCCCCGCTTAGAGGGAACATACTGGCGGATAATGAGTCTCCCCTTGAAAGCAATGAGAGACTCATCAACCGCGACTTCCCTTCCAGGTACATAGGCCTGCACAAATTTGGCCCCAAAGTGATCGATGACCGGCCTGATTTTGTATAGGCGGTCATAGGCAGGATCACCTTGGGGGGGACATGCTGTATTATCTGCATAATGCAGGCTTTTTCGGATGGCCTCAAACCGGGTACATGTTATGGCCGGTCTGGTAGAGGACGTCCCCACTCCAGTAATGCCTGACACTAGGTTTCTTGACTAGGCCCATATGCAGCACAAGGCCCCAAAACGTCCTCATCTTGGCTGCACAGACTGGAGTCCAGCCACGGGGCCTAGCCAAAAAGGAGCCCGGGTGTTGAGCAATGAACTGTTGGGCGTACAGGTTCGTCTGCTCTAACATCAGATTCACAAAGTGGTCACTGAAAAAAAAACTAACGTAGTCGTATTCAGTGAAGCCCACTGTGGAAATCTGGATTCCTGGTTGGCCTACAAAATTAGGAATCACGTTCTCAAAACACTCTGGGGTATACCAGACAAGTTCACTGGTAGAGGGCTCCGGTGGACTTAACTGGTGGGCTGGAAAACTAGTACGAGCCCCAGAGCTTCTCGTACTAGTGTGGGCCACAGGGTGCCTAGCATGGAGGTCCTCTTGCTCTGCCTAGCGGCGTCTCCGCCGCCTTGGGGTCTCATCATCATCGCTAGATGATGAGGAGGACGTGGATGACAAAAGGAAAGTGGGGTCATCCTCGTCCTCACTGGGGCTCTCGGACTCGGAGGCAAGCTGGGCGTATGCCTCCTCAGCCGAGAACGTCCGGCAGGCCGACATTGAGCACCTAGGATGGAACTCAATGCCGGAAAAGAAAAACACAAGTGTGAAAGTAGCCTAAGGAGTGGAATGACATAATTCATCCCGTAGTCCTGGCAACTGACAAATAAATTGGCCTCCTCAAAGGGCCTTAGCAAACAGCAGGTGTTACACATGGGCTGCCACTTTATAATATCAAAGTTACACGAGGGAGTAGTCCCATTCATCTGCATCATCAAGAAATTGGTCATGAGTTTCCTCTGCTCATACAGTCGGTCCAACATCTGGAATGTGGAATTCCAATGTGTGGAGACGTCACATATGAGGTGATGTAGGGGAACACCATTTGTACTTTGCGGCTCAAGGAGGGTGTGTATTGCATGGTAAGAGTATCTGAAATGCATGCACAGTTTCCTTGACATTTTCAAGACGTCTTGCAGATGGTTGGAAGACTTAAGAAACTCAATGACAACCAGATAGAAGTTGTGAGCCTTGCAGGGCTCATGAGTCAGCCCTCATGGGTCAGCATCCACAGAATATTCTTCCATTATTGGTGACCATGGTTCCTATCTCCAGTTGGTGAGGAGATGGCCAGGATTCGATCTCTCGGTTGATGATGCTGAGTAGAGATGAGCGGATTTAAAAAAAAATTATATTCGGTCAGATTTAAAAAAAAATTGGGTTAGATCCGAATTTATTTGTTTCGAATCACATTTAAAAAAAATGGCTATTTCCTGGCTGCAGAGAGACTTTATAGTGGTGTAGAACACTGTGCCTTGAAGTAACACACTTAGGGAGTCTGCTATGGTAGTGAAATAATACTGTGAGTCAGTATGACATGCAGATGACAGGCGTCGCTCTTAACCACTTCAACCCCGCTAGCTGAAACCCCTTTAATGACCAGGCCACTTTTTACACTTCTGCACTACACTACTTTCACTGTTTATCGCTCGGTCATGCAACTTACCACCCAAATGAATTTTACCTCCTTTTCTTCTCATTAATAGAGCTTTCATTTGGTGGTATTTCATTGCTGCTGACATTTTTACTTTTTTTGTTATTAATCAAAATGTAACGATTTTTTTGCCAAAAAAATGACATTTTTCACTTTCAGCTGTAATATTTTGCAAAAAAAACTGACATCCATATATAAATTTTTCGCTAAATTTATAGTTCTACATGTCTTTGATAAAAAAAAATGTTTGGGCAAAAAAAAAAAAATGGTTTGGGTAAAAGTTATAGCGTTTACAAAAATGTGAATTTCCGCTTTTTGAAGCAGCTCTGACTTTCTGAGCACCTGTCATGTTTCCTGAGGTTCTACAATGCCCAAACAGTAGAAAACCCCCACAAATGACCCCATTTCGGAAAGTAGACACCCTAAGGTATTCGCTGATCGGCACAGTGAGTTCATAGAACTTTTTATTTTTTGTCACAAGTTAGCGGAAAATGATGATTTTTATTTTATTTATTTTTTCTTACAAAGTCTCATATTCCACTAACTTGCGACAAAAAAAAAAAAATTCTAGGAACTCGCCATGCCCCTCACAGAATACCTTGGGGTGTCTTCTTTCCAAAATGGGGTCACTTGTGGCGTAGTTATACTGCCCTGGCAATTTAGGGGCCCATATGTGTGAGAAGTACTTTGCAATCAAAATCTGTAAAAAATGACCGGTGAAATCTGAAAGTTGAACTTTGGAATGTGGGTCCCTTTGCCCACCTAGGCTGCAAAAAAGTGTCACACATCTGGTATTGCCGTACTCAGGAGAAGTTGGGGAATGTGTTTTGGGGTGTCATTTTACATATACCCATGCTGGGTGAGAGAAATATCTTGGCAAAAGACAACTTTTCCCATTTTTTTATACAAAGTTGGCATTTGACCAAGATATTTTTCTCACCCAGCATGGGTATATGTAAAATGACACCCCAAAACACATTCCCCAACTTCTCCTGAGTACGGTGATACCAGATGTGTGACACTTTTTTGCTGCCAAGGTGGGCAAAGGGGCACATATTCCAAAGTGCACCTTTCGGATTTCGCAGGCCATTTTTTACACATTTTGATTGCAAAGTACTTCTCACACATATGGGCCCCTAAATTTCCAGGGCAGTATAAAGACCCCACAAGTAACCCCATTTTGGAAAGAAGACACCCCAAGGTATTCCGTGAGGGGCACGGCGAGTTCCTAGATTTTTATTTTTTTTTGTCACAAGTTAGCGGAAAATGATGATTTTTTTTTTCCTTACAAAGTCTCATATTCCACTAACTTGCGACAAAAAATAAAAAATTCTAGGAACTCGCCATGCCCCTCACGGAATACCTTGGGGTGTCTTCTTTCCAAAATGGGGTCACTTGTGGCGTAGTTATACTGCCCTGGCAATTTAGGGGCCCATATGTGTGAGAAGTAGTTTGCAATCAAAATCTGTAAAAAATGACCGGTGAAATCCGAAAGGTGCACTTTGGAATGTGTGCCCCTTTGCCCACCTAGGCTGCAAAAAAGTGTGACACATCTGGTATCGCCGTACTCAGGAGAAGTTGGGGAATGTGTTTTGGGGTGTCATTTTACATATACCCATGCTGGCAAAATACAACTTTTCCAATTTTTTTATACAAAGTTGGCATTTGACCAAGATATTTATCTCACCCAGCATGGGTATATGTAAAATGACACCCCAAAACACATTCCCCAACTTCTCCTGAGTACGGCGATACCAGAAAGTCTCACTTTCCGCTAACTTAGGACAAAAATTTAAATCTTTCATGGACTCAATATGCCCCTCAGCAAATACCTTGGGGTGTCTTCTTTCCAAAATGGGGTCAGTTGTGGGGTGTTTGTACTGCCCTGACATTTGAGGGTCTCCGCAATCATTACATGTATGGCCAGCATTAGGAGTTTCTGCTATTCTCCTTATATTGAGCATACAGGTAATGAGATTTTTTTTTCCGTTCAGCCTCTGGGCTGAAAGAAAAAAAATGAACGGCACAGATTTCTTCATTCGCATCGATCAATGTGGATGAAAAAATCTCTGCCAAAAAAAAAAAGGAGGGGAAAGGCGTCTGCCAGGACATAGGAGCTCCGCCCAACATCCATACCCACTTAGCTCGTATGCCCTGGCAAACCAGATTTCTCCGTTCACATCAATCGATGTGGATGAATAAATCATTGCCGGGATTATTTTTTTTTTATATACAAAGTGTTTGCCAAAGCATAGGAACGCCGCCTCCTCCTCAGCTCGCATGCCTTGGCAAACGTATCTGTTACTGCAGAGGAGAAATCTCGTCTTGCAGCGCCGCATACACCGACTTGCGTGTAATCTGACAGCAACGCAATGCTTCTGTCAGAATGCACATCAGTGCTGCAGCTAGTCGATCGGTTGGTCCACCTGGAAGGTAAAAAAAAAAAAGAAAAAACCAGCCCGCAACGCAATAAATTTTATTAACTTTGGAACAGAATATATAAACTTTAACTTTTTTAACTAAACATTAACCTTTTTGCTTACTGGTGCTTTTTTTTTTTTTACCTTTATAGAACAAACCTCTCCTTCCCCATGGGTCAATGTGCAAAGCGTAAATCGCCCAAAGATGTGGCGAAGTGCGTTATGCACTTTGTCCCAGGTGAAAGGAGACGTTTGCAGCAGCTGTGAGTGAATGGGCCCTAATAGCCCTGTGTGCCTGTCCTGGTGAGATGATCCCTATGCTAATAGTGTACCTGTGAGTGGTACTTCCGGAAACACTCTCCAAAGCATAGGGCAGGGTGGTCAGGACAGTCAGGACAGAAATAGCGGGTGTCACTCCTTATTCCACTCCTGCTACAGACACAACATCTTTTTCGGGGTGACGGTTGGGTTGAGGTACCAGGAACGACATTGGGGAAAGGTCGCTCGTGTAGATGGCTAACTACACGGGTGGATGAGGCCACGGAACCTCCTGGGTACAGGAGGTTCTCGATGATCTCTTCCTGAAATTTGAGGAAGGATCCAGTTCTCCCAGCCTTACTGTAGAGAACAAAACTATTATACAGAGCCAATTGAATTAAATATACAGACACCTTCTTATACCAGCGTCTGGTTCTGCGGGAAACTAAATACGGAGACAACATCTGGTCATTGAAGTCCACCCCTCCCATGTGAAGGTTATAGTCGTGGACTGAGAGGGGCTTTTCAATGACATGGGTTGCTCGCTCAATTTGTATTGTCGTGTCTGCGTGAATGGAGGAGAGCATGTAAACGTCACGCTTGTCTCTCCATTTCATCGCGAGCAGTTCTTCGTTACACAGTGCGGCCCTCTGCAAGACGGGTGGTAACGAGCCGTTGGGGGAAGCCCGCGCGACTAGTTCGCGCCGTGCCACGGGCGCCAATCCGTTCTAGAAACAAATGCCTAAAGAGGGCCACACTTGTGTAAAAATTGTCCACATAAAGATGGTACCCCTTGCCGAATAAGGGTGACACCAAGTCCCAGACTGTCTTCCCACTGCTCCCCAGGTAGTCAGGGCAACCGACCGGATCCAGGGTCTGATTTTTTCCCTCATAGATCCGAAACTTGTGGGTATAGCCTGTGGCCTTTTTACAGAGCTTATACAATTTGACCCCATACCGGGCGCGCTTGCTTGGGATGTATTGTTTGAAGCCAAGGCGCCCGGTAAAATGTATCAGGGACTCGTCTATGCAGATGTTTTGCTCTGGGGTATACAAATCTGCAAATTTCAGGTTGAAATGGTCTATGAGGGGCCGAATTTTGTGGAGCCGGTCAAAAGCAGGGTGGCCTCTGGGACGGGAGGCGGTGTTGTCGCTAAAGTGCAGGAAACGCAGGATGGCCTCAAAACGTGCCCTGGACATAGCAGCAGAGAACATGGGCATGTGATGAATTGGGTCGTGGACCAATATGACCGCAATTCATGCTTTTTAGTTAGACCCATGTTGAGGAGGAGGCCCAGAAAAGTTTTAATTTCGGAAACTTGGACTGGTTTCCAACGGAAAGGCTGGGCATAATAGCTTCCCGGGTTGGCGGTTATAAATTGTGTGGCATACCTGTTTGTTTCGGCCACAACTATGTCTAAGAGCTCCGCAGTCAAGAACAGCTCAAAAAATCCCAGGGCCAAACCGATCTGAGCTGTCTCAACCCGAACTCCAGACTGGGCAGTGAAAGGGAAAACTACAGGTGCGGCTGAAGTTGGGGACTGCCAATCAGGGTTTGCCAGCACCTCAGGGATTCTAGGGGCTCTACGGGCACGTCTTTGCGGTGGCTGCGACGGGGTCACTACTGCTCGTGCCACCGTACCAACTTCAACTGCCCTTCTGGTGCTCGCCACTTCACCAGGTTG
This sequence comes from Bufo gargarizans, assembly GCF_014858855.1. NCBI lineage: Eukaryota > Metazoa > Chordata > Amphibia > Anura > Bufonidae > Bufo > Bufo gargarizans. Next base: position 91,056,502 of record NC_058080.1, on the reverse strand, counting down.
TACAGCAGTGCTGGTACTAGGTCCAGGGAGGGCTGCGCTGCTGGTGTATGCCTCACCACGTAATCCGACAGCAGCAGCCCCACTCTGCTGCTCTTGAAGCGGATCCTGCGCAACCTGCGGTCTAGCGACACGGGGCCGGGTACACCTGGTGCTATCAGGGACCTCAGCCTCCTCGTCCGAACTTTGGGTCAGAGAGCCACTGCTTTCTACAGGTTCGTATTCTGACCCGCTAGATTCATCAAATGAGGGTTCCCATTCCTCATCCGACTGGGTCAGAAGCCTGTAGGCCTCTTCAGAAGAATACCCCCTGTTTGACATTTGGGCAACTAAATTTATGGGTATTCCCTGAGACTACCCAAGAAAAAAAAGCAAGCCTGTCTTACAAAGTGGAGGCTAGCGAAGTACTGGAGGCCGCTGCGGTTGATAAAAAATATCAAAACTGATTTTTTTATCGCCGCAGCGCGTGTAAAGTGAATGTGCAGTGATCAAAAAAAAATTTTTTTTGTCACTGCGGTGGGGCGGGTGTGGGCGAACGCACGTGTGGGCGACCGATCAGGCCTGATCGGGCAAACACTGCGTTTTGGGTGGAGGGAGAACTAAAGTGACACTAATACAATTATAGATCTGACCGTGATCAGTTTTGATCACTTCCAGATACTATAAAAGTACAAATGCTGATTAGCGATACGCTAATCAGCGAATCAGTGACTGCAGTGCGGTGGGCTGGGCGCTAACCGATCCCTAAACTACCTAACCAAGGGGCCTAAACTATACCTAAAACCTAACGGTCAATACCAGTGAAAAAAAAAAAGTGACAGTTTGCACTGATCACTTTTTTCCTTTCACTAGTGATTGACAGGGGCGATCAAAGGGGTGATCAAAGGGTTAATTGGGGTTCAGGGGGGTGATCTGGGGCTAGTATGTAGTGTTGGTATACTCACTGTGTAGCCTGCTCCTCTGCTGGATCCAACCGACGAAAAGAACCAGCAGAGGAGCAGGCCAGCCATATAACAGATCATATTTACTAATATGATCTGTTATCTGGCACTCTGATTGTTTTTTTTTTAAATCATCAGCTTGCCAGCCGCGATCATTGGCTGGCAAGCTGATGACGCGACCCCCCTTGACGAAATGCCGGCCCAAACTGCGCATGTGCGGGCCGGCAAAGTGCGTCATCTCGCGTCTCGCGAGATGACGCGTATATGCGTCAGTCTGCGCAGCGCTGCCGCCTCCGGACCGCACATCTGCGTTAGGTGGTCCGGAGGCGGTTAAAATCACAGTACACTTAACTTATTTGGGCAGTCACAGTGCCAAACTGACCAAATAACTCAAGTATGAACTCAGCCTTACAGGTCAATGTTAGTGCCAAGAAGAAGTGTACTCCTTTTACACCGTCATCAGCTGATTCCACATAGATGTCTACAGAACCTGTTCTATTAAACACTAAACGTAGAGCCCCCCGACAGAGTGGAAAGGGTGTCAGCAGCAAGTTTGTGTTGACGTCACTGATTATTTTGCCCTGCCTCTTATCCGTCAGAACAATAACCCCCCCAAAAATTGATCCTGTCTGTGGAGCATCCGCCTTCACTTGGTCAGCATTTGGTCAGTAATCCATCAGTATTGCTAAAGCCAAAACAGGAGTGGATCAAAAACAGAAATGACACATGAATGAAATATTTGCATGTCTTCTGTGTTTTGTATCCACTCCTGCTTTTGGCTACTAAATCAAAAGCCAATTCTTATGGGATCATACAGGCCTTACAGCAGCTACACAGACATGATCTGTTGTGAATCTCATTTTTCCTTCCTTCTGACAGATCAGAGGAAGGGTCAAATAAATGATGATGTCAGCCAAGCCAAAAGGCAAAATAGTGGCCCAGTCATAAAGTGGGGAGGGTTGGAACAGCATGAGCAGTCCACAGAGTGGCCCTATGGAAAAGTGGTAAGGTGGACGCAGTATGAGGAGGCCACAGAGTGGCCCAATGACAGTATGGAAGTGGCAGCAGCATCAGTAGGAGGTCGCAGAGTGGCACAATGACAGTGTGGACATAGCAGCAGCATCAGGAGGAGCCCACAGAGTGGCACAATGACAGTGTGGAGGTGATAGCAGTATCAAGAGGCCACTGAGGAAAAAGGTGACAGTGTGGAGGTGTCGGAAGCATCAGGAGACCACAGAGTGACATAATGACATAGTGTGGAGGTGGTAGCAACATGAGGAGGCCACAGAGTGGCAAGGTGACATAGTGTGGAGGTGGGTGGCAATAACAGTACCAGCTGAAGATGGTGAGTGAAAGAAGGAACACTTGGCATCAGAAGAAACCGGTCTCTTTTGTCAAAGTGTTGGTGTGGCTAATCTGATGCATCAGCCATTAGTGGGAGGAAATCCTGGCTGATCCATGCCCGATTAATCTTGACAAAGGTCAGTCTCTCCACATTTTGGGTGAAGAGGCGAGTTCTTCTTGGGGTAACTATGGCCCCCATTGCACTAAACACCCAGTTTGATGCCACACTACTGGCCAGGAAGGACAGCTTTTCCAGGGAAAACTTGGCCAGTTGCATCCACAAATCGATTTAGGCTGCCCAGTAGTCCAGCGGATCTTCAATGTAAGGTGGCAGGGTGCTATCCAAGTATGCCACCAGTTCAGGTTCTGCTCAAGGTCTAGATGCTGCTGGTGGTGAGTAGTTTCTTCACTAGGCGGGTAATAACAAGAACGGTTTGCTGGAATTACAGAGCTGTATAATGGCAATTTGTATCCCAAGTCAGTGCAGCAAGGTGTAATAGAATTGCTCCTATTACCCAGGATGTAACCTCCCCTACTGAACTCTGTTCAACATAAATTTTGTGGAATGATTCCTCCCTATCCTGTCCCTACACCTTGAACAATCTTTCCCTGCACTTGTAAATAGTTTTTTTTAGCACAATGAAGTTTTTTCTAACACTGTCCCTAGTGCCTGCTGACTTTTCTCCCTGCACTAAGTACACTGGAAAATGGCAGAATCCAAGATGGCTGAGGCTATTTATAGGGCTGTGACATAACAGGGTTGGCTGGCTGCTGATTGGCTGCATGCATGGCATTATGAGTGATCACTAGAGTTGAGCGAACACCTGGATGTTCGGGTTCGAGAAGTTCGGCCGAACTTCCTGGAAATGTTCGGGTTCGGGATCCGAACCCGATCCGAACTTCGTCCCGAACCCGAACCCCATTGAAGTCAATGGGGACCCAAACTTTTCGGCACTAAAACGGCTGTAAAACAGCCCAGGAAAGGGCTAGAGGGCTGCAAAAGGCAGCAACATGTAGGTAAATCCCCTGCAAACAAATGTGGATAGGGAAATGAATTAAAATAAAAATTAAATAAATAAAAATTAACCAAAATCAATTGGAGAGAGGTCCCATAGCAGAGAATCTGGCTTCACGTCACCCACCACTGCAACAGTCCATTTTCATAAATTTAGGCCCAGCACCCAGGCAGAGGAGAGAGGTCCCGTAACAGAGGATCTGGCTTCATGTCAGCAGAGAATCAGTCTGCATGTCATAGCAGAGAATCAGGCTTCACGTCAGCCACCACTGCAACAGTCCATTGGCATATATTTAGGCCCAGCACCCAGGCAGAGGAGAGAGGTCCCGTAACAGACAATCTGGCTTCATGTCAGCAGAGAATCAGTCTGCATGTCATAGCAGAGAATGAGGCTTCACGTCACCCACCACTGCAACAGTCCATTTTCATAAATTTAGGCCCAGCACCCAGGCAGAGGAGAGAGGTCCCGTAACAGACAATCTGGCTTCATGTCAGCAGAGAATTAGTCTGCATGTCATAGCAGAGAATGAGGCTTCACGTCAGCCACCACTGCAACAGTCCATTGGCATATATTTAGGCCCTGGCACCCAGACAGAGGAGAGGTTTATTCAACTTTGGGTAGCCTCGCAATATAATGGTAAAATGAAAATAAAAATAGGATTGAATGAGGAAGTGCCCTGGAGTCCAATAATATATGGTTAAGGGGAGGTAGTTAATGTCTAATCTGGACAAGGGACGGACAGGTCCTGTGGGATCCATGCCTGGTTCATTTTTATGAACGTTAGCTTGTCCACATTGGCTGTAGACAGGCGGCTGCGTTTGTCTGTAATGACGCCCCCTGCCGTGCTGAATACACGTTCAGACAAAACGCTGGCCGCCGGGCAGGCCAGCACCTCCAAGGCATAAAAGGCTAGCTCTGGCCACGTGGACAATTTAGAGACCCAGAAGTTGAATGGGGCCGAACCATCAGTCAGTACGTGGAGGGGTGTGCACATGTACTGTTCCACCATGTTAGTGAAATGTTGCCTCCTGCTAACACGTTGCGTATCAGGTGGTGGTGCAGTTAGCTGTGGCGTGTTGACAAAAGTTTTCCACATCTCTGCCATGCTAACCCTGCCCTCAGAGGAGCTGGCCGTGACACAGCTGCCTTGGCGACCTCTTGCTCCTCCTCTGCCTTGGCCTTGGGCTTCCACTTGTTCCCCTGTGACATTTGGGAATGCTCTCAGTAGCGCGTCTACCAACGTGCGCTTGTACTCGCGCATCTTCCTATCACGCTCCAGTGCAGGAAGTAAGGTGGGCACATTGTCTTTGTAGCGTGGATCCAGCAGGGTGGCAACCCAGTAGTCCGCACAGGTTAAAATGTGGGCAACTCTGCTGTCGTTGCGCAGGCACTGCAGCATGTAGTCGCTCATGTGTGCCAGGCTGCCCAGGGGTAAGGACAAGCTGTCCTCTGTGGGAGGCGTATCGTCATCGTCCTGCCTTTCCCCCCAGCCACGCACCAGTGATGGACCCGAGCTGCGTTGGGTGCCACCCCGCTGTGACCATGCTTCATCCTCATCCTCCTCCACCTCCTCCTCATCCTCGTCCTCCTCGTCCTCCAGTAGTGGGCCCTGGCTGGCCACATTTGTACCTGGCCTCTGCTGTTGCCAAAAACCTCCCTCTGAGTCACTTCGAAGAGACTGGCCTGAAAGTGCTAAAAATGACCCCTCTTCCTCCTCCTCCTCCTCCTGGGCCACCTCCTCTTCCATCATCGCCCTAAGTGTTTTCTCAAGGAGACATAGAAGTGGTATTGTAACGCTGATAACGGTGTCATCGCCACTGGCCATGTTGGTGGAGTACTCGAAACAGCGCAACAGGGCACACAGGTCTCGCATGGAGGCCCAGTCATTGGTGGTGAAGTGGTGCTGTTCTGTAGTGCGACTGACCCGTGCGTGCTGCAGCTGAAACTCCACTATGGCCTGCTGCTGCTCGCACAGTCTGTCCAGCATGTGCAAGGTGGAGTTCCACCTGGTGGGCACGTCGCATATGAGGCGGTGAGCGGGAAGGCCGAAGTTACGCTGTAGCGCAGACAGGCGAGCAGCAGCAGGATGTGAACGCCGGAAGCGCGAACAGACGGCCCGCACTTTATGCAGCAGCTCTGACATGTCGGGGTAGTTGTGAATGAACTTCTGCACCACCAAATTCAGCACATGCGCCAAGCAAGGGATGTGCGTCAAATTGGCTAGTCCCAGAGCTGCAACGAGATTTCGCCCATTATCACACACCACCAGGCCGGGCTTGAGGCTCACCGGCAGCAACCACTCGTCGGTCTGTTGTTCAATACCCCGCCACAACTCCTGTGCGGTGTGGGGCCTGTCCCCCAAACATATGAGTTTCAGAATGGCCTGCTGACGTTTACCCCGGGCTGTGCTGAAGTTGGTGGTGAAGGTGTGTGGCTGACTGGATGAGCAGGTGGAAGAAGAGGAGGAGGAAGCCGAGAAGGAGGAGGTGGCAACAGGAGGCAAAGAATGTTGCCCTGCGATCCTTGGCGGCGGAAGGACGTGCGCCAAACAGCTCTCCGCCTGGGGCCCAGCTGCCACTACATTTACCCAGTGTGCAGTTAGGGAGATATAGCGTCCCTGGCCGTGCTTACTGGTCCACGTATCTGTGGTTAGGTGGACCTTGCCACAGATGGCGTTGCGCAGTGCACACTTGATTTTATCGGATACTTGGTTGTGCAGGGAAGGCACGGCTCTCTTGGAGAAGTAGTGGCGGCTGGGAACAACATACTGTGGGACAGCAAGCGACATGAGCTGTTTGAAGCTGTCTGTGTCCACCAGCCTAAATGACAGCATTTCATAGGCCAGTAGTTTAGAAATGCTGGCATTCAGGGCCAGGGATCGAGGGTGGCTAGGTGGGAATTTACGCTTTCTCTTAAATGTTTGTGAGATGGAGAGCTGAACGCTGCCGTGTGACATGGTTGAGACGCTTGGTGACGGAGGTGGTGGTGGTGGTGTTGGTGGTACATCCCCTGTTTGCTGGGCGGCAGGTGCCAACGTTCCTCCAGAGGCGGAGGAAGAGGCCGAGGCGGCAGCAGCAGAAGAGGTAGCAGGGGGAGCCTGAGTGACTTCCTTGGTTTTAAGGTGTTTACTCCACTGCAGTTCATGCTTTGCATGCAGGTGCCTGGTCATGCAGGTTGTGCTCAGGTTCAGAACGTTAATGCCTCGCTTCAGGCTCTGATGGCACAGCGTGCAAACCACTCGGGTCTTGTCGTCAGCACATTGTTTGAAGAAGTGCCATGCCAGGGAACTCGTTGAAGCTGCCTTTGGGGTGCTCGGTCCCAGATGGCGGCGGGCAGTAGCAGGCGGAGTCTCTTGGCGGCGGGTGTTCTGCTTTTGCCCACTGCTCCCTCTTTTGCTACGCTGTTGGCTCGGTCTCACCACTGCCTCTTCCTCCGAACTGTGAAAGTCAGTGGCACGACCTTCATTCCATGTGGGGTCTAGGACCTCATCATCCCCTGCATCGTCTTCCACCCAGTCTTGATCCCTGACCTCCTGTTCAGTCTGCACACTGCAGAAAGACGCAGCAGTTGGCACCTGTGTTTCGTCATCATCAGAGACATGCTGAGGTGGTATTCCCATGTCCTCATCATCAGGAAACATAAGTGGTTGTGCGTCAGTGCATTCTATATCTTTCACCGCTGGGGAAGGGCTAGGTGGATGCCCTTGGGAAATCCTGCCAGCGGAGTCTTCAAACAGCATAAGAGACTGCTGCATAACTTGAGGCTGAGACAGTTTCCCTGGTATGCATGGGGGTGATGTGACAGACTGATGGGGTTGGTTTTCAGGCGCCATCTGTGCGCTTTCTGCAGAAGACTGGGTGGGAGATAATGTGAACGTGCTGGATCCACTGTCGGCCACCCAATTGACTAATGCCTGTACCTGCTCAGGCCTTACCATCCTTAGAACGGCATTGGGCCCCACCATATATCGCTGTAAATTCTGGCGGCTACTGGGACCTGAGGTAGTTGGTACACTAGGACGTGTGGATGTGGCAGAACGGCCACGTCCTCTCCCAGCACCAGAGGGTCTACTAACACCACCACGACCATGTCCACGTCCGCGTCCCTTACTAGATGTTTTTCTCATTGTTATGGTTCACCACAACAACAAAAATATTATTTGGCCCAATGTATTGTATTCAAATTCAGCGGGATATAAATTTGAGGCCTAGTATTTAGGCGCTGGGTGACCGGTATGGATTTACTAACAGAATTAGACTTGGAAATGCACAGTAGCGTGTGTGTGAAGTTATTCTGAATGACCCTATGTGCACCTTGAATATTATATACCCTTTTAGGGATAGATTTCAAATAGCTCTGATATAGCAGGAACCACTAAATTAGGAAATTGCTAAATTGGGAATTGTACTTCAACCCAGAACAAAAAATGTGCTTTGACGGACACTAAATAACTTTCCCAGCCACAACAGTACAGCGGTAACGAGAGATTTAGCGGGATATAAATTTGAGGCCTAGTATTTAGGCGCTGGGTGACCGGTATGGATTTAGCGACAGAATTAGACTTGGAAATGCAAAGTAGCGTGTGTGTGAAGTTATTCTGAATGACCCTATGTGCACCTTGAATATTATATACCCTTTTAGGGATAGATTTCAAATAGCTCTGATATAGCAGGAACCACTAAATTATGAAATTGCTAAATTGGGAATTGTACTTCAACCCAGAACAAAAAATGTGCTTTGACGGACACTAAATAACTTTCCCAGCCACAACAGGACAGCGGTAACGAGAGATTTAGCGGGATATAAATTTGAGGCCTAGTATTTAGGCGCTGGGTGACCGGTATGGATTTAGTGACAGAATTAGACTGGGATATGGCCAAAAAATAACCACACTATTGCTGGTTAAATGCACTTGGTGACGGACGCAGCTTGCCCCTGATGTAGTATATGGCCAAAAAATGAACAGACTATTGCTGGTTAAATGCACTTGGTGTCACAGCTTGACGAACCACACTACTGAGGGTTAAATGCACTTGGTGACGGGCGCAGCTTGCCCCTGATGTAGTATATGGCCAAAAAATGAACAGACTATTGCTGGTTAAATGCACTTGGTGACGGGCGCAGCTTGCCCCTGATTTAGTATATGGCCAAAAAATGAACAGACTATTGCTGGTTAAATGCACTTGGTGTGATAGCTTGACCAACCACACTACTGAGGGTTAAATGCACTTGGTGACGGGCGCAGCTTGCCCCTGATGTAGTATATGGCCAAAAAATGAACAGACTATTGCTGGTTAAATGCACTTGGTGACGGGCGCAGCTTGCCCCTGATTTAGTATATGGCCAAAAAATGAACAGACTATTGCTGGTTAAATGCACTTGGTGTGATAGCTTGACCAACCACACTACTGAGGGTTAAATGCACTTGGTGACGGGCGCAGCTTGCCCCTGATGTAGTATATGGCCAAAAAATGAACAGACTATTGCTGGTTAAATGCACTTGGTGTGACAGCTTCACCCTGATGTAGGCTTTAGCCAAAAAACAACCACACCATTGAGGGTTAAATGCACTTGGTCGCAGCTTGGATGCACTTGGTCGCAGCACCGCACAAGACACAAAATGGCCGCCGATCACCCCAGAAAAAAGTGACTGACAAACGGTCTGGGCAGCCTAAAAACAGTGAGTGAGCATTTGAATTTCAGCAGCTCAATGATGCACAGCTGCAGATTGATCGATTAATCAAGTGAAGTCCTTTGGAGGAGTTAATCTGCCTAATTTTGCCCTACTGTCGCATCCGCAACCTCTCCCTACGCTAATCAGAGCAGAGTGACGGGCGGCGCTATGTGACTCCAGCTTAAATAGAGGCTGGGTCACATGGTGCTCTGGCCAATCACAGCCATGCCAATAGTAGGCATGGCTGTGACGGCCTCTTGGGGCAAGTAGTATGACGCTTGTTGATTGGCTGCTTTGCAGCCTTTCAAAAAGCGCCAAGAAAGCGTCACAAAAGCGCCAAGAAAGCGACGAACACCGAACCCGAACCCGGACTTTTACGAAAATGTCCGGGTTCGGGTCCGTGTCACGGACACCCCAAAATTCGGTACGAACCCGAACTATACAGTTCGAGTTCGCTCATCCCTAGTGATCACGCCTTCCCAGAGTTCCTTGTTCCATGTCCTCACATGTGCAGCAGCCATTTTAGGAAACAATGTGATTTGTTACCATGAATCCATTACCAGGAAATTTGGAGCAAATATAATTTTTCCTGAAATTTGGATCAAATTCCAGGTTTGTCAGCTTCGGTTCGCTCATCTCTAATCAGAATAGGTCATCAGAAACATCCAGCTCCTCCTCTCTCTGCATCTTGCTGACTTTTCTAGGACATGGAGATTTTGAAGGATGATTTGGAAGAAGTAAAGCCAGCAAAAGTTGAGGATGGTAATAATTAAGACTTGGCCGGCCCCTCTAAGGGGTGCAGACTGGGTTGTATTGGCTGGCACTGGAATAATAAAGGCTTTCATCGTATTGGTGTTTAATTATCAGTTTACGACTGAGTAGGAATAAGTAATTGTAGGAATCTAATATATAAAGCTGAGTGCATGCTGGTACGTATGTCCGCTAAAGGAATCCTTACCGTCACATTTACAATCACAAAATTTGGCAAACAGGTACATCAGGTGTCCGGGAAGGTTTTAGACCAGGTCTCAGCTCTCTAGGAAGTATTGTTCCTGAGATATTCCCAACAAATGCATTAGCCAATAGAAGCTTGGTCACATGACCCTTATCAGCTAATAGAAGCTTGCAGGTCCTCCATCCTCCACATACACAGTTTTACTCCAAGTTTCCATAAAAACCCAGCCATTTTTCTTCACTGCTGTAGGAGAGCTTTAAAGGAAATCTGTCATAAGGATAATTGCTATTGAAGTAAAGCCATGGCCTAATAGCACTTAGTACCTTATTTCAGAGCCGAAATGTTGCACCGGATGGTTGAATAAAGGAATCACTTTATTTCATCTAACTGGAGTGCCGTCCATTTTCTGGATACATTGGTGGGGCAAGAAGTCGATTCCCCAGGAACGTGCACCCAATCTCTTCTGATTATAGAAGGTGCCGCCATTTTTCTTGTGTATATATATATATATATATATATATATATATACAGTCGTGGCCAAAAGTTTTGAGAATTACATAAATAATGGAAATTGGAAAAGTTGCTGCTTAAGTTTTTATAATAGCAATTTGCATATACTCCAGAATGTTATGAAGAGTGATCAGATGAATTGCATAGTCCTTCTTTGCCATGAAAATTAACTTAATCCCAAAAAAAACTTTCCACTGCATTTTATTGCTGTCATTAAAGGACCTGCTGAGATCATTTCAGTAATCGTCTTGTTAACTCAGGAGAGAATGTTGACGAGCACAAGGCTGGAGATCATTATGTCAGGCTGATTGGGTTAAAATGGCAGACTTGACCTGTTAAAAGGAGGGTAATGCTTGAAATCATTGTTCTTCCATTGTTAACCATGGTTACCTGCAAAGAAACGTGTGCAGCCATCATTGTGTTGCATAAAAATGGCTTCACAGGCAAGGATATTGTGGCTACTAAGATTGCACCTTAATAAACAATTTATATATATTTATATATATTCATCAAGAACTTCAAGGAAAGAGGTTAAATTCTTGTTAAGAAGGCTTCAGGGCGTCCAAGAAAGTCCAGCAAGCGCCAGGATCGTCTCCTAAAGAGGATTCAGATGCAGGATCGGAGTGCCACCAGTGCAGAGCTTGCTCAGGAATGGCAGCAGGCAGGTGTGAGCGCATCTGCACGCACAGTGAAGCGAAGACTTTTGGAAGATAGCCTGGTGTCAAGAAGGGCAGCAAAGAAGCCACTTCTCTCCAAAAAAAACATCAGGGACAGATTGATCTTCTGCAGAAAATATGGTGAATGGACTGCTGAGGACTGGGGCATAGTCATATTCTCCGATGAAGTCTCTTTCGGATTGTTTGGGGCATCAGGAAAAAGGCTTGTCCAGAGAAGAAAAGGTGATCGCTACCATCAGTCCTGTGCTTCTCATCCAAGGGAGTGGGCTCACTCCCAATTTTGCCCAAAAACACAGCCATGAATAAAGAATGGTACCAAAACACCCTCCAACAGCAACTTCTTCCAACAATCCAACAACAGTTTGGTGAAGAACAATGCATTTTCCAGCACGATGGCACACCGTGCCATAAGGCAAAAGGATAACTAAGTGGCTCCGGGACCAAAACGTTGACATTTTGGGTCCATGGCCTGGAAACTCCCCAGATCTTAATCCTATTGAGAACTTGTGGTCAATCCTCAAGAGGTGGGCGGACAAACAAAAACCCACTAATTCTGACAAACTCCAAGAAGTGATTATGTAAGAATGGGTTGCTATCAGTCAGGAATTGGCCCAGAAGTTGATTCAGAGCATGCTCAGTCGAATTGCAGAGGTCCTGAAAAAGAAGGGCCAACACTGCAAATACTGACATAAATGTCATGTAATTGTCGATAAAAGCCTTTGAAACGTATGAAGTGTTTGTAATTATATTTCACTACATCACAGAAACAACTGAAAAAAAGATCTAAAAGCAGTTTAGCAGCAAACCTTGTGAAAACTAATATTTGTGAAGCCGTGACTGCAGATGGCTGTGTGAGACCTCGGCTCCTCCGCACTCAAGCTTATCAAGCCTCTTATACAGCAGTGACCCACTTAAAAATGGTCAAATATGGGAGAGACAGGGGTGCTGACGCACCTGACACCCCGAGAACCCAAAAGAGCCAACAAGCCATGCAGAGATTCCTCAAAAAGAAGGCCCTCATCTCCCCAGGCGCAGGGCCTAAGATGGCGCCGGCAGCAGCGTGTGCCGAAGATGGCGAAGACTCCGACGCAGCGAGCTCTCAAGGAGAAGTGGAACTCCGCGACCCCTCACCAGTATCGAAGTCTTTCCTTACTAAGGTGCTGGGACAGGCGCTGGAAAAGGCAATAAAGCCGGTGCTTTCTGAACTATCCGACATTAAAACGGAGATAGCACAAATGGGGCATAGAGTGGAGTCTCTAGAAACCGCAACACAGGAGATAGTGGCACACTCCGCGGGAGTAGCGGAATATCTGGACTTCCATACCACAGAGATCAATAGAGCAATGTTAATGCTCGAAGATCTAGAAAATAGAAGCCGGAGGCGAAATGTTCGTATTAAGGGGTTACCCGAAACCTGGGCCTCTGAATCCTTGCGCAAAGTCGCCCTAGAAATATTTGCCGATCTCCTGGGTGAGGAGTCCGTTGGAGAGATAATAATAGAGCGGATCCATAGGGCGCTGAGACCTGCCCCAAAGCCGGCTGAAAGGCCCAGAGACGTCATATGTGGACTGCTTTCATTTGTGGATACCGCTCGCATAATGGCGGCCGCTAGAGATAAAAAGCAAATAATCTATGATGGAGCAGAAATAGCCCTATACCAGGATATCGCGCCTACCACGCTTGCAAAAAGACGCACGATGAAGCCACTCCTGGACGAACTGAGAGCACACAAGATTCCCTACGTGTGGCTATACCCATTCGGACTTGCCATAATAAAAAATGGAAAACGCATCCCGATCCACACCCCAGATGACCTGGAAAGAGCCTGGGAAGCCATCGGTATTCGCCCAGTGGAAGTCGCCTCCTGGATGCCGCTGATACCATCTACAGACTTATCGAGCCTCCCGCAGATGGAATCCTGGAGGAAGATCCAGAAGAAGAAGTCCAAGTCAAACAGAGCGGCGACCGAGATGAGTTCCTCACCGACCTGAAGGGGATCTGCAGGTCACAATCCAGGTTTCATGAAGGACGGTCAGAGAAGTAATACCTGACTCCAGATCTCCAGCGAGCGGATACCTCTTACAGGGTTTGAGCTCGGAGTTATTTTCTAATGTTTTCGAATGTTTAGTACGTTTAATCACTTGTTATCTAACGTTATATGTCAGAGGGTGACTCTGTGGCCTTATAGTATACTAACACTGTATGCGAATAGATGAGTGACAATATTCGCATTTTGTCATCGCCCCATTATTGTGTGGCGTTCGTGTGCCACCTAGATAGAGTACCACTAGCATTCCCCCCCCCTTTCCCCCCCCCCAACTTCGTATCCCTCACCTCCCCCCCTCCCTTCTTTCCTACCTCCTTTCCCCAAATGCACGTGTCTCTACATTATAGAAGAAAAAAAAAAAAAAGTAGTAGAAGGCTTATATAATCCTAGCATGTGGATGACGAAATTAAAATACAGTGGTTTACGTCTAATACTTGCCTCATATAAGTTTCTGATACATTATCAGGTTACCAAGTTATTGATTTTAGAGAATCGTTTCTCCATCCCTAGAAGTAGGGAAAGACATGTTCAGCTTAGTGGGATCACCAACCAGCCTGTGAAAGATGGACTGGTTTGCAGGCTTGAAGTGCGAGGGATAAGTCCATCCTCTTGCACCCTCCTAACTCGCATACACTAAATTTTGTAGTACTGTTTATTACTTGTTTTTTCTTTTTCCTTTTTTCTTTCATAAATAATCTATCTTTCTTTTTCCTATTCTTTCCCCTTCTGTCTGTCTAATTCTACTACTCCTTTTTTTCCCCATCCCCCTCCTACCCCCCCTGTAGATCGATCTAACTACATTGTATAGACAACCAGAGATCTGTCACCTGGGAGATAATGGCGGAAGTGAAAATAACAACATTTAACGTAAAGGGCCTCAACTCGCCTCAGAAGAGAGGCCAGGTTATGTTAGCCATAAAAAAAATGGGTGCTCACATAGTCTTCCTACAAGAGACTAAGGCAGAAAAAAATACCTAATTTTCCTACGTGCGTATTTGACCAATGGTTTCATGGCGCCCACCCTACTTCAGCTTCCAAGGGAGTCTCCATTGCCATCCATCACTCAATTCCTTTCACACTGCATCAGCAGCACAAGGATGATGAGGGTAGACTCCTGATCCTGAAAGGTGAGATTGCTTCCAGAAAATATACTTTAGTTAACCTATACGCACCTAACAAGGCTACGGTCCAATGGCTGCTTAAAGCGCTGAATACCATTGAGCACTATGCAGAGGGCCAAGTGATTCTGGGCGCTGACCTTAACCTGGTCTTGAATCCTGAACTGGACTCATCTACCACAAAATCACACATTGCCCAGAAACACATTAGCAGGATACACAAAAAGCTACAAAATCTGAAACTGATTGATGTATGGAGGACTAGCAACCCTTCTGTGAAAGACTATTCTTTCTTCTCCATTCCGCACGGCTCCTATCAACGACTTGACCACATACTAATTTCTGCCTCTCTTTTGCCTGTCTCCAGCGCAGCCGAGATTGGGAACATCACCATCTCTGACCATGCTCCCTGCCACGTGACCCTTGCCCTCGCCTCCCTACCAAGGAGAGAATGGAATTGGAAACTAAACGAATCCCTATTGAACAACAGACTTCATATCGAACAGGTTAGATCTCAGCTGGAATTGTATTTCGAGACCAATTCCACCGCACATAGCACCTCACCTATTGAATGGGAGGCCCATAAGGCATACATTAGGGGCTGCTTCATCTCTATTGGGACACGGGTCAAAAAGGAGCAGCAGAAGACCCTAGAATCCATTCTAGACCAGATTTCTAAGATTGAAAAACTTAACAAATTATCTTCTTGTAAAAAAAAAACAGGCAGACTTAGTAGAACTGAGAACCGAGCTTAAAAAACTGTTAGCTCAGAAAGTGAGGAAACAGTGGTTACACTTCCAGCACAAGGTGTACGCACATGGCGATAAGGGAGGTAAAATGATGACAGCAATTTTAAAAAAGGCTAAAAATTTGTCATATATTCCCAAGATAAGAAAGGTAGATGGTACTGTCACTCAGGAGACTCCGGAAATAGCTGAGGCTTTTCAAAAATTTTATGAAGACCTCTATAATCTAAACAAATATATTCCCCTCAACCATGGTGATGCTATGCGAACGCAGATCAAAAACTTCCTGGACTCACTAAAGCTCCCGGTAGTACACACAGCCGATTTAAAATCCCTGACTACCCCAATTATGCTAGCAGAAGTGAAATCCATTGTGAGCAGTTTCCCACCAGGGAAGAGCCCTGGACCAGACGGTCTGCCCCTCCTCTACTATAGGACTTTCCAAGACATCCTATTACCCAGACTCACTAACATATGCAACACACTCTTACAAGGAGGGCAGCTACCCAGACAGACACAAGAATCTTATGACACTCTCATACATAAAGAAGGCAAAGATCCTCAGAACTGCGGAAGCTACAGGCCAATTTCCCTCTTGAACCTGGACCTAAAGATATGGGCCAAAATCCTAGCAACCAGACTAGGCAAGCTACTTCCTTACCTAATAGGCCCAGAACAGTCAGGATTCATCCAAGGTAGAGAAGGGAAAGATAACGCCCATAGAATCTTCCATGCAATCCATGCAGCCAAGACAAAGAGGTTCCAGTTGGCTCTGTTAAGCATAGATGCGGAAAAGGCATTTGACAGAGTCAACTGGAACTTTATGGAAATGGTGCTAAAAAAGTTTGCCATACCAGAGCCTTTCATTCACTCAATACTCACTCTCTATCAGCAACCCCATGCCAGGTTGAAGGTTAATGGAACGCTGTCTCCAACCTTTGAGATCTCAAACGGTACCAGACAGGGGTGCCCACTGTCCCCCTCTCTGTTCATCTTGGTTGTGGAAACGCTTATCCAATTAGTCAGACAGACACCTGAGATCCAAGGAGTCAGTCGGGGCGAGGCAGACTTGAAATGTACTGCTTTCGCTGACGATCTATTATTCCTGGTGACCAACCCTGAGATAGGATTAGACCACTTGACCAAGAAAATAGAGATCTTTAGCCACATTTCAGACTTCAAGGTCAACCATTCTAAATCCGAAATATTAAATATTTCATTCCCTGAAGCACGAGCAGCTTCCCTCCGGACCCAACTTCCCTTCCACTGGACTAAAGGTCCCTTAAAATACCTAATAACCTAGAGGAATTATTTGCATGTAACTTCACTCCCCTCAAAAGCGATACTTCACGACTACTACAAAAATACAACCTGCCATACTTATCCTGGATGGGTAGAAAGAACGTGATCAAAGCCTATATTTTCCCTAAAATCCTGTATGTAATGCAAATGGTCCCGATCCACTTGCCGAAAACATTTTTCCAGGAGATTAGGAGACTTTTTTCACAGTTCTTATGGAACGGTAGGCGATCTAGGATATCGCATTCCCTCTTAATTAGACATAAACTTAGGGGTGGGCTGGGCCTCCCGGATGTGGCAAAGTACTACCAGGCAATGCAGCTAAATAGATGGCTAGAATCCGTTGACCCTAAGAGACGACCAGATGTGCATGACCTAATGCAACAAAATGTGGGACCTATGCTCCAGAGACTCCTCTGGCTGCCTGAAACAAGGTCAGGTAAGAACAAGGATCTCAACCCCTTACTGAAAGGGATCAGAGAGTCTTGGAGAGAACTAAATAATACATTAGCTCCTAACCCATCTCCACTGTTGCCAGCAAACCTTATTCCCGACTTATTAGGTAAGAGTAGTGATATTCACCCCGAAATATGGGCCTCCTTGACTCAAACTAGAATAGGTGACTTATCTCTGAACACTGAAGAGACCATTTTAAGCAAACTGCCGGAGCGACTTAAAGACTCGCCGGGTTTCTTTCTAACGAGAGCATACTTAGGTGCTGTGTGCGGTGGACTGGGAAAGAGGTGCACACCAGGTAGATCTTTAACCGATTTTGAAAAAGCAATACTCTCCCCCCTCCCTAACCAGAGGAGGATCGCATCACTCTATGCCTTGGTGGGAGCCGAGGGCGAGGCGAAAAAACCACTATATATAAGGGAATGGGAGAAAGAACTTAACACTGTTTTTTCTGAGCATGATCTTAAAAAGATTCTAGCATTTTCACATGGAACTTCACCGTGTATACGCCTACAAGAAAACCACTTCAAGCTTCTTACCAGATGGTATAGAACTCCAGAGTTCTTACATAGATGTGGTGTGGCCCCTGATCGGCTGTGCTGGAGATGTGGCAAAGACACAGGCTCACTGTCTCATATTTGGTGGTCGTGCCCACTGATCATACCATTCTGGGATAACATCACCAAGATAATTAAGAAAGTTACCACCCCTGAGTTCAAGCTCACTGCGGAAATGGTTTTCTTCTCCCTGCCAACTGACACATATAGGCCATCAAAGCATAACTTAGTGACCCATCTCATTTCGGCAGCTAAGGCCATTATCCCTCTCCATTGGAGAGATACCAGCACCCCTTCCATACAGGAGTGGGAGGCCAAAGTAAACCTAATATTCCAATTCGAAGAAATGACAAGTTGGATCAACAGAAACCACGAGAGATATCTAAAAACTTGGCAACCTTGGAAGAAGCTGGATGAGGGTGGGCGTGCATGTGCCGAGAGTGGGTCTGGAGACAAAGATCAGTGAGTGACCAACAGGGAAAACAGCTGCAAGTTGTTCAAGGATAATGATGGACTCAATTGTAGTAGGCGTCAATGTACTCCCCCTTCCCCTCCCCCCCCCTCCCCTCTTCAGTTTTTCTCCTCTCTTCATCTTTTCTTCTTTTCTTTTCTTTTCCTTCTATTCTTTTCTTTCTCTTTGTCTGCTATTCATATTATTTCTTCATGCCATTGTCCAGATCTTTACTGCATGAATGTAATGTATGACATTCGCATTGCCATATTGCCAGGATGCCTCTAATTAGTCAAAGCTGTTCTATTGACTATGATACTGTTATGCGATATCTAAAATGCCATGCCTGGATTTTGTAATCCCTCCTTATGTGGAGGTAAATGATTGTCTACTGGATACTTCTGTTTATATTTCTATTGAAAATTCTGAAAATAAAGAATTTATAAAAAAAAAAAAAACTAATATTTGTGTGCACCTGACCAGTTAGTATGCCCTGGAGGCTGGTTTTAAAGTCAGTATAAAACTGAGTCTGCTTATATAGCACCTACCAGTAGCCATTAGGCTCCAGGAGAAGTATATAGTGGGCTCAGCATGCATGTTGGTACTTGCATCCCTGGATCCGATGAAAGCTGTAATGGCACCGGACGGGGTTAAAAGCAGAGTGTGCTTGGCGTGCATGCTGTGCCTGCGCTCCCTGGACTTTGTGTGGCTGTCATGGCCCATAAAAGGTAGGAGCTAGTGTTAGGGACCGCTCATTAAGGCGACCTTGACGTGGTGAGTGGCTTATTACGCTTTGGCCAAAATGTACACCAATGCCTTATTCAACATCCAGCATAAAGGCAGGGCAGAGTGCTGGTTGCAGTGTGTGATTGCATTTTGTGTTTTTGCGTTTGTATCTGTATTTCGCCATAGCAATCTGCACCTGCTAGGGGTTGTGCGGGCTGTATCCCCCATATTTTTTCTTTGTAGTATATATTGGAGGCGTGGCGATCTCCAAGCAGCCATGCACATCTGACCAGTTAGTATGCCCTGGAGGCTGGTTTTAAAGTCAGTATAAAACTGAGACTTCTTATATAGCACCTACAAGTAGCCATTAGGCTCCAGGAGAAGTATATAGTGGGCTCAGCATGCATGTTGGTACTTGCATCCTGTATCCGATGAAAGCTGTAATGGCACCGGACGGGGTTAAAAGCAGAGTGTGCTTGGCGTGCATGCTGTGCCTGCGCTCCCTGGACTTTGTGTGGCTGTCATGGCCCATAAAAGGTAGGAACTAGTGTTAGGGACCGCTCATTAAGGCGACCTTGACGTGGTGAGTGGCTTATTACGCTTTGGCCAAAATGTGCACCAATGCCTTCCTTATTCAACATCCAGCATAAAGGCAGGGCAGAGTGCTGGTTGCAGTGTGCGATTGCATTTTGTGTTTTTGCGTTTGTATATATATATATATATTGTAGGGATTTCCCAAATGGTAGCCTTCAGATAAATATGCAGTAGCCTTTTAGTGGTGGAAATCAAAGTAATAAATGTCTTTTATTGTTGGCACACCACAATTCAACAGGCAATAGTGATCAGCTTACTTCAGCCGACACTTAAAGAAAAACAATTCAGTCTTGAATCTGAAAAATCACATAGAAAGTTTTAGGGCACAGTACCGTACTCCCCACGGAGTGGATGGAATCTTGCTTTGTCCTTTGTCTCTCGGCAGAGACCCTTTGGTTTTCACTCGGCCCCAAAAACATACAGCTACACAGAGCTCCACCATCAGCCAGGTAATCACACCACTGACCCTGCTGGCTGACTTTTTGTAAGCCCGTCAAAACTCGGCATGGACCATGGGGAACAGCCAACCCCCCCCCCCCCCCTGCACTTTGGCTGCTCCCAGTAAGAGCTGGCCCGGATTAGCTTTTCACAGCTATGCTAACTATCAAAGTGTCCATCAGCAACTGCTGCGGACATACACTCACCTAAAGAATTATTAGGAACACCATACTAATACGGTGTTGGACCCGCTTTTGCCTTCAGAACTGCCTTAATTCTACGTGGCATTGATTCAACAAGGTGCTGATAGCATTCTTTAGAAATGTTGGCCCATATTGATAGGATAGCATCTTGCAGTTGATGGAGATTTGATTTGAGGGATGCACATCCAGGGCACAAAGCTCCCGTTCCACCACATCCCAAAGATGCTCTATTGGGTTGAGATCTGGTGATTGTGGGGGCCATTTTAGTACAGTGAACTCATTGTCATGTTCAAGAAACCAATTTGAAATGATTCGAGCTTTGTGACATGGTGCATTATCCTGTTGGAAGTAGCCATCAGAGGATGGGTACATGGTGTTCATGAAGGGATGGACATGGTCAGAAACAATGCTCAGGTAGCCCGTGGCATTTAAACGATGGCCAATTGGCACTAAGGGGTCTAAAGTGTGCCCAGAAAACATCCTCCACACCATTTCACCACCACCACCAGCCTGCACAGTGGTAACAAGGCATGATGAATACATGTTCTCATTCTGTTTATGCCAAATTCAGACTTGCTGCTTACCATTTGAATGCCTCAACAGAAATCGAGACTCATCAGACCAGGCAACATTTTTCCAGTCTTCAATAGTCCAATTTTGGTGAGCTCGTCGAAATTGTAGCCTCTTTTTCCTATTTGTAGTGGAGATGAGTGGTACCCGGTGGGGTCTTCTGCTGTTGTAGCCCATCCGCCTCAAGGTTGTGCATGTTGTGGCTTCACAAATGCTTTGCTGCATACCTCAGTTGGTTATTTCAGTCAACACTGCTCTTCTATCAGCTTGAATCAGTCGGCCCATTCTCCTCTGACCTCTAGCATCAACAAGGCATTTTCACCCCACAGGACTGCCGCATACTGGATGTTTTTCCCTTTTCACACCAATCTTTGTAAACCCTAGAAATGACTGTGCGTGAAAATCCCAGTAACTGAGCAGATTGTGAAATACTCAGACCGGCCCGTCTGGCACCAACAACCATGCCACGCTCAAAATTTCTTAAATCACCTTTCTTTCCCATTCTGACATTCAGTTTGGAGTTCAGGAGATTGTCTTGACCAGGACCACAACGCTACATGCATTGAAGCAACTGCCATGTGATTGGTTGACTAGATAATCGCATTAATGAGAAATAGAACAGGTGTTCCTAATAATTCTTTAGGTGAGTGTATACACTACTGGTTCCTGGCCTCGGTGACACATATCTTCCATCTATGATGGTCCCTTGTGCCTATCTACAATATATATTTTAAAAAAAAACACACTAAAAATAAATCAAAATGCATTATGTAAAAAAAATATAGAGCTAAGTAAGCACACATAACTGGTATAGCTATGTACATAAAGACATGAGCTATAAAATGTTCAATATGTGTAACCTGCATGTGAACTTAAAAAATAGAATGCCACAATTGCTGTAATTTGTTTATCCCAATTTTCAAACAATTGAATATAAAGAAGTCAAAAAGATATGTTCTATACCTAAAATTTTACCAATGAAAGCATCAACATGCCTCACAAAGAACAAACATTGTTCCATTACATTGGATAAATAAAAGCTTTTACCCTACAAATATGATAACACAAGTATTTTTATTGTTCAAAAATAATAAAACATAAAAACATAAATTTGGCATTGCCGTGACCCACAAAGAATAATAATAAATAATCAGTCTTTAACATATAGTTTATACTGCACAGTAAAATTGAGACTCAAAAAAAAAAAAAAACACCTGAAAAACAAATAAAAGCTAATGCAAATTATCATATCACTACAGCAATGAAAAAATACGAATGACTCTTAGAAGAATGAAAAAAAAAAAAAAAAAGAACAAAGCCTGACAGAAACAGTATTAATATGACTGACTTTAGCGATTTGCTAATGTCAGCTGAACATAACTAGCCTAATCCAGTTTTAATATATACCCCCTTTACTGCAGAAAAAGCAGAAATTTTTCCTGCTCCTAGAGGCTATGCTTTCCCACCTCGGTCCATGTGTAGCTGACCAGCTAAGACCTGTCCTAGGTTGCTAATATAGCTTATATGTTTATACAGCTAAACCTGTCAATAACCTTAATACAGTTCCTATGTTTGTGTGTTAAAGACAAAAGCAGAGTTATTTACAGTGACGTCATGTTGGGATGTCATATAACTGATATATATATATATATATATATATATATACAGTAAAGACCAAAAGTTTGGACACACCTTTTAAATCAAAGAGTTTTCTTTATTTTCATGACTATGAAAATTTTAGATTCACACTGAAGGCATCGAAACTATGAATTAACACATGTGGAATTATATACATAACAAAAAAGTGTGAAACAACTGAAAATATGTCATATTCTAGGTTCTTCAAAGTAGCCACCTTTTGCTTTGATTACTGCTTTGCACACTCTTGGCATTCTCTTGATGAGCTTCAAGAGGTAGTCACCTGAAATGGTCTTCCAACAGTCTTGAAGGAGTTCCCAGAGATGCTTAGCACTTGTTGGCCCTTTTGCCTTCACTCTGCGGTCCAGCTCACCCTAAACCATCTCGATTGGGTTCAGGTCCGGTGACTGTGGATGCCAGGTCATCTGGCGCAGCACCCCATCACTCTTCTTCATGGTCAAATAGCCCTTACACAGCCTGGAGGTGTGTTTGGGGTCATTGTCCTGTTGAAAAATAAATGATGGTCCAACTAAACGCAAACCGGATGGAATAGCATGCCGCTGCAAGATGCTGTGGTAGCCATGCTGGTTCAGTATGCCTTCAATTTTGAATAAATCCCCAACAGTGTCACCAGCAAAGCACCCCCACACCATCACACCTCCTCCTCCATGCTTCACGGTGGGAACCAGGCATGTAGAGTCCATCAGTTCACCTTTTCTGCGTCGCACAAAGACACGGTGGTTGGAACCAAAGATCTCAAATTTGGACTCATCAGACCAAAGCACAGATTTCCACTGGTCTAATGTCCATTCCTTGTGTTCTTTAGCCCAAACAAGTCTCTTCTGCTTGTTGCCTGTCCTTAGCAGTGGTTTCCTAGCAGATATTCTACCATGAAGGCCTGATTCACGCTGTCTCCTCTTAACAGTTGTTCTAGAGATGTGTCTGCTACTAGAACTCTGTGTGGCATTGACCTGGTCTCTAATCTGAGCTGCTGTTAACCTGCAATTTCTTAGGCTGGTGACTCGGATGAACGTATCCTCCGCAGCATAGGTGACTCTTGGTCTTCCTTTCCTGGGGCGGTCCGCATGTGAGCCAGTTTCTTTGTAGCGCTTGATGGTTTTTGTGACTGCACTTGGGGACACTTTCAAAGTTTTCCCATTTTTTCGGACTGACTGACCTTCATTTCTTAAAGTAATAATGGCCACTCGTTTTTCTTTACTTAGCTGCTTTTTTCTTGCCATAATACAAATTCTAACAGTCTATTCAGTAGGACTATCAGCTGTGTATCCACCTGACTTCTCCACAACGCAACTGATGGTCCCAACCCCATTTATAAGGTAAGAAATCCCACTTATTAAACCTGACAGGGCACACCTGGGAAGTGAAAACCATTTCAAGTGACTACATCTTGAAGCTCATCAAGAGAATGCCAAGAGTGTGCAAAGCAGTAATCAAAGCAAAAGGTGGCTACTTTGAAGAACCTAGAATATGACATATTTTCAGTTGTTTCACACTTTTTTGTTATGTATATAATTCCACATGTGTTAATTCATAGTTTTGATGCCTTCAGTGTGAATCTAAAATTTTCATAGTCATGAAAATAAAGAAAACGCTTTGAATGAGAAGGTGTGTCCAAGCATTTGGTCTGTACTGTATATATAGTTCTCCAAAAAAAGAGGCAGCATTCCAGTGTAAAAAGTGAAAAGACCCGCTTTATTTTCCCTCTGCAATGTTTCAACTGCTCATTGCAGTCTTTATCATGCTTGATAAAGACTGCAATGAGCAGTTGAAACGTTGCAGAGGGAAAATAAAGTGGGTCTTTTCACTTTTTACACTTAAGTGCTGCCTCTTTTTTGGAGAACTACAATTATTGATGACTGCCTTTCCCGTGGTCTGAGGAATTCGCACCAGGATTCACTATATAGTGCTGCTGCTTTTCTTTGTTGGATGCATATATATATATATATATATTTAGTTCACAGAAGCATAAAAGATAATATGCCTTTAAGATGCATTATATAATGTAAGGTAAGCTCAATGACACAGCAGAAACAACAGAAAGCATAGAGTTAGAGTGTTGTTGCTGGACAGGAGTCTTGCCAGTCGCAGCCAGCCTTACACACAGCAAGAGTGTTGACCAATTACAGCCAGCCTTACACACAGCTTGTGTGGGAAATTCCCCTAACAGGAGCTGCTGGAATCATTATTCACCAGAGATAGTAGCTGAACAGACATTCACTCCAGTAAGAGCAGTGTTTTATGGAAGCAGAGAGGCTAAAATAGGTATTTAAAACAGTAATATAATGTTCCTACTGTTAATGTAGTGATTAGACCTGTATACTGAATCAGTTATATGTGTGTCTACTTACAGTTCCACCAAATTCAATTGCAAACTACAAATTCAATTGCAAACTACAACGTTCACAATCCAAATTGAAATTCCATATTGCAATCCAAATTGCATACAACCATACCAGATCATACTCAACCAATCTGCAAATAGTTATTGCTAACTGCATCCTGCAAATTGCAACCAAATTCAGCAAGTGAACTATTTATTAGACCTCAGATATACCTCTTAGAGAGATCATAAAGTGCTTAAATAAATTAAAGTAACATAGTAACATAGTATATGAGGTCCAAAAAAAAGGACATCTGTCCATCCAGTTTGGCCTGTTATCCTGCAAGTTGATCCAGAGGAAGGCAAAAAAAACAAAAAAAAAACTGTGAGGTACAAGCAAATTTTCCCCACTTAAGGGGGGAAAAATTCCTCCCCGACTCCAATAAGGCAATCAGAATAACTCCCTGGATCAACAACCCCTCTCTAGTAGCTTCCAGGTCAGTGTTACCCAGTGTTTTACCATTTACTATGTACGGATGATTTGCATTATTCCTTCCCATGTGCATAATCTTACATTTGTTAGTGTTAAACCTCATTAGCCACTTCTCTGCCCAAGCCTCTAATCTATCCAGATCCATCTGTAGCTGTATAGTGTCCTCTTCTGTGTCAATAACTTTACAGTTTAGTGTTATCTGCAAAAATTTATATTTTACTGTGCAAGCCTTCTACAAGATCATTAATAAATATATTGAAGATAATAGGGCCCCTGAGGTACTCCGCTAGTGACAGTGAGAGTACAGATACTCAAGAGAGAAATATATCCACCATTTTTTTTTACACAATTTTATTGTTTCATAAAATGATGACACAATCACATTTGATATACATTTTACAATGTCAAAAATAGCTGTTTCCATACATTGATATGCTTGCTTGTGAAAAAGATATCACCATAGAATCAGGCAATGAAACATAAAATAAAATACGTGAACAAAAACATAAACAAAACAAAATCTGCACATGTCCAGATATTCTTGTACCAACTTCCCTCTCCTATCCCTCGTAAAATCTTTCAATTGGATGTTAAGATTACTTTCTCCCAGATCGCTTAATGTGCCCTTAAGCTGTTCTCTCAGATACCATGAAGTCAGACGATAAGGACGAATCAGATCCTGTAATTCATCTCTATTGAACACTCATGGAATTATATACCTCCATTTTCTCATAAGCCCACCTACTAACCTTTCCTTCTTATATTCAGCCCCTAAAAATTCCATCCTAACACATCCCTTCACCTGATCTAGAATCTCTTTTATTTTTGGAACACATGGTTGGAGCCAATGACGCAAAAGGCAACGTTTGGCTGCTACGATACTAACATGCGTGGCCTGTGTCAGGCTACCATTGTCAGGCTTAGGCTACTTTCACACTTGCGTTAGGAACGGATCCGTCTGGTGTCTGCACAGACGGATCCGCTCCTATAATGCAAACGCTTGCATCCGTTCAGAACGGATCCGTTTGCATAACTGTTTATTTCAGATCTGATTTTTCATTCCGGAAAACTCAGATCCGACAGTATATTCTAAACACAGAAGCGTTCCCATGGTGAACGTGGCAGACCCCCCCTCCTGTATTTAACTTATTGGTGGCCAGTGCGGCCCCCCCTCCCTCCCCAGTATTAATTGTAACCAGTGCGGCCCCCCTCCCTCTATATTCATCGGTGGCCAGTGCGGATTCCCAGTATTCCAGTATTAAATATGACCAGTGCGGCCTCCCCCTCCCTCCCTCCCCAGTATTAAATATGACCAGTGCGGCCCCCCTCCCTCTATATTCATTGGTGGCCGGCCAGTGCGGATTCCAAGTATTGTGACCAGTGCGGCCTCCCCTCTCCCCCCCTAATTAAAATCACCCCCCCATCATTGGTGGCAGCGGAGAGTACCGATCGGAGTCCCAGTTTAAATCGCTGGGGCTCCGATTGGTTACCATGGCAGCCAAGACGCTATTGCAGTCTTGGCTGCCATGGTTACTTGGCAATAAATACAAGCATTATACTTACCTGAAGAGCTGCGATGTCTGTGTCCGGCCGGGAGCTCCTCCTACTGGTAAGTGAAAGGTCTGTGCGGCGCATTGCCTATAGCACAGACCTGTCACTTACCAGTAGGAGGAGCGCCCGGCCGGTCAGACATCGCAGCTCTACAGGTAAGTATAATGCTTGTATTTATTGCTAAGTAACCATGGCAGCCAAGACTGCAATAGCGTCTTGGTTGCCATGGTAACCGATCGGAGCCCCAGCGATTTAAACTGGGACTCCGATCGGTACTCTCCGCTGTCACCAATGATGGGGGGGGGTGATTTTAATTAAAGGGGGGGAGAGGGGAGGCCGCACTGGTCATAATACTTGGAATCCGCACTGGCCACCAATAAATATAAAGGGAGGGGGAGGCAGCACTGGTCATATTTAATACTGGGAATCCGCACTGGCCACCGATGAATATAGAGGGAGGGGGGCCGCACTGGCTACAATTAATACTGGGGAGGGAGGGGGGCCGCACTGGCCACCAATAAGTTAATTACAGGAGGAGGGGGGGTCAGTTCTCAGTATATTCTAACATGAAGCGTCCCCATCACCATGGGAACGCCTCTGTGTTAGAATATACTGTCGGATCTGAGGTTTACGATGTAACTCAAATCCGATGGTATATTCTAACATAGAGGCATTCCCATGGTGAAAATATACTTCAAGTTAAAATATACCATCGGATCGGAGAAAACTCCGATCTGATGGTATATTAATAGGGACTCCTGACTTTACATTGAAAGTCAATGGGGGACGGATCCGTTTGAAATTGCACCATATTGTGTCAACGTCAAACGGATCCGTCCCCATTGACTTGCATTGTAAGTCTGGACGGATCCGTTTGGCTCCGCACGGCCAGGCGGACACGAAAACGCTGCAAGCTGCGTTCGGGTGTCCGCCTGCTGAGCGGAGCGGAGGCCAAACGGTGCCAAATTGATGCATTCTTTTTTTTTTTTAAACATATTTATTTTATTTTCAAAGCCGTAAAGCATGACAGTAGGTTACAGGGTAAAATGTAACATGGAAAAGGTACATAATCTTCAACAGCATAAGATTCAGGCATCAATGTAGAGGAAGCTCGCATTTAAGTGACCAACAGATGCAGACCAGGTACATTGTGTGATTATTCTGACCATATTCACAACAACTTGTGTGTGGAGAAAGCTCTCTCATCAGGTTCAAGGGCCTATAACTATGCGCGGACCTGCCTAGTCCTGAGTAGCTTAGATGTTGTTCGGGTTAAGGTGTCGGAAGCAAACCTATACGTAAGGGTCAGTCTAGGTTTAAAAAGCTCGAGCTGTATGTGAGGTATGACAACAGAGCATCTGAGATCGGAGGTATAGACAGCCAGGGGGGAAAAGTGCCTATGAGCTATTGGAAAACCTGAAGGTGGACCAGAGTGACCAACGCTTCAAGAAGGCTGGGTGTGTGCGAGATTCCCAAGCAGATAGCTCTTCAAAACGATAGAGCTGGTCCACCTTAAGCTTCCACTGTTCAATTGTTGGCAATGAGGTCTGAAGCCAGTGTTTGGGGATAAGTAAACGAGCTGCAATCAAGAGCTGTTTGAAGAGATAACTTGGAGGGGGTTGATTTGCGTCTTTATAATGGGACAGCAATGCGCCAAGTGGAGATATCTTTACAGATTCACGGCATATTTGGTTGCTTAAGCGAAAGATGTCCGCCCACCATTTGCTAATAACTGGACAGTTCCACCAAATATGGAGGAAGGTCCCAGTCTCCTCGGAGCACCTCCAGCACTCATCCGAGGAAGATACGGCAAAGTGTGCAGATCTAGATGGGGTAATATACCATTGTGTCAGTATTTTGTATCCATTTTCCTGGATGCGCACGCATCGGGAAACCTTATGGGGGGTGTTAAATAGGTCGGGAAGGTCATTAAAAGATATAGTTAACCCAGTTTCTCTTTCCCAGTTGTGTATAAAAGATGGTTTGGCGATAAGTGGTGGGGTACGCAGTTTGCCATGTATTTGCGATATTATTTTTCTCGGGGGTTTAGGATTGATGATGAGGGCTTCAAACCAACCTATTGGACGAAGGAGTTCACCACCAGTATTGTTTCTTGTTAGAAAGGACCTAATGTGAGGGATCAAGGTAAGGTCACATGGGCTTGGGTTAAGTAAGGTATGTATGGCTTCGGTCTCTAATAGCTTTCCCGGGAGGTCCAGGAGGTTTCTAATGGGCAAAGAGGAGGATTTGATACGTTTAGAGGAAGACTGCATCAGTATTGGAGAGGATGTACCTAAGATATCTGCAACCGTCAGGATAGGGGAAGGAAAGGGAATTCAGCAATGGGAGGAGTTCAGCCATCTCCAGGCGTCCAGTGTTGCTTTTAGAATTGGATAGTTGGGCAGTGGTATATGTGGGGGAAATTGGTGACCTAGTAAAGCTGTCCGAAAAGGAACGTCTAGTATGCTTTGTTCTAGGCTAACCCAAGGTTTGTCAGTAGGGTTGCGGAGCCAGTCAACTGCTCTAGCTAATAGTATCGCTTTTCCATACAGTTCGGGGTCTGGGAGGCCAATGCCGCCTAGCTGGCGTGGATGGGCCAAAAGTTTGTAGGAAAGTCTGGCCTTTTTGCCATTCCATATGAAGTTTCTAAACTTCTGTTTCAGGGACGTGTAAAAGGAATTGGGTATAGGGATTGGGAGGACCTGTTGCAGGTATGTCAGGCGCGGTAAGATCAATGAAGTAAGAAGATTTTTACGCCCAAACCAAGATAGCATAGGCGCCCTGGTCTGTAAATCGTCTATGGCTGTAATTAGAGAGTTTTTAAGAGGGGTGTAGTTTAGGGAGAAGAGATATGAAATTTGGGGGCTGATCTTGACTCCTAGATAAGTGATAGTGACCAATTAAAGGGGGAGTTTTTCATCAGTTGGGACTTGGTATGAGTGGATATTCCCTGCGTAAGGATCAGCCATTTGCTAGTATTTATCTTAAAGTTTGAGATGGAACCATATTGTTGTAGGTGATTTTGTATATGAGACAGGGAAGTGATGGGGTTTGTTGTCATGATCATAACATCATCGGCAAATGCCGCAATTTTGTGGTCCCTACCTCCCAAAGTAAAGCCTCTGATATTATGATCTTTCCTAAACGTGGATAAAAGGGATTCCATTGCCAACACAAAAAGAAGGGGGGACAGGGGACAACCTTGGCGGGTGCCATTGTGTATACGAAAGGGTAATGAAAGGCTGCCATTGACCATTACCAGGGCAGTGGCCTGTGCATACATAGCAAAGATCGCTTGGACATAGGGACCAGGTAGACCAAAGCCCAGTAGAGTTTGTCTCAAATATATCCAGTTGATCCTGTCGAACGCTTTTTCTGCGTCGGTGCTAAGTAGAAGGAGAGGGGAAGAGGTGTGTTTAGCATGACACATTGCGTTGATAACTCTCGTAGTGTTATCTTTGCCTTCCCTATTGCGGACAAAGCCCACCTGGTCCCCATGTATCAAAGAGGGAAGGAAGTTTGCCAGTCGGTTGGCCAACATTTTAGCTAACAGTTTGAGATCCAAATTCAGAAGGGAAATGGGTCTGTAATTTGCGCAGAGTTTGGGATCCTTTCCCTCCTTGGGGATCAGTGCTATGTGTGCAGACGTCATGTCTCTAGACAGGGCATTACCCTGTAGTGCAGAATTGCATACGTTAAGAAGGTGTGGGAGTAGCTGTGTCTTAAAAGCTTTGTAATATGATGACGGAAGGCCGTCGGGGCCAGGGCTTTTCCCCAGGGGTAGTTGGGAGAGAGCTACGGAAAGCTCCTCGATTGAGAAAGGAGCTGCCAGTAAGGTTCTCTGATTATCAGTGAGCTGAGGGAGGGTGTTCGCCTCTAAAAAGGAGGAGATTAAAGACAGATGGGTTTCAGAGGATGGAGGGGGCGGGATGTTGTAAAGCTCTTCATAAAATGCTCTAAATTGATTAGCTATTTGGTTTGTGGCGAAAATGGTATCACCATTTGGGGACCTTAATTGATGTATGTAATTGCTGTCTCTTCTTGCCTTAATTATATTCATCAAGAACTTGGTAGTCTTATCGCCATGAGCATAACATTTATGCTGCGAGTTTAAATAGTATTTGGTGGATTTCGCATCCAATAAAGCTTTCAGTTCTGCTCTGAGACTAGAAAGGTCTTGGCGCTGAGAATCGGCTAGGGAACGTTTATGTAGGGTCTCCAGTTTTTTAATTCTAGTGAGAAGAGATGCTATCTTTTGTTCTCTGATTTTCTTAATGTATGATCCAATACTAATGAAGTGTCCCCTTATGAAGGGTTTGTGTGCATCCCAAAGAGTTTGAGGGGATAGAGAAGGGTCAGTATTCAGTTTAAAGTACTCCTCTAGTAGGGAAGAAATTTTTGCAATGATTTTGGGGTCTCCTATAATGGATTCGTTCAGACGCCAGTTAAAGCTTGAAGGATTGCGTGTAGGGGACGTGACCGTGAGAAAAACAGGTGCATGATCGGATATGTGGATAGATCCAATCTTGGCCTCTGAACAGTGCTGGAGGTGCTCCTTGGACACAAATAAGTAGTCAATACGGTGGTACGTATTGTGTACATGTGAAAAGAAGGTGTAGTCTACATCGCTGGGATGGAGGGAACGCCAAGAGTCGACCAGGTGCAAGTTCCAGAAACCCTCTCTCACCCTTCTCAGTGAGTTCAGGGAGTGAGCTGATTTATGGGAAGATATATCTAGCAGAGGGTCGAGCGCAATATTAAAGTCGCCTCCCAGCACAACAATACCCTCTTTAAAGGACTCAATGAGTTTATACAAGCTGGCAAACCAGGATATTTGTTTGTTGTTGGGAGCGTACAAATTAATAAATGTGTATATCTGAGGGCCTATATTCCCTTTCACTAAGAGATATCTCCCCCCTGGGTCTTGAGTATGTTCTGAGTATTTAAAAGGGATTTTTCTTTTAAAACCGATGCTGACACCTCCGGAAGCCGACGAATTACCCCCACAGTGGAACCATACAGGATAATGTGAAAATTCCAGGTTGGGATAATGGTTGAACCGGAAGTGTGTCTCCTGGAGAAGCAACACATCTGATCCCTCTTTGCGTAGCATTGCCAAAATTTGGCTTCTCTTAGAAGGGGAGTTAAATCCTCTCACATTGTAGGTGGCAATTTGTAGATCAGTCATGGTTGTTTAGTGAATGGGGATCGAGGCGCATCAATGTGTCAGTCCCCCAGGGGAGAGCACTTACCGGTGAGGCGTCGGTCAGCTGGTCAGAAGAAAAGGATGAGATCCATAAGCTAGAGTGGAAACCTCTACTGAGTTGTGACAATAGAATCATGTACCTTAGAACAAACCGGGGAAAAAAGAAAACATTAGAACAGGAAAAAAACATGTCAAGCATAGGGTCACCCCTAAGCTATTCATCTTGGGGGGAATAAGGTCTACAGACCAAATTGTGTGCCGTCTAGCACAATAATAAGCAGCTTACATGAGATGAGAGGTCCCTATAGTAAGGTAGAAGGTGTTGAGTATTCATGAAAAAGGCCAGCTAACTAGTGGCAAGGACTGAGCAAAATTTGCATTAAGAAATTGGACAGAGCTGACAGATCAATTAGGTAGAAAACAAGAGAGTGAGAACCAGATATGAGTCAGTGACGGAGGGTCACAGGGGAAGCCGGGGTGGAGAAACATAAGGGATGACAGACAGACATTAGATTACATCAAATGGTTAAAACTTCTCTGGGTTTCGTTGAGACAAGTCTGTTCCGTAAGATGTCCATTGTTGTTCGTTCAAAGGTAAATGTATGAAATTCTGAGAGTCAGGATATAACGAACGAGAGACAGGAATGGACTGAAAAAAGTTCACCGGTCTTGGGTAAGTCTCTTTGGAGTCAGTTGCTTCCCTCTCTTACCCGTTTTATGGGCTTTAGGAGTATGCATCAAGGTGAAAGGCGTAACTGTTGGGACCTCTGGGAGTGCAGCAACGTCTTGAAATAAGTCCCAATTTTCAATCTGGAAGGGAGGGATTTGCAGAACGTCGTACATTGCATCCAGATCCGAGTGTGAAGAAATATTAAAACAACGTCCATCTTGAGTAAAAGATAAGCCAAACGGAAAGTTCCATTTATATTGGATCCTATTAGCACGTAGCCATTCTGTCAAGGGTTTCATGACCCGGCGCTTTCTGAGTGTGGAGGGAGCTAAGTCTTGATAGATGGATACTTGTGCTCCTTCAAAAACGATATCAGGGCGGTTTCTGGCCGCTTCTTGAACCGCAGCCTTCACTTGGAAATTTAGAAATTTACAAATTATGTCCCTGGGGGGGTCTTCTGCTTTGGGCTTAGGGCGTAGAGCCCTGTGGGCTCTCTCCAATGTTATTTCTGGGGTGAAATTTGGGCCCAGGAGTGATATGCAGAGATGTTTGACCGCATTTGGGACGTCTCCTGGGGCAACAGTTTCGGGAATCCCACGTATCCGGAGGTTGTTGCGGCGCCCCCTGTTCTCCTGGTCTTCCAGGGCATTATGCAGCTCATTGAGGTAAGCGCTGCACTTCTGTAGTGAGGTGGACGTGGCTCTCTGATGATCCAGAACCATGACCTGCTGGGTCTCAAGGGCCTCCACCCTGTCCCCCACTTGCCTCATGTCTTGGCGCATTGCCGCTATCTCACTCAGGAGAGGCTCCATGGCCTTGCACAGGGTCTGTTTTAAGTAGTGCCGGGTTATGGGGAGAGTCCCTTTACCGTGCGGCTCATCGGAGTCACTTTCATCGTCGGACTTCTCCTCCGCGCTGGCTCTGTGGGGCTGTGTAGGCTGAGTCGGCGCCATCTTTGGTTCTCGCGCCACGAGCGAGGCCGCTGCCTTTTTAATAAACTTGTCCATTTCTCCGCTCGCTGGCAGGGTTTTTTGCAGAGTCGGATGTTCGCCGAGTTTAGGGTTGCCAATTTTCACCATGGTGAGGCTGATGGCTGTAGATTGCTAGTGGTTTAGACGGCGGTAGTGCAGGAGCTCAGCAAAGTGCGGCCATCTCAGACCGGCGCAGGCTCCGCCCCCCAAATTGATGCATTCTGAGCGGATCCACATCCACTCAGAATGCATTGGGGCAGTACGGATACGTTCGGGGCCGCTTGTGAGAGCCTTCAAACGGAACTCACAAGTGGAGCCCCGAACGCTAGTGTGAAAGTAGCCTTATAGTGTAGTAGAATGGACTCGCGTGTTAAAGGTGAATCCTTTTTCATGACTCCACCATGCCTATATCCACCATTTTATGTTGAATGACAAGATTGAACAGTTGAACCACCATTTTATGCATACCGACAGAGCATCGCAAGTCATCATAGAGCATCGAAAGTCATCACAGAGCATCACAAGTCATCGCAGAGCATCGCAAGTCACCGCAAAGCATCGCATCATCAAGAAAAGGCATGCCTCCTTTAAGACAGACAATAGTTCCTGCTCTTAAGAATAAGGTCAGAGCTTTCCTTATTACTTATCATTGTATATAGGCTTTGGCATAAAGAGAATTTTTTTGTGTTCAGAAATAAGAGACTTGAAAGTAAAAACAAAAGGACAGTTTGTAATATATGGACTCTAAAGTATTTAGAGTCCATATATTTTTGCATTTTGTCAGTATTGCATTTAAAATGAAAGTCATTTATTTCTGCATTTGTCAGTATTGCATATAAAGTGAAAGGCATCTTATTATTTGTATTGATTGTTATAGCATTCAAAGTAAAATGTCCAAGCCTAGTATTACCATGACACTTTTAGAGGATACAAAGATAAAGTAGAGGGGGAAGAACAAGGGAACCTGTCTGAGGTAGAAGAGTCAGATGCAGCATTAGTCTTGCCTCAAACAAATATAGCTCAAGCAGAGGAACTAAGACGTTCATTACATGCCAGAAAACCAACCCCAAAGATGCTGGAAATTTTGGAGCAAGAAGCAGCGCTGAAAGGAAAAAAGTTTGCCAGAATGTGTGATAAGTGGAAATTATACATTAAAGACGTTCGTAAAAAGCTAGAGCAAGAAAGTATAATAAGGAACTTGAGTGATGTGGTAGAGACGGTAGAAGAATCTAAATCAGAGCTTATGGCAACATATGTCAACCTGCGGTCGTTTTAGACACCTTCAAAGGATATTGTAAGGAACATGGACACATGAATTGTGGTCACTAAAGATTTGGTAAAGCTCATAAGAGAACTATCATCTGCAGAAACCTATGATGAAGTTAAAACAAGAAGTAGAATGAATTAGCTTTTTATGAGAGACTATGCTAGGTCCTTAGGTGGTACCACAATCTCAAGTGTAACTTCCTTCACTAGCAGAAGTGCCACCCGCATATCAGAGTCTTTAAATACTTCAGCCAAAAGAAAGGGATTAGCTGAACAACTTGCTGTCAAGAAAGCAGAGATTGAGATGGAGGCTGCCACTGAGGTGCAGCGCCAACTGATGGCTGAAAAGGATGTACAATGCCATCAGATGGAAGCTGAAATGGAGGCACAGCGCCATCAAATGTAAGCTGAAATAGAGGAACAGCGCCATTAAATGGAAGCAGAATTGAAAAGTCTGGAACGGCAAAAAGAAGTTAAGATCATAGAACCCAGACTCCGAGTACATGAGGAGGATATGAGTCAGAGTAGTCATAGGTTAAAATCTGTACTAAGTGAAGAAACAGACTCCTACTTTCCTTCATATGCCCAGGAGAATGGAAGGAAATCTCCAGCTTGTGGTGAGGAATTAAGTCATTATCCTTTCATCCCTGCTCAGAAAAACAAAGAGAGGCCCAGTACAATGTTAGGAAAAAAGTGTGAATTTACCCTCGATTTCTACCTGAAAAGATGACTATTGGGCAGACTAGATGGGCCAAATGGTTCTTATCTGCCGACACATTCTATGTTTCTATGAAGAAAGGGACTCACCTAATTCAGAGCTAAGTGAGAAAATAGAACCGGATGATTCTATTCCGAGACGCCACGGCAATGTTCAGGAGAATGTTACAACCATTGTCCCAGCAAAACCACAGAGAACAGTCCTAGCTAGACTTCCTGTTCCGGAACCTTCTGTATTTTCGAGAGACGTACTGAAGTCCATAGAGTGGAAGGCAAGTTTTGAGATGTTCATTGAGCATCATTGCTTCAGTTCAGTTGACAAGTTATTCTACCTTTAGAGATATGTTGGTGAAGAAGCCAAGGAAGTTCTTGAAGGTAAAAATTGAATGCAAGATATGGTCATCCTTTCTTAGTACAAAAAGCCTTTAGAGAGAATCTGAATAACTGGCCTAAAATAGGTCCTAAAGAACACTTCAAACTCCAAAAGTATGGTGACTTCCTGCAAGCATGCAACAATGCCAACCCACATGTACGAGGACTAGAAGTACTGAACGATTATCTAGAACACCACAGGGTGCTAAATAAGCTACCTGAAGAAGTGGCTTCTAGATGGAATCACTATGTGACTAAACAGTTAGATCTAGGTAAGGACTTCCCAAGTTTTAAAGAGTTCTCTGAGTTCATCAATAAGGAAGCACGGATAGCATCTAATCCAGTAACAGCATCTTACATCTTAAAATCCTTCGAAGAAAGGCCTGTGAGAGATATAAGACGTGCAAGAGAAACTAGCTTTGCAACCAACACAACAGCTAAAGGTCCAGATACCTAAGAGAACAAGTCCAAAGTTACTACTGGAATCAGTAGAGAGACAGAACCGACTAATCTTCAGACTACCTTCAAATGTACAGTATGTTCTGTGGAGAGAACCACTCCACACACAAGTGTCAACAATTGAAGGAAAAGTCCCCAGATGAAAAGAAAAGGTTTATACTGGATAACCAACTGTGTTTAGGATTCCTAAGAAAAGGCCATGTTACTAAGGAGTGTAAGAAAAAGGACACATGCAGCGTTTGCAAAGGACACCATCCTACACCACTACATGAAGAACGTCCAAAGAAAGATAAATCCTCAATACCTAAAGATACTGAGGAAGGAAAGAAAGTATCAGTATTCTCCTGCAGAATGAGGGAAGGACAAAGCGACGGCACATCAATGATTGTACCAGTGTGCATTTCAAATCCTAAAAGGAGGAACAAGAAGGCATATGCTGGATGCCCAGAGGGATGTCACCTTCATTGATCAAGTAATCTGCGAGAAATTACAAGTGGCTACAGAACTAGTGAAGCTTAAACTCACCACAATGATGGAGAGAGACACATTAGTGAACAGTCAAAGGGTCAAAAGACTGAGAGTTAAAGGACTTCATTCAAACTTCACATTAGATCTACCTCCAGCCTATACAAAAGATAATATACATCTAGATCAAGATTGCATATCTACCTGTAAAACAGCCAATAAATGAGAGCATCTATCTCTCATATCCCATGAAATGTCCCTGCTGAAGGAGTTTGGTGTTGGACTGTTGATAGGTTACGATTGTCCCAAGGCCTTGGTACCACTAAAGGTAATCACAGGAGGAAAGGGTGAACCCTACGCTGTTCAAACTGATCTAGGATGGGGTGTAGTTGGAGGAAAACAGCAGATCACGAACTCAAGACAGGTGACAGGATTGTGTCATCGAATATCTGTCCAAGAGTTACCAACTGTAAGTCCAGCAAAAGTAATCAATATCCTTGAATCCGACTTTGCAGACATAAGTTCTAAAGAAAAGAGTGTATCCCAAGAAGACATAAAGTTCGTACACACGAAAGTATTCAGCAGAATCAACGAGGTTATCTTGAAATGCCCTTAGCTTTTAGAGAACGACCTCGTCCGCCAAATAACATAAATCTTGCCCTTGCAAGATTGAAATGTTTGAAGAAAAGGATGGGAAGAGATCCCAAACTCAAGAATGATTATTTGAATTTCATGAAAGGCATCCTCGACGAAGGACATGCAGAGATAGTTAATAACCAACCTAAAGAAGGAGAAGTGTCATACATCCCACATCATGGTGTTTACCACTCAAAGAAACCAGATAAAATTAGAGTAGTATTTGCTTGCTCAACAAAGTACAATGGTGTTGCATTGAACGATCAGCTACTAAAAGGACCAGATCTTACAAACACTCTGCCTGGAGTACTCTGTAGATTCAGAAAGTATCCCATAGCAGTCATGTGTGATGTTGAAAACCAGTTTCATGTTCCACCAGTTTCATGTGAAGAATGAATATAGAGGGGGTGGAGCTTGCGCCTGTGTGAGATGGCTGCTTAATCTTGCTGTTCCGTACTACACATCACCCTAATAGCGTGTTACTACAGCGTGAGAACACCAAAATAGTCAAGATAGGTGGCTCAAAGGCTGGGGAAGCCACTGGTCAACATATATCAGATACAAATGGTGGCGACATGGACAAATTCATAAAAAAAGCAGCCGCTGCTGCCGCTGCCCGAGAGGCCAAGATGGCGCTGGCCACTCTAGGCGCTTCAAGCCGCAGGCAAGCGGAACAATCAGAACAGAAATGGGAAAGCGGAGACGACACAGACAACATGCCTATATCCCGCTCCTACCTGAAAGAAGCCTTATCTTCCTTACTAACCTCAGCACTAGAACCAATCAGCACAGACTTATCGGCCATCAAACAAGATGTGATGCAAATAGGGAGAAGAGTCGAGTCCCTGGAGGACACCCAGGCCAGCATTATACAGCACCAACATGCGACGACACAAAGCATCTCCTCTATACAATAAAATCTGAACACCCTTTTCAGCGCTATTGAAGACCAGGAGAATAGAGGTAGGTGCAATAATCTTCGCTTTCGCTGCATACCTGAATCAGTAGCAGCATGCTATCTTTCCAACACAGTGGTGCAAATCTGCTTGTCTCTCCTGGGTCCTAACACAGCCCACGAGGTTATCCTGGAGAGGGCTCATAGAGCCTTAAAGCCTAAACCAGCTCCCTCGGAACCTCCCAGGGACATGATTTGTAAATTCCTGGCATTCCCAGTTAAAGAGGCAATTATATTTAAAGCACGCACCTCTGCCCCAATACACTGGGATGGCAACAACATCCTAATTTTCCAAGATCTAGCCCAGTCTACCCTGAGGAAAAGAAGAGCTATCAAGCCACTGACTGACTGGCTCAGAACCAACAAAATGATTTATGGATGGTCATTCCCATTTGGCATCTTATTCATGTTTGAGGGACGTAGACTCTCCATAGCATCATTCCAGGACTTAGAACCTGCATATGACCTTCTAGGATGTGGTCCTTTAGAGATCTAAAAATGGAATCTGGTTCAAGATCTATCCTCTCTGCCAGACTTACCTGGAGCCGTGGGAAAGACAACGCACACCAAAGCTTCAGAGATTCACAAGAAATACCCCGGGTCCGACACCAAGACGTCTCTCAGTGGAGAAATGATGACCCTGGAGGATACATCCTGATCTATATATGAAGAGAGTATAACATATTCCATAATTTTATATCTCTCTCTCTCTCCATGTCTTCCTTTCCCATTCAAATTATCCCATATTTTTCTCTCCATGATACCTTTCTGTGTTTACTAACCTCACTTTTCTAATTGGTTACTAAATCCTACCATGGGTGTCCTAATCAAGAACTCAGTTATTTCTACTCTCCTACCTATTTCATCCGGTACCTCCGGAATCTGAGATTTTCTACATTTATCTAATTGCATAATGTTATTAATGTTCTTTTGGCTAGCAATTGCAGGGTTATCACTCTTTGCTAATTGCTCTTTTCCTGTTTTTGTTAATTTTTGTTCAAAAGAGTACTGCTGTGAACAACGGGTTTCTGGACACACAAGGTGGTTTCTTCCTGTAGGAGGGATTAATGCGCTTCTGGAGGCTGAGTATTCGGGGTCTTTACCCCCCCCCCCTAACGTTCCATTGCGTCACTGTCACTCACATTTACAAGAAATTACGACCGACCTTCATATTGCCTCATATAATGTTAAAGGCTTTAGATCACCCTCCAAAAGATCCCAAATTATCTCACAACTTAAAAAAAAAAGTAGTTTGGTTGTTTTCCTCCAATAAATTTGACCAATACCCCAATTTATCATACTTGAGCTTCCCAATATGGTACCACTGTGGATCTGACTTCTCAGCCTACAGGGGTGTTAGTATTGGTTTCAGGAAGGGATATCCATTTCAATAATGTTCCCATGTCCAGGATCCTGAGGGTCGCTATATAATGTTGAAAGGAACCATTGTAAATCAGGTATACACATTAATTAACATAGACGCCTCAAATACACACCAATATCAATGGTTTAAAACCTTTTCTCCAATTATGGAGAGATTTAAAGAGGGTGTGGTCATTATGGGTGGAGATTTCAACATTTCATTGGAGCCAATGTTAGACTCCTCTTCCCAAAAATCTACTCTTTCCCAAAAAAACTTAGGGCCATATGCAAACAATTCCACAACTCCCATTTGGTGGATGCATGGAGACTCCTAAACCCAAAAAATAGGGATTATACCTTTTATTCCAATTTACATAGATCCTACCACAGATTAGACTACCTTTTTATACCTAAAGAGCACCTCCAATACTGCACTAAAACTGAAATAGGTTCCACACACCTTTCAGACTACTCTCCAATTTTCTTATCTCTTACTACCCCCCAACAAGTCCACAAGGCATTCAAATGGAGGCTGAATGAACAATTAATCACAATCCCGGAACTTAAAACCCAGGTATACAATCTTCTGGATGAGTATTTCCATCTGAACGCCAGCCCTGAAACATCCCCACATATAGTGTGGGATGCTCATAAAGCATTTATAAGAGGCCAATTTATTAAATTGCGAACTTATTTAAAAAAGAATAGATCAGCACGGATGGATATGCTCCTTTCATAAATCCAAAGAATCAAGGGCCTACACAAAAAATCCCTGCTGGAAGCACATCTTTCCCAGCTTAATGATCTTAGATCAGAGCTAAAAAACCTTCTCAACACCAAATCAGCTACATTTTATATACACTCCCAATTAAAAAGAGGAAAGCACAAAACTTCATAAATAAAATGTATAAACAGAACAGAGATATAGCCATAACAACTAAAGAAATTTCTCTCCAATTTCAAACTTACTGTACTATCAAACACTTTATAATATCCCACAACATATTCCCCAGAATACTAACCAAACCATCTCCGTATCCATTGGTTTCTTTCCTCAGCTCTGTATCTCTCCCTAAGTTAGATGATGCCCAAAAATCAGCCCTAAGTTCTACCTTCAGTTCTGAAGAGCTAGAAAAAACTATAAAAAATGCACCAAATGGTAAGGCCCCAGGTCCTGATGGCCTCCCAGCTTTATATTACTGCTCATTCAGTAAATCCCTAATCCCTCATCTGCTGCCAATTTGTAATCAATCCCTTCAAGGTTCCCCCTTGACATCAGACATGACAAGGGCCCATATCATCATCCTTCCCAAAGAGGGCAAGGACCCTGCCCATTGCTCGAACTACCGCCCTATCTCCCTGTTAAATCTGGACTTAAAACTACTAGCAAAAATGCTTTCCGGGGTCGGAGCTAGCGTCTGAGCCGGATGGCTGTGTGAAGCTAGAGCTCAGTTTTAAAAGGTGCCCTTTCAGCCTGTAAATCCGCCTGTTGGGTCAAACTATGGTGAAGATTGGAGGCCCTAAAACGGGTGAGCCGGTGAATCAATCCAAATCGTCCACCAACAGTGGAGAAATGGACAAATTTATTAAGAAAGCTGCCGCTACATATGCGAGCAGGGAAGCCAAGATGGCGCCGGCATCTCCACACTCAGCCAGCCGAAAGCATTCTGAGATTTCTCAAGGCGCACAGGGAGGTGAGGATGAACCCGACACCCTCCCGATATCCCGCTCTTACCTGAGAGATAACCTATCTTCATCGCTAGCCTCTGCCTTAGAGCTGCTCAGTGCCGATATTTGCACTATTAAGCAAGATGTCCCCCACATAGGGAGCAGAGTGGAGATGTTAGAGGACTCACAAATGGCCCCGATAGATCATCAAACAGCGGTCACACAAAAGCTACAAGCAGTCCAATCACACCTGAACTCCATATATTGCGCAATTGAGGATCAGGAAAATTGTGGACGACAAAATAACCTGCGCTTTAGAGGTATACCCGAAACGGTTGCCCAGGGAGATATCCCTAATACAATTGTACAAATTTGCCTATCCCTTCTGGATCCTGACTCGATACATAAAGTGCTGCTTGAAAGAGCCCATAGAGCTCTGAAACCTAAGCCGGTTCCCACAGCACGACCGAGAGACGTCATCTGCAAATTTCTCAGCTTCCCAGTAAAATAAGCTGTCCTCTCTAAAGCAAGAGACTTGCAAGCTGTTAAATGGGATGGCCAGGATATTATGATCTTCCAGGACCTTGCTCAAACCACTCTTAAGAAAAGGAGAGCCCTCAAGCCCCTAACAGAATGGCTCAGAGGCAGGAAAATTCACTATAGATGGACATTCCCTTTTGGTCTCACTTTTGTATTTGAGGGTCGCAGAATTTCCATTACATCTCATCTAGACCTGGATACCGTCTATGACCATCTGAATATCGACCCACTCAACATCCAGGACTGGAATCCAGTTCAAGACCTATTGGGATTACCAGCCCTTCCTCCGTCCGGTTCTTGGGACAAACAACTTACTCCTAAACAGCAAAGAGGAAGACAATGAGGGCAAAAATCTACTCCGAAAAGATTACCGCTAGGAGATTAAGAACTTACCACTTAGGTGATCAAACAGCTTTGGTCTAATCCAGGCTATCCTATTCTATGTCTCTCTCTTTCTCTACCCTTTCCTATGTCCTGTTATCTATCTCTTCCCCCAAAGGATAACTGGATAACTACAATCCTTAACCCCCTCTGATCTCACCTGGCCAATATCTCAACAAAAAAAGGCACCAAAACACTTTTTCTACCTCTCCCCCCCCTGATCTCTGATTACTTATTATCCATCTTTGCCAAGTGATCTACAATTTCTCACTTCATATACCACATCCTATTGTTGCTAATAGTAATGCAAATAGTTATGTGGCTTTGTTGTTCCAGGTTTATAATGTTTCTCAATGGTTATAGTACAAGTGGATGGATTGCCGATAGCAATGCTGAGACATATCTGACTAAAATTGCTTATGTTGATGATGAGAGCAGCTTCTGGAAGGCTGACCCCTCCCCTATTATCAATTTATGATGGCAGATTTAACTATAGTCTCATATAACGTCAAGGGTATTAATGCCCCATCCAAAAGATGCCAAATCTTTTCATTCCTGGAAAAAAAAAAAGCTCTATCCTGCTAATACAGGAAACACATTTTAAATTTAATCACTATCCAAACCTATCACATTCCAAATACCCACTCTGGTTTCATTGTGGCTCAAATTCAGCAGCCTCAAGAGGAGTTAGTGTGTGATTTAGGGGAGATGTGCCTTTCCAATACAGCTCTCACATCCATATGGTCGCTATATTTTAATCAAGGGACATATATCCAACCAGGTCTATACATTCATTAATATTTATGCCCCTAATACCAACCAACGATACTGGTTTGAGAGTATCACCCCAATAATAGACACGTTTAAAGAGGGCATAGTTATTTTTGGAGGAGACTTCAATTTGACATTGGACCCTCAAATGGATTCGACTTCACATAAATCAACCCTTTCTTACAAAGCATTAAATACTATTCAAAAACAGCTCCATAACCAACACCTTATAGATGTCTGGAGAACCCTCAATCCCAAATCCAGAGACTACACATTCTTCTCACATGTCCATGGCTCCTACCACAGGTTGGACCATATCTTAATTTCTAAAGAACATCTCTCCCTTTGCAACAAAGCCTGGATTGAATCAATCCACCTTTCTGACCACGTCCCAGTCATGGCATCCATAGCTACCCCTCAAATGTCCCCCAGATCTAGAAATACTTAAATTTCAGGAATTTATGGAAGAATTTTTCACAATTAATGCCCTCCCAGATACCTCCCCTCATGTGGTCTGGGATACCCATAAAGCCTACATGAGAGGACAGTTTATCAACACAGGTTCAATATTTTAAAATAAGAGCACACCTAGACTTGTTGCTAGCGAGATACTAAAAATAGAAACTCTCCACAAAAAATCCCTTCAGGATGCCTAACTATCCTGGCTGTGTAGTCTTCAGGCCGAGCAAAAAATCACAATCAGCTAAGTTCTTCTTACATTCACAATACAAATTTTTCGCACATGGGGACAAGGCCTCCAAATTCATGATGAATAGGATCAAAAAGAGAAGAGCACATAACTATATCAACAAAATTACCAAGCCAGACGGGAGCCTTGCCTTAACAACAAAATAAATTGCCAAGCTATCCCAAGAATATTATCAGGCCCTTTACAACATCCCCCAGAAAGAAAGGGACGCAGATCCTCCTGTCATCTAATTAAACTGTTTCTCCAAAATATCCTTCTTCCTAAGCTAGAAGAATCCCAAAAGAAGGTGCTAAGTTCCCCATTCACATCTGAAGAACTAGCCCTAGCTATAAAAAACTTTCCTAAAAATAAACCTCCTGGCCCGGATGGTCTTCCAGCCTTATACTACCGTACATTTAGTGGATCTCTGATCTCGCACCTCCTGAAAATTTGCAACTTATCACTACAAGGCACTCCCCTGTCCCCAGACATGACTAAGGTACATATTACTATCATCCCCAAAGAAGGGAAAGACCCAACTCAATGTGCAAATTATCACCCCATATCTCTTTCAAACTTAGATTTGAAGCTTTTAGCCCAAATGATGGCTAACCGTCTTTCCCCCCTCCTCCCGAAGCTCATCCACAGAGACCAGACGGGATTTGTAGTTGGAAGAGAGGGTAAGGATAACTCTGCCAGATTAATTAATGCCTTATTCCATGCCAGAAAATACTCCCTCACCCTTGTTTTTCTCAGCACCGATGCTGAGAAAGCATTTGATAGGGTAAAATGGGACTTCATGACCCTCACACTAGAAAAATTTGGATTCCCCTCAGCTTACATTAGGGAAATCCTTTCAATGTATGTAAATGCCTCAGCATCGGTGATTGTGAACAATTCCCTTTCCTCTCTTTCCCTTCCTTTGTTATTAAGAATAGAACTAGGCAGGGTTGCCCCCTATCCCCCCTTATCTTTGTATTAATTATGGAACCCCTATTTCAAACTATCCACTAAGAAAACAAAATAAAAGGTAATAATCTAGGGGGACAGGAACACAAGGTCGCTGCTTTTGCAG
This sequence comes from Bufo gargarizans, assembly GCF_014858855.1. NCBI lineage: Eukaryota > Metazoa > Chordata > Amphibia > Anura > Bufonidae > Bufo > Bufo gargarizans. The sequence goes on along the minus strand of NC_058080.1, from coordinate 91,011,958 downwards.
ATTATCTTATGATAATCAAAACCAACCCTGAAACCTCCCTGCCTATGGTATACAACATTTTAGAAGTTTTTAGCCCTCTAGCTAACTTCAAAATAAATCTGAATGAATCCAATGTTCTCCCAGTAGGCCTTAGACTTTCTGTTAAACAAAGATTGGCCAAATTGGCCCCTTTTAATTGGGAAGCTTCCTTTCTCACATATATAGGGGTTAAAATACCTCAGGATATAAACAAACTGTTTGCACTCAATTACATCCCCCTCCTTAAATCAATGCAAGACCAATTGGACAATTTACATTCTCCCACACTATCCTGGTTTGGCCGAAAAAATATGATTATGTCCCTGGTCCTTCCCAGACTCAATTACCTGCAGCAGGTTCTCCCATCCCCAAAGAATACTATGACTCTCTCTCAAAACTAATTAGAGCCTTTGTTTGGAATAAAAACAAATCTAGGATTTCCATAGCAGCTCTCCAGAGGCCCAGAGCTTTTGGTGGTATTGGTCTTCCCCACCCGCTTTTATATAGCAGAGCTATTCTCCTGACAAGAGCTCTCGACTGGTTTAGACAACCACTCCACAAATCGTGGGTGGGTATGGAAACCTCCCACTCGAATCACTCACTTAGGGGTCTTTTGGTAGACACTCAGAACTTCCCTTCAAGGGTTCTAAAAGCTGGTCCAACATTTAGGGCTACCTTGGAGACTTGGAAATGGTTCTAGGACTCAATTTATGGCATTCCTGTCCCCTCCCCTATTGTGCAAATTAGGGACGTATTAGACCTAGCCTCTGAAGAATTGAAAAAATGTATACCTCTCCCACTCTGCCACTCAACAATCCCTATCAGGTCAGTGTTCAATGACTCTGGAACTTTGTTGGAAGGTGAGGCCTTTTTATCAGCTATCCAATCACATGCAACTAACCCCTTTGTTATCTCTTTTTTATGGAACTACATCTCCAAAAACATACCAGTACCGTTCTTAATAAGACCCCTCACGTGGTTCAAATCCATGATCAGAACCAATCTCCCCCCCCTAGTAAACCTATTCCGCAAATCTACAAAAGAATCAGTTCTCCTATTCTACCGCCCAAAACCGGCTTACATTACTCACTGGAGAAAGATCTAACCACACTTTTTCCCTATTAAGAACTTTCCCGCATTCTCTTGAAGCCGCATACTTTCTCTAGGTGTGTGAGGATTCAGGAGAACTGTTATAAGGTCTTAACTTAGGTGGTATAAGACACCGGATATAACATGTAGATATGGTAAGGAGGGATCGGATGTATGTTGGCGCTGTAGTGAAAGAAAGGGAACCTTCTACCACATATGGTGGACGTGGCCACTTATCCACAATTGGTGGGCACATTATTTTCTCAATGAGCAACAAAATATGTAACTCAGCTATTTTGCTGTCTCCTCAACTAGCTCTGCTAGGTATCCATACATCCGACTCACACCCCTTAGGATTCCTTCATTATTTAACAAGTTAATAATGGCGGCACGTCTTCTAGTACTGAGATATTGGCTCTCCACTGATGTCCCCTCAGTTGATCAGTGGATCTGTAAGGTAGATACTATTTACAGATTTGATGAAATTACGGCCTGGGAAAACAGGACACACGCTAAGTTTAAAGTTGCCTGGAAAGAGTGGGAATCGTATAGGAATTTTAAATAAAATTGCTGCTCAACATTAGCATTACATTAACTGTATGATTTTTACTTCAATCAAAAGGCCAGTTCATTAATTGATATATCTTAACATCTACCTGCACGCACTAACACCAACCATACTGCCTGATCATTAATTGTAATGTCTTAACATCAACTATTATGCCCTAACTTTAGTACATATGTCTGATCTGTATTTGTATTGTCTATAAAATGGCCAGTTAAGTACTGATGCAGAAAAGGCATTTGATAGGGTTAATTGGGAATTTATGCATCATATCTTGACCAAATTTGATATCCCTACACCCTTCATAAATGCCACATTTGCCATGTACTTGAAAGTCTCTGCAGCAGTGCTAGTAAACAATACTATATCTCCTACATTCAAGATCCGTAATAGCACGAGACAGGGGTGCCCTTTGTCCCCCCTCCTGTTTCTAATGACAATGGAACCACTTCTCCAGGCCATCAGACAAGACCCTAAAATAGAAGGGATCAAATTGGGCAAACAAGAACACAAAACTGCTGCCTTTGCCGATGACATATTGATATTAACAACTAACCCCCAATTCTCAATGTCCCACATATATAATCTATTAGAAAAGTTTAATCCACTATCAAACTTTAAAATTAATATGAACAAGTCCCAGATTATGAATATTGGCATACGCCCCTCCATGTTGAAATCCCTAAAAATCAACTCACCCTTTAACTGGGATGCCCCATATATTACATAGTTCAGGATTAAAATTGGTTCAGATCCAAATGATCTCTTCAAACTTAACTATACCCCATTACTCCAAGCTATAATTGACCAACTAACCCAAATTGACCTTCAGACTTTGTCTTGGTTTGGTTGCAAAAACGTAATCTTCTCCCTAGTGATCCCCAGATTCAATTATTTACAATATACTTCCTATTCCAATACCAAAAGAGTTCTTTACTACTCTAACTAAACAGGTGCAAAGATTTAAATGGAAACAGAAAAGCCCAAGATTAGCCATAACAACTCTTCAGAGACCAAGAGACAGGGGTGGGATAGGTCTACCCAATCCCTTGCTCTACAATAGGGCCATACATTTAACCAGAGCATTTGACTGGTTCCGTAGACCGGCATATACATTTTTGGATTCAATATGAAATCCTCGATATTCCTATCCTCCTTCAGAACATTTCTGATTAGAGACATAAGTCACTCTACCCACACCCCAAAAACCAATCCTATAATAAAATCTACACTTCAAGTATGGAATTGGTTCCAAAATTCTGACTGGGGCTTTCCACTCCCTTCCCCTTTGATCCAGGTGAGAGACTTAATAGACTTAGCCCCAACGGAGTTAAACAAAGTATCCCACCAACTCTTAAAATATTCCAAATCCCCACCCCCAAAATCATTAAAAACAAAAAGATAGCATTCAGGAATTATAAAAAAAAATAAAACGAGGATGACAGGCTAATTTACAAGATTAGGCAGAGAGAGGCCAAACAAGTTATAAGAGCTTCTAAAGCACAGGCAGAAGAGAAATTAGCTCAGTCAGGGAAAAAAGGCGATAAGGCATTCTTCAGATACATAAATGAAAAAAGGAAACTAAAACAAGAAATTACAAAATTAAAAACGAAAGAAGGAAGGTATATGAGAGAAGATAAAGAACTAGCTGACTGCCTCAATGAATACGTCTGTTCAGTCTTTACAAAGGAAAATGAAGGAAAAGGACCTCAGTTAGGAAAGAAGACTAATGAATCTTTTGATGCATGTGTCTTTACAGAGGAAGAGGTTCTAAGTCAGCTGTCTAAAATCAATACAAATAAGTCACAGGGGCCTGATGGGATACACCCAAAGCTATTAAAAGAGCTCAGCGGTGAACTAGCAAAACCATTAACAGATTCATTTAACAAATCACTGGCAACAGGAGTCGTCCCAGAAGATTGGAAATTAGCAAATGTTGTGCCGATTCACAAGAAAGGTAGTAGGGAGGAATCGGGCAACTATAGGCCAGTGAGCCTGACATCAATAGCGGGGAAATTAATGGAAAACATACTTAAGGAGAGGATTGTGGAACATCTAAAATACCATGGATTGAAAGATGAAAAACAGCATGGGTTTACTTCAGGGAGATCATGTCAAACTAATCTTAGATTTTTTTGATTGGGTGACTAAAACAATATATGGCGGAGGTGCAGTAGACATCGCTTATCTAGACTTCAGTAAGGCTTTCGATACTGTCCCACACAGAAGGCTTATCAATAAATTGCAGTCTTTGGGCTTGGACTCCCATACTGTTGAATGGATTAGGCAGTGGCTGAGAGACAGGCAACAGAGGGTTTTAGTCAATGGAGTATATTCAGACCAAAGTCTTGTTACCAGTGGGGTACCTCAGGGATCTGTTCTGGGACCCATATTGTTTAATATCTTTATCAGCAAAATTGCAGAAGGCCTCAATGGTAAGGAGTGTCTTTTTGCTGATGACACAAAGATTTGTAACAGGGTTGATGTTCCTGGAGGGATACACCAAATGGAAAAGGATTTAGGAAAACTAGAGGAATGGTAAAAAATCTGGCAACTAAAATTGGCGTAAAAACCCAAGAGCAGAATATAAAATCAGTGATACAGTCCTAACCTCAGTATCTGAGGAAAGGGATTTAGGGGTCATTATTTCAGAAGACTTAAAGGTAGGCAGACAATGTCATAGAGCAGCAGGAAATGCTAGCAGAATGCTTGGGTGTATAGGGAGAGGCATTACTAGTAGAAAGAGGGAGGTGCTCATGCCGCTCTACAGAGCACTAGTGAGACCTCATTTGGAGTATTGTGCGCAGTACTGGAGACCATATCTCCAGAAGGATATTGATACTTTGGAGAGAGTTCAGAGAAGAGCTACTAAACTAGTACATGGATTGCAGGATAAAATTTACCAGGAAAGATTAAAGGACCTTAACATGTATAGCTTGGAAGAAAGACGAGACAGAGGGGATATGATAGAAACTTTTAAATACATAAAGGGAATCAACAAGATAAAAGAGGAGAGAATATTTAAAAGAAGAAAAACTGCTACAAGAGGACATAGTTTTAAATTAGCGGGGCAAAGGTTTAAAAGTAATATCAGGAAGTATTACTTTACTGAGAGAGTAGTGGATGCATGGAATAGCCTTCCTGCAGAAGTGGTAGCTCCAAATACAGTGAAGGAGTTTAAGCATGCATGGGATAGGCATAAGGCCATCCTTCATATAAGATAGGGCCAGGGGGGGGCGCGTGGCCTGATCGCTGATGGCGCCGGTCGCATAGCGCTTCTGCTCCGGACGAATACATCATAAAGCGGCCCACAGCACTTGCTCCTGACCCTAAATTTCATCAGACAGGATCCGGTTAGAGATATAAGCATGGGGAAAGTTCGGAGGCGTCCTGCTCCGACGAAGCTGACGGAATTCTTCGGCAAATCAACCCCGCCAGAGCCCGGCGTGAGAGGGACTCCCCCTCCCGCATGCAAGCTAACTCCAATGGCGGGAACGCCATCGTCACCTGCGCACAGCTCGGCTACCAGGAGCGGGCTCGAAGGGGAACCCCTAGCACACACGCAGCTCACTGCGGACGTCATGAGAGCTATGCTGGACTCCCTGCGCACTTCTATGAAGGAAGACATGCTTGGGCTCATGAAAGATCTTAAGAGGGAGATTCAGAGCATAGGCGAACGCACTTCCCATCTTGAAGGGAAGATGGCTGAGTTTGCGGCCTCCCATAACACCCTCATTGATTCCCATGAAGCCATGGAAGAAGATATCGCCAAGCTAACGGCTAAATTGCAAGATCTGGAGGACAGGCATAGGCGGAACAACATCAGAATCCGCGGGGTCCCAGAGTCGGTAGAAGCGCACGAGTTGGAGCACTTCCTGCAGCAGCTACTAAAAGCGGCCCTACCTGAATCCACGGAGAGGGACATGATTATAGACCGCATTCACAGGGTGCCTAAGCCTAAGGGTCTGGATCCCTCGCTTCCTCGGGATGTTATTGCTAGGGTCCACTTCTACACCATAAAGGAAGCGTTCCTGAAGGTTCTGAGGCAGAATCCATTCCCGTCGGATGACTTCAAAGGGCTTGCGGTGTACCCGGATCTGTCTGCAGCCACGCTGGTGAAACGGAGAGAGTTTGCCCCAATTACCGCCGTGCTGAGGCAACATCAAGTTAAATACCGCTGGGGCTTTCCAGTTAAGTTGCTGGTCACATATAATGGGGGTCTACAAGCCTTCAACTCACCTCAAGTGGCGAATAAACACTTGACCGAATGGGGCCTTATCAACGGAAGCTCTACCAGGGCGAATGAAAGTGTCCCCAGATCCGAGAAGATGGCACCGGAGTGGGACGTGGCCTGACATGTGAGTTACTCACGGCAGGGAGCAGCCGGATGACTGTTCTATTTTTTTGTTATGTTTTTGGTCCGTAGCGGAGAGCTATAGTTCTCTGCCCCCGACTGAACTTGTTCTTTTTTCCTCTCTGGTCCTAGACCAGTTTTGTTCTGGCCTTGGCCAGTGCTTTTTTGGTCAGGCTTGACACGCTTTGATGACCGTCTTGTTACTGTTTTGTTTTCCTTTTTATATGTATTTAATTTATTTTTTAGGTTGGTTCCTATACTAAAAATGCATGCGACATGTGCTACTAGACTACTAGTTATGGCGGGATTATATGTGGAGATATGGTGTGGTGCATCACAGCGAGCGTTCTCAAACCAGCAATGGGGCTAAAAATTATGTCATTAAATGTGCGCGGGCTAAACTCCCCGTACAGGCGTACGCAGCTATGGTCGGAAGCCCTTAAATCTAAATGTGACGTGCTTCTAGTACAGGAGTCGCACTTAATAGCAAAAGATGCGTTTAGATGTCAGCATCGTGGCTTTCCTGTGATACACCATTCGCATACCTGCAAAAAGAGGAAAGCAGGGGTTTTTATTGGAGTAAAGGCTGGCATCGCTTTTTCTTTGCAGGAATGCATAACTGATTCTGCTGGGAGATATGTCATTTTACTGTGCACTCTGGAGGGTAAAATGTTCACTTTGGTGTCTGTTTACGCCCCTAATGTCGGACAGGTGGCCTTTTGCAGGAGGTTGTTTAGCAAAGTAGAGAAGGTGGCAGTGGGAGAAGTAGTGATTGGAGGAGACTTCAATATCCCAATTAATTCAGCGTTAGACAGTAAGTCTGTGCAGGTGAGCAGTAGAGTGGACCTGCAGAAGACCTTACATGAATCTGTATAGCATGATATCTGGAGATATCAACATAGTGAGGAGCGCGACTATACGTTTATATCAACCGCGCATTTATCCCAGTCTCGCATAGATTACATCCTAGTTTCTAGGGGCCTCCTGCACAGGGTCACTCGGTCTGACATTGGAGGAGCGACTTGGTCGGATCACGCCCCAGTCAGTATCATAATTGAAGATGGACTCCCCAATCTTCCCCGTCCGCAATGGAGATTGAACACGTACCTATTGAAATGCCCAGATAGAGTTAAAAGGTTCACAGAATCTTTACATGAATTTCTGGTGTTCAATGATCTCCCTGATACCAGTGTGCATAATCTCTGGCTTTCCCATAAAGCTTATATGAGAGGGGTGCTTTTACAGAGTGCGGCCAGATTAAACAAAAGCAGGAATAAAGCTATTCAAGATGCCTTGCAAAGTCTAAAGGGTGCAGAAAGTAGTCATAAGTCCAATAATAACCCCTCCACATTGGCCTATCTTCAGAAGTGTAGAGCTGATCTTAGAACTATTCTTTTATATCGTCAGGAATTAGGAATGAAACGCTTGCAGACAAACTTCTATCACACCGGTGATAGAGCAGGAGCATTATTAGCACGCAGATTAAGGAGCAGAGCAGCGGCTGCTAGGATAACTAGATTAAAATACAACAGTAAAGAGTATTCGCATCCTCAGGAAATAGCTGATGCCTTTGCAGCTTATTATTCCTCCCTGTATAATCTGCAAGCAGATAACCATACGGTTCAGCCCTCTAAAGAGGGAATCTACTTAGAATCTCTCAAACTTCCCAAGGTATCCGAGGACGAACTTTGCATTCTGAATAGGCCGATTATCCCGTCGGAGGTCCTTACCACAATCAGAAAAACCCCGTCTAATAAGGCACCAGGTCCGGACGGTTTCCCAGCGGAATACTATAAAACATTCCAGGCAGTGCTGGTACCTTACCTGGTTAAGTTGTACAATACGTTTACGACTTCAGGAGATATTCCTGCTGAGATGCTGCAGGCTACTGTGGTCACTCTCCCTAAACCGGGGAAGACCCCTGATGCCCCTGAGAACTTTAGACCAATTTCTTTGCTGAACGCTGACCTTAAGCTTTTTGCTAAGATTTTGGCAGCCCGCCTCAACAAAGTGCTACCTGCCCTTATACACCCTGACCAAGTAGGCTTTGTACCAGGCAGACAATGTAGGGATGGGACTAGGAAAATGTTAAATTTAATCCAGATTGCCGAGTGGTCCAGAGCCCCCACTATCTTTGTCTCGTTAGACGCTGAAAAAGCGTTCGACAGGGTGCACTGGGGGTTTCTGGACCAGACTCTTAGGAAGTTTGGGTTTCAAGGACACATTTTGCAGGCTATTTTAGGCTTATACTCATCGCCCAGTGCCAATGTATTAGCCTCAGGTTTCCTGTCTGCTCCTTTTTCAATCACTAATGGGACTAGGCAGGGGTGCCCCTTGTCGCCCCTGATTTTCGCACTGGTGATGGAGCCACTGGCAGAGACAATTAGGAACAGCGCGCTAATATCTGGAATTAGGGTGGGGAAAACTTCCCACTGTATTGGGTTATATGCAGATGATGTCATTCTGACCCTTACTAGCCCCTCTGAGTCGCTCCAAGCTGTAACAGAAATTTTAGATCAATACTCTTCAGTTTCCTATTACAAATTGAATGTCAACAAAACTAATGTTTTACCTATTAATGTACCGGAGAGTCTATATCAGGTATTGAGCACTAAATATTCCTTTGTATGGGCTAAGGAATCAATAAGATACCTAGGTGTGGAGCTTACTAGTTCTCTGACTACCCTGCTCACATTGAATCCTTAAGAAGTTGAGGTCTGAGTTGCGCTCTGACTATCTCAAATACAGTAAGGCAATGCTGTCGTGGATTGCAAAAATAAACACGGTTAAGATGCTAATTCTCCCCAAAATCCTATACATATTCCGGTGCATACCTTTAAAAATTCCAAATCGCATATTAAGCAGCTGCAAAGTGAAATGCTTAGATTTGTATGGGGAAACTCCCCCCCCCAGGATACAGAAGAACGTATTATTTCCCCCTATTATCAAAGGTGGGTTAGGGGTCCCGGACCTATATAATTATTACTTGGCCAACCTGATAGACCAGACCATGGAATGGTGGAAACCTTCCTCTCCTCATAAATGGCTCAATATAGAGGAGGCCTATGTCAGGAGGAAGTCTCTTAAATCATTACTGGCAGCATACCTGGTGAAGCCTACCACATTCGCTTTGCCTCTGAAAACTATGCAAGCGTCTATGTTCGCATGGGCACACTTATTCAAAAAGAGAGCCTCTTACCTCTGGAAAAGAAATATATCCCGCTCTCGGCCATAGAATACCACATTCCCACGCTACAAGTCACAGGGTGGTTAAACTGCGGAATTGACAATCTTGGGAGCCTATATGATCAGTCCTCCCTACGTACGTTTGAGTCGTTACACACCTCTTATAAGTTACCCAATCGGGTTTTTTATCATTTTTTGCAGATGAGGCACTTCCTCACCCCCCTTAAATTGGAGGCAACAGTGGATGTAAGTAATTCAGTGGGCAAACTGCTCAGAGGGGAGGGTCGCTCCACGTCCAGCCTCTCCTTTTGGTATGCACACTTGATGAGCACAGACATAGATAGCAAAAAGCCCTTTATGCTTAGGTGGGAGGCTGAGCTTGGAAAGGAGTTCTCTTTGAGAGAATGGATGGATGCCATGTACTGGTCTATGAAATGCTCTAAGTGTATAAACCACGCAGAGCAGAACAGGAAAATTCAACTGCGGTGGTACTTGACGCCGGACAGACTGGCTCACGTCATTCCTAATTACTCTTCATTGTGCTGGAGGGGATGCGGCCGAATAGGATCTCCATTCCATATGTGGTGGGAGTGTCCAGTAGTAGCTAGATTTTGGGCCTCAGTAAAGAATACTGTGGAAGACATAACGGGGGTAAAGGGAATACTGACCCCAGAGTTAGCAGTTCTTAGCATAGGATTGGAGAGTATACCATGGGAGAGCAGAGGCACGATAGCGCATGTCTTATTTGCAGCAAAAAAAGTGATTGCACGTCACTGGAAAAGTCCACAATCCCTTTCACTGGGTGAAGTTTTTAAAATTGTGAACCATAATATGCAGTGTGAATTTACATTCGCGCCCACGATGAAGGCCAGAATATCAGTGCACAACTTATGGATGCAATGGTTGTCAAGTCCTTTCGCAGAGCCACTCTCAAAATACCTGATGTAGCCTCTACGATTATACATTTGTGCTGGGGGTACTTATAAGATGAAATTAATGTCGCCTAATCTGCATACTAATGGAGTCACGTATGGAACCTTTATGATTTGATTTTTGTTATGTTACCTTTCTTTTCTGTATGTCTATTGTTTTGCAATTGCTAAAACTCTTCAATAAAAAATTTATTGATGAAAAAAAATAAGATAGGGCCAGGGGCTATCCATAGTACTTAGTATTTTGGGCAGACTAGATGGGCCAAATGGTTCTTATCTGCCGACACATTCTATGTTTCTATCCTGACATTTTTTGATGAAGAAGGAAGTCTGATAAATAGACAGGACATGACCCTTTCAAGCCCTTACAAGACCCATTACGTGGTTTGAGGGATGGATTTGAAGCCAATTTACGCAAAAAAAAAATCGATTTTGCTAATATATAAAAAAACTAAATAACCCTGTCCTGATGCTGAAACGTGCTTTTATAGGTCTTTGGGAGAGAGATTTAAAAACCTCCTTCTCGGCACAAGACTTAACTTTTTTTTCTTCACATACATCATCACGATGTGTTCTCATACAGGAAAACAGCTATAAAATACTTACAAGGTGGTACAAAACACCAGATGCTGCTTCCAGATATGACAACTCAAATTTAGATGGGTGTTGGAGGTGTGGGACGGATAAAGGCAGTAATTTCCACATCTGGTGGTTATGTCCTCTTATCTTACATTGGTGGGTGGAGTTATTTAAACAGTGAAACAAAATATGTAAAACCTCTATCTTGCCTTCTCCACTTCTGGCCTTATTGAGTTTATCACCCTCAGATACACCTCCTAATGTACCTCCTCTATTCCACACCCTTCTCATGGCGGCTCACCTTCTCAATCCACGTTTCTGGCTAAAAACAGAACTTCCTGCACAGGAACTTTGAAGGGAGAAGGTGGATGTCATATATAGATTTGAGGAAATTGCTGCAACTGAAGCTCGCACAATACCCACTTTCAGGGCGAGACGGAGGAATTGGGTAAATTACAGAAACATAAATTTATATAATTTACTACCACCTGGATAGCTGATATACTAAAATATATAAACCAACTTACCAAGGGTTGACCACAAGGTATTTTAAGCCTAACCTTAACATAAATAATTGCTAATTTTTCATACCCATCTAGATGTGTTGATGTACACCCACCTCATTGTATGTACCTACATTACGTACAGTTCTATGTTATTGACTTTGTTTGCTGTATTTATTCTTGTGTCTTTACATTTATTATCAATAAAGCCTTTAAAAAAAAAAAAAAGAATGAAGATAGAGACTTCCTGAGGTTCCTATGGTGGGAGGATGGAGATACAGATACAGAGCCAGCAGAATACAGAATGAATTAAAGTACACTTGTTTGGAGCAGCATCATCTCTAGGTTGCACCAATTATGGTATGAAGTACCTGGCCAATCAGAATGAAAAGGAATGCCCATCAGCAGCAAATTTTCTGAAGAAAAACTTTTATGTAGATGAAGGTCTCATAAGTCTAGAGTTCACAGAATCTGCAATAAAACCCGTGAAATAAAGCCAGGAGTTATGCGCAAGAGGAAACCTGTACCTTCACAAATTTATCTCAAACAACATAGAGGTATTGGAATCCATCAGTGACTCTGAACGTGCAGCAACAATCAAGAATGTAGATTTTAATTATGATCATGTTCCAGTTCAAAAGGTACTTGGATTGGGATGGAATGTAGAGAATGAAAAGTTCTTCTTTGAAGTATCTATTGAAGAGAAAGTTGCAACTAGACATACCATTCTTTCCGCAGTGGCTTCTATATATGACCCATTAGGATTCTTGGCCCCAGTGATCCTCAAAGCAAGAGAAATACTGCAAGAATTATGCAGACAGAAGTTAGGATGGGATTAACCCATACCTGAAAATTTAAGGTCAAGATGGTAGAGTTGGTTAAGAGACTTGCAAAACTTAAGAGAAGTTTGGATACCCAGATGTTTTGTACCTCATGATTTTGGAAAGTACTAGAAAATACCACTTCATCACTTTTGAGATGCCAGTTAGCCAGTCGTGGTTATGGGAAAGGCAAGAGTTGCACCAGTATTCACACAATACTAAGACTTGAACTGACAGCCGCCGTAGTTTCAGCATCAATAAGCAAGTTTCTGAGAGAAAAATTGGAATTGAAAATAGCTGAAGAATATTTTGGGACAGACTCACAAGTTGTACTAGGATATATCAACAATGAAGCCCGAAGTTTCCATATCTTTGTCGCCAACAGACTTAAAAAAATTCGGGAAATAGCCAATCCAGAACATTGGCATCACATTGACACAAAGCATAAAACAGTAGATCATCCTTCAAAAGGCCTGAATGTAACAGAATTGAAGACTTCAAACTGGTTCACAGGTCCAGAGTTCCTTTAGGAAAAGGAAATCACGCCCAGTAAAGGTTACACAGAATTGTCTATGGGTGATCCAGAAGTAAAAGTTGTACAAACATTGAGCACTGCTGCCAAGTGTCAAGATGACATACTTGAAAGACTAGCCAGATGTTCAAAATGGAATATGGTCATAAATGTAGTAGCTCAAATTCAACGTTTGGCAAAGGGAACCAGAAAGAAGGATATGTTGAATGTAGAAGAAAGAATGAAAGCTGAAGAAACAGTCATAAGACACATTCAACAGAGATACTACAGTGAAGAGTTGAAGAGACTTAGTAAAGAATAGTGATGAGCGGGAGTTTCCATATTCGATTTAGCGATATTTCACAAATATTCAATTGAATATTCATCTTATATTCGTCGAAATCGAATATTCTTCATTATTCTATTTATCGCGAATAATATGCGATTTAAAAATTTGTGTATTGCGATTTTCTTTTAACTGTATAAGACAACTTTCCTATTGGTTGGCTATTTAGAATATTCAATTTTTTTTTTTCAATCTGTACAGTTGTTTGCATACACCTCCCCGACAAGCGTCCCCCGTCAACATGGGAACACCTGTGGATTAGAAAATACCATCGGATCTGAGTTTCCCCTGAGATCGTGAAAACTCAGATCCAATGGTATATTCTAACCCACTGGCGTTCCCATGGTAACGGGGACGCTTGTCGGGGAGGAGTATGCGAAGGACCGTACAGATTGGGAAAAAAAAGACGAATATTCTAAATAAAGAATTTTCGCTATATTGCTATAACTTTGTTTTTTAGAATATTTGTCATATTCTAAAACACAAAGTTATAGCAATATAGCAAATATTCTTGAAATACACATATAGACTTCAATTTAGCTAATATAGTGCTATAGTATTTTTTTTTTAATAGAGTACATTTTTTTCCAAATCTGAACTTTAGAAGAAACAAAAAATACTATAAAAAAAACTATAGGACTATATTAGCTAAATTGCAGTCTATATGTGTATTTTACGAATATTCACTATTTTGCTATAACTTAGTTTTTTTATAATATTCGTAATATTCTAAAACAAGAATATATAGCAATATAGCGAATATTGTAAAATACACATATAGATTGCAATTTAGCTAATATAGTGCTATAATCTTTTTATTTTTATTTTTTTGTCTCTTCTGAAGTTCAGATTTTGAAAAAAATGACACTATAAAAAAAATACTATAGCACTATATTAGCTAAATTGCAGTCTATATGTGTATTTCGCGAATATTTGCTATATTGCTATAACTTTGTGTTTTAGAATATAACAAATATTCAAAAAAACGAATATATAGCAATATAGCGATTATTCATTATTTAGAATATTTTTTTTCCCAATCTCTACGGTCGTTCGCATACTCCTCCTCGACAAGCGTCCCTGTCACCATGGGAACTCCTGTGGGTTAGAATATACCATTGCATCTGAGTTTTCACTATCTCAGGGAAAACTCAGATCTGATGGTATTTTCTAACCCACAGGCGTTCCCATTGTGACGGGGATGCTTGTCGGGGAGGAGTATGCGAACGACCATACAGATTGAAAAAAAAAAAGATAAATATTCTAAATAAAGAATATATTCCCTATATTGTTATATACAGGTCCTTCTCCAAAAATTAGCATATTGTGATAAAGTTCATTATTTTCTGTAATGTACTGATAAACATTAGACTTTCATATATTTTAGATTCATTACACACCAACTGAAGTAGTTCAAGCCTTTTATTGTTTTAATATTGATGATTTTGGCATACAGCTCATGAAAACCCAAAATTCCTATCTCAAAAAATTAGCATATCATGAAAAGGTTCTCTAAACGAGCTATTAACCTAATCATCTGAATCAACTAATTAACTCTAAACACCTGCAAAAGATTCCTGAGGCTTTTAAAAACTCCCAGCCTGGTTCATTACTCAAAACCGCAATCATGGGTAAGACTGCCGGCCTGACTGCTGTCCAGAAGGCCATCATTGACACCCTCAAGCAAGAGGGTAAGCAAGAGGGTAAAATTTCTGAATGAATAGGCTGTTCCCAGAGTGCTGTATCAAGGCACCTCAGTGGGAAGGAAAAAGTGTGGCAGAAAACGCTGCACAACGAGAAGAGGTGACCGGACCCTGAGGAAGATTGTGGAGAAGGACCGATTCCAGACCTTGGGGGACCTGCGGAAGCAGTGGACTGAGTCTGGAGTAGAAACATCCAGAGCCACCGTGTACAGGCGTGTGCAGGAAATGGGCTACAGGTGCCGCATTCCCCAGGTCAAGCCACTTTTGAACCAGAAACAGCGGCAGAAGCGCCTGACCTGGGCTACAGAGAAGCAGCACTGGACTGTTGCTCAGTGGTCCAAAGTACTTTTTTTGGATGAAAGCAAATTTTGCATGTCATTCGGAAATCAAGGTGCCAGAGTCTGGAGGAAGACTGGGGAGAGGGAAATGCCAAAATGCCTGAAGTCCAGTGTCAAGTCCCCACAGTCAGTGATGGTCTGGGGTGCCATGTCAGCTGCTGGTGTTGGTCCACTGTGTTTTATCAAGGGCAGGGTCAATGCAGCTAGCTATCAGGAGATTTTGGAGCACTTATGCTTCCATCTGCTGAAAACCTTTATGGAGATGAAGATTTCATTTTTCAGCACGACCTGGCACCTGCTCACAGTGCCAAAACCACTGGTAAATGGTTTACTGACCATGGTATTACTGTGCTCAATTGGCCTGCCAACTCTCCTGACCTGAACCCCATAGAGAATCTGTGGGATATTGGGAAGAGAAAGTTGAGAGACGCAAGACCCAACACTCTGGATGAGCTTAAGGCCGCTATCGAAGCATCCTGGGCCTCCATAACACCTCAGCAGTGCCACAGGCTGATTGCCTCCATGCCACGCCGCATTGAAGCAGTCATTTCTGCAAAAGGATTCCCGACCAAGTATTGCGTGCATAACTGAACATAATTATTTGAAGGTTGACTTTTTTTGTATTAAAAACACTTTTATTTTATTGGTCGGATGAAATATGCTAATTTTTTTAGATAGGAAATTTGGGTTTTCATGAGCTGTATGCCAAAATCATCAATATTAAAACAATAAAAGGCTTGAACTACTTCAGTTGGTGGGTAATGAATCTAAAATATATGAAAGTCTAATGTTTATCAGTACATTACAGAAAATAATGAACTTTATCACAATATGCTAATTTTTTGAGAATGACCTGTATTTGTCTTTTAGAATATTGGTCATTTTATTTTCCATATGAAAACATGATTCCTTCCTGCTTAAGTTGCTTGTGGGCCAATGACTCATTGACCCACAAGAAAGAATCAGGGAGGAATCATGTTTTCAGATGTAAAAAAATGATGAATGTACAATATAACAAATATGTAGCACTATATTCGTAATATTTGTTAAGTTGCGATATTCGCGAATAATATTCGCTATTCGAATATTCGCGCTCAACACTAGTAAAGAACCTAAAAGGCTTCCAAACAACCATCCATTGTACAAGCTTAATCTTGTTCTGCAGGATGGTATACTGAAGGTGGGAGGAAGACTGGAAAATGCATCGTTACCTGAAGCATACAGCAATTCTACCCAAAAACTCTACCTTCACAAGATTGATTATTGATCACTACCGCAACAAATCCTTGTATCAAGTAAGAAGCTTTACCCAAAGCTGTTTAGGAGAAGGTGGTTACTGGATACTTAAAGGAAGCAAAGTTATAGCAAAGTACATAAGTAAATCTGTAGTCTGCAGAAAGGCGCGTAGACCTATCGAAGAACAAAGAATGCAGATTTACCGGCAGATCGTGTAAACCCATCACCACCATTTCTTTATAGCGGAATGCATTGTTTTGGCCCATTCATAACCAAACAAAACCCGCAAGGAGTATAAGAGATATGGACTAATATTTGCATGTCTAAGCTCCAGAACAATTCACCTGGAATTGTTAGAAGATACTGTATGTCAACTGACACATTCATCAACGCCTTGAGATGTTTCATAGCCATTAGATGTACTCTCAGAGACCTTAGATCTGACCAAGGATCTAATTTTGTCGGAGCAAAGAATGAATTGAAGAAAGATCTAAAAGAGATTGATAAAGAAAAAGTAAAAGTATTTGTTAGAGAAACAGTGTGATTTTCACGTGAATGTTCCACATGCAAGCCATACAGGAGGAGATTGGGAAAGACAAATCAGAACTGTAAGAAACGCGCTAAGTTCAGTGTTGAAAAAGAACGCCATAAGAATGGATGATGCTTCACTTAGGACCCTGTTCTATGAAGTAATGTCTATTGTTAACAGTCGTCCACTTACAGTTGATAACATCAACGATCCAACAAGTTTGGACCCTTTAACTCCCAACCATCTACTTCAACTTAAGTTTGATTTACGTACAGCCACCATCTGACAAGTTCACCAAAGTGGATTTATATGCTAAAAGGAGATGGCGAAGAGTTCAATATCTATCAGAACAGTTTTGGAATAGATGGAGAAAAGAGTACTTAGCCAATCTTATGCTAAGAAGTAAATTGCAACACCCAGAAGAATTGTCCAAGTTGGCA
Source organism: Bufo gargarizans (assembly GCF_014858855.1). Taxonomy (NCBI): domain Eukaryota; kingdom Metazoa; phylum Chordata; class Amphibia; order Anura; family Bufonidae; genus Bufo; species Bufo gargarizans. The sequence goes on along the minus strand of NC_058080.1, from coordinate 90,994,808 downwards.
ACATAGTGTGTTAGTGAAAGAACAAGATTTACCTAGAAGTCAATGGAAATTGGCAAAAGTTCTAGAAGATCAAAAGGATGAAGACAAACTAGTAAGAAGAGTGTTGTTACAAATAGGAGACTCAAAACTTGACAAAATGGGAAAACATCTCACTACTCCACTCAAGTTGGAACGTCCTATACAGAAGTTATTTGTTCTACTTAAGAGTGATAAAAGACACTAGGAAGTTGAGAACATGATGGAAAATTCCTCAAATTCATTTTTAAGTCCTACTACTGAGAACATAGAATTATAGGTAATTTTGGTGGGAGTGTAGCTGGCCAGCTAAGACCTGTCATAATATAGCTTATATGTTTATACAGCTTAACCTGCCAATAACCTTAATATAGTTCCTAAGTATGTGTGTGAAAAACAAAAGCATTTTACAGTGACTTCATGTTTGGATGTCATATAACATATATATATATATATATATATATATATATATATATGTAACGGCTACCCTTTGAATGAGAGGGTATCAGCCGTTGGGGACATCCTCTTTCCTGGCAAGCTGCTGGGTACAAGTACGGCTGGTATAATCCCATCCACGAGTTCCAGAGGTAGAGTCAGGTTCAGCGGTAAAAAGAGCGGTGTAACGATCCCATAGATTTCCCTTTCCAAGAACGAGACGAGGCTCCGTTTAAAGGGTCAAGCAGAACTGACTGTACTTTACGTACAGCCTCTTTTATTCACAAACAAGAAAACATAGTACTGCCCACAGGGTTTTGAAATACAACCAATCAGTATATAACAACACATACACAGCAACCAATCGTTCACGCCCCTAGGGGCCCAGAAGGGAGACTGCGAGACAGGACAGATACAACACATCCCCACAATGCATCATGGTTTCCTCCTCTCTGCCCTAGAGACAACCGAGAAGTAATCCAATTATCTCTCAGGACAAAGGGAAATCGCCAATACACATGTGGAGACAACAGGACAGACATCACCATTTAAACACACAATAGAACAACGGGACAATAGAAACCCACCCAGCATATTCCAACTGCGTTCGGTCATATTAATAGTCCAGACCTGCGGCATAGTTCTGTTACAATATATATATATATACAGTACAGACCAAAAGTTTGGACACACCTTCTCATTCAAAGAGTTTTCTTTATTTTCATGACTATAAAAATTGTAGATTCACACTGAAGGCATCAAAACTATGAATTAACACGTGGAATTATATACATAACAAAAAAGTGTGAAACAACTGAAAATATGTCATATTCTAGGTTCTTGAACTTTTGATACACAACATGTTTGTTCAAGGGTTTTAGATTTATTATAATTCTGGACTTCCCGTTAGTTTTTTTCACTAAGAATAGGCAAGAGTACTGACACCTCTCCTAGCTGATCTTTCGAGACAGGTTCTATTGCTCCTAAATTTAGTAAATATTCTAGGCCTGTCGTTAAGGTACCTTGTTGAGAATTGTGGTGATAACAAATTTTTCTGGAGGGGAAGACTGTAATTCCACACGGTAACCCTCTTTTATGATGTTTAGCATCCATGAATTTGATGTTATTTGCTCCTGAGTTCTTAAAAAGGAGCTGAGTCTTCCACCTACTTGTATGGCATCATTGTTTTGGGTTAGAGTAGGAGATCTTCCCTCTGTTAGGGTTAAAAAGGAAATTTCTTCCTTTACCTTCTTTTGCATAACTCCACCTCCCCGATATCCCCTTATCTTTCTTTTGTTCCGATTGGTATTGTCGGCCACGAAAAATGTTGTCTTTTTTATTTGAATCTCTCTTCTGGAAAACCCCTCTTTTTGTCAGTGGCGTTTTCTAAGATCTTGTCTAGATCTTGTCCAAAAACGTATTGGCCGTGAAAGGGAAGGGAAATTAGTTTGTTTTTGGATGAAATTTTCCCAGCCCAAACTTTGAGCCATAGAACCCGCCTTGCTGTGTTAGATAACTCTGCCGTGCGTGCTGAGATTTTTACGGATTCAGCTGCACCATCCGCTAAGAAACTAGTTGCCATTTTTAGTAGAGGAATGCTTTCTAGAATATGATCTCTCAGCGTTTTGATGATTAGATAAATCTCCAATTGCTCTAACCACAGATTAAGGGTTCTAGCTACACAAGTGGAAGCCACCCCTGGTTTAAGAAGAGATGCCGTAGCCTCCCAGGATTTCCATATTAGGCTCTCTGCTTTCCTATCCATAGGATCTTTAAGTTGTTCTGAATCTTCAAATGGTAGGGTGGTATGTTTAGCTACTTTAGCCACAGGAGCATCTACTCTGGGAATGGATTCCCAATTGGTGCAATCCTCATCGTTAAAGGGATAGCACCCCTTGATACCCCTTGGAATTAAAGATCCTTTTTCTGGCTTCTCCCATTCGGACTTAAAGGATAACTGTCACACTTAGACCCTAATTTCAATTTTCATATATGTAGTTACTAATAACATGATATTCCAGGATCAGTTACTATTAGATTGACTTACCCCATATTATATAAAATTCAGCCCTTAGCAACCAGTCTGCAACTTCACTATTCAGTTAAGATGGCCGCCACTGCCCTTACCCTGAGGCTAATCCCGCCTGCCCTCACTAGCCAGTAACAATAGCCCCCAAAAGTGTCAGTAACCAGAGCCCTCCCCCCTAAAGGGTTAATCTCCTGCAGCACAAAGGGGTCCTCTTACCACATGTTGCTTTCATTTATACACTGAGCAGATGGCAGATCTCCCTTCCCTGGTCTGCCCTGCTTCAACTCTGCATTCTCCAAGTCTGCTGAGTGAGGGAGCGTCTGTCAAGCGCAGGGACAGGGAGAAGTGCACACAGCCCAGGCACTGTTATCAGCTGCTGGGGAGGACCTGGCTTTAATCATTTACTTACAGTCCCTGGCTGTCAGGAATGTGACCTTGCACACTGCGTGCTTCTGCATCCTCCGTCCTTCAACAGATAGACGGACCATGCCTAGCAACACTAATTTAAGCACAGGTAAAAGTAGGCAGTACAGGGAACAAAAATGTGGAATTAAGGGGTAATTGAATACACAGAGAAAAGTTGAAATAGGGCCACCAAGGAGATATTAATCACCACAATCCAATACTCAAAAAATAAATAAAACAAAATTACAGTTATACTTTAATTAACTTCTGAATATTATCTGAAACTGGGAATACCAATTTCCTCTTTTCCCACAGCCCCCAAATATTTTTTTCTGCACCAACTTAGGCTTTTTAGGCACTTCCATCTGAATTGTGGCTCTAATCGCTTTTATAAGCTCAATGTAGTCGGGATTAAATAAGAACTGTTTATATTTGTTATCTTTATCAGAAGATGCATATATTTTTTCATATATTTCGGCATCCGAGCCTCCCAAAACATCAGAATCTGAGTCAGGGTACTTTCACACTAACGTTATTCTTTTCCGGTATTGAGTTCCGTCACAGGGGCTCCATACCGAAAAAGATCTGATGAGTTTTATCCTAATGCACTCTGAATGGAGAGCAATCCGTTCAGGATGCATCAGGATGTCTTCAGTTCAGTGTTTTTGAGTTTTCAGGATGGACACAATACCGCAGCATGCTGCGTTTTTTTCTCTGTCCAAAATTCCGGAACAATTGCCGGAATGCTGGATCCGGCCCCGAGTGTTCAGACAAAACGGATCTTGCATTGCGGTCTGTGCATGCTTAGACCAAAGAAAATGTGAAAAAAATAAATGCTGTATCCGTTTTTCCAGATGACACCGGAGAAACGGATCCGGCATTTCAATGCATTTGTCATACGGATCAGGATCCTGATCCATCTGACAAATGCCATTAGATTGCATCCGTTTTGCCGGATCCGGCGGGCAGTTCCGGTGGCGGAACTGCCTGCCGGAATCCTCTGCCGCAAGTGCCTCCATGCACCTCTTGTTCTTCCTATCCTGGTGTAACATCCTGAAGTATGTCACTAAAACTACTGTCACCCGGCTTCATAATGTTAAGTGTATATTTATTATTATCCTGTGTAATCTTGCTTTGCATTGTCCCTTATATGTATTTTCTATGTCTGTTTTATACTATTGCTGTGATTTTCCATATACAACAGCAGGTGGCAGCAGCATGTAGCAGACTTTAGTTAGTGTCTCTAGCCTGGAATAGTCCATTCCAGGTTAGCAACCCCCTTTCTGAGGAGGAGTGGAATGTTCCCACTTCCTACCTCATGGGGAGGAAGGAAAGTTTTAGTCAGAGTGTACCAGCCACCCCTGCTGGGGTAGGTTGTGTTAGTAGGAGCTCCCAGAATCAGGGATCCCAACCCTGGATTCTGCCTCGGCTGAGGCAGGGATCCATCTTCCCAGCCTGATCTATCAGCCTCAGCTGGTTGACCAGAGAAGCAGCCATCCACAGAACTATAGATCTCCAGGAAGAAGACATCATACCCTGCGAGCAGTCCTGTGAGTACCGATCTTAAGACCAGGAGAAGCTAAATACCTCCTCAGCTAGTCAGGCCCAAACTAAGCAGACTAAAGACAGAGCAGAAGCTAGATACCTGCCAGACTCTACTAGGCGTATGTACCAGAAGCAGAATAGATAAATTCCTGCCACATATTGCCAAAACCTGCTGGGACCCAAGACTTATGTGTAACTTGTATGGATCAAAGCTGCCATTCAGTAAACTCAAGTTGGACTTTATTACCCGTTTGGATCTCAGTTATTCCTCAATTACTCCTGCTAACCACACTAAATTTTATTGCAAGTGAGCCAGGATTCAGGAGTCCAGCCGTACCAAGGTAGGAGACACCGTTGACACTACACAGAGACATTATCCCCCTCTGGCATTCCTCCCCTGGTATATGAGCTATAACATCTTAAAGGGCCCTGCTATAGTACCTGTGCAAGCTGCAATTGGCGTCACAAACTCTTACACATATATACTGACCCACTGCATAGCAACCCCACTGACCAAGTGTCCTCATTGCACTGGTAGAACAGAAAAAACACTGGTGTGAGGGCTCATTTTTTGTGATCCTTTGACTCATAGACTGCAATGAATTATCATTGAAGCCTATGGGAGTTCCAATTTGTTCCTATGAAGCCCTGCCACCTTCAAGCCTCCAAAAAAATAACTACTCATATAATAACCTTGGATCCTTCAGAGGGACTAAGATTATCACAAGGAATTAACAGATCCCTCAAATGCTGGGCAGGGGAGCTTTTATGGTCCTGGAAGCGCAGTAATCCTGTGGAAAGCCACCTCAGATGCCATGGTAACAATTGAGGAATTAAACTGGCATTATTGCCAATCCATTAGCCCTCTGTGTTTGCTGTATGAAACAGCAGAAACCTGGTGGCTGGCTATGGTAACCTTTTTCTCTGAAGCAGGTGCCATATTGAGAGAGAAAACATGCACCAGGCAGGTATGAGGCATGTCAAGGGTGCAACATAGTTAGACTTACTACAAACTCTCCCTGCTATATAAAGGGCTGCAAAAGAGAATGAACACTATATACACAATATCATCTAGTATTTTAAATATGGTTAATCACAGCACTCATTCAATTACTGGCTTTTCATAGGGTGCTCGTCTGTGCGGGTCCCTAAATCCACCTATGGGACCCTATACTTGTTGCATAAACAAATTGATAGCACTCCAAAATTGCAGGTGAAATATTATGTGATTTATTCAGCCGGACATAACTTAGGTAACGTTTCGGGCTATATGTAGCCCTTCATCAGGCCCAATGGATATACACGGGTAGTTGACGCAGATGCAAGTGATTGGATGTCACTTTTGGTGGTTGTACTAACAATAGGCACAACCCTAATGTAGACAAATAAACAATCCCGTCTGCTGCATAAATAAAGATTCACAATAACAATTATAAGTAAGTAGGTAATAAACTGTGCTGCTTATACTGAGAGGCCTTCAAATGTTCATCGAGATTGGAAGCTTTATTGGGGCTACACATTTTGGCACTGGAATAGTTCCTTCATCAGGCCACTGTAGCAGGCCTTGGAGCCTTTAGAAGGCCAGAGGATGCCATAGCACCTGGATGGCTCCATCAGTCTTGATATGTGGGGGGAGCCATTTTGCCCCTAGGCACAGCACTCCTGAGAAAGGACTGCTTAGATTCTAGGTTTGAAATCCATATAAAGATAGAAATAAAGTGCAAAAACAAGTCATATAAGACAATAACCACATCATCTTAATATAAATAAACATAATTCTGTCAACAAGACAGAATAAAAACTAGCAAGTTTTGCAGGGGTACGGGTAGATGGGGTGGTAGGACAAGGGCTGATGTGGGAAGGGGGGCTGGGTTAGATCATCTAACCCCCCATCAGCCCTCAACCCTCCCCATCTACCCCACCAGACATTTAGATGTTATTTATTCCTGCAGCTCTAATGCTCTGATGATCACTGATCAGTAGATAACTCAAGTCAAGCCCCCCCCCCCCCGCCATTTAGATATGTATGTTTGTTATTAATCATCATCCACCCCCCCCCCCCCCCACTGAACCCTCCCCCGCATCGGGGCATTCCTTGTAATTTTACTTCATCAGACCTCGGATCAGACGGAAATAATATTATCTTTATTTAAAAACTATCTTACTTCACTTCAGGGCAGACTCCTACGCTCTATCCCTGCTGGAGACTGGGCTGGGTCGTGACACAGTGCTGTGCTGCTGCCTGCTGCTGCCCGCGCTGCTCCTGGTCTCTAGAGGGCGCACATGTGACCTGACTGCGTACAGCGCGTCAGGTCAAAGTGCGCGCTGTACGCAGCCAGTCAGGCAAGCGACTGAGCAGAGACCAGAGCAGCAAAGCGGCCCAGCCAATAGGTGGAGCGGGGATGGAGCACGTAAGTCAGTGCCAAGTGCTCACTACTCCCTCCGTCCTCCAGCGCGGCCAGCAGCCCCGCAGGCGCGGCAGCAGCGACATGGTCAGTGGCCTGCCTGCCACCCAGAGGCTGGGGAGCTGGCCTCTGTATCGGCTCGGCCCTGATGCCAGATGTCGGGAAGGGGTTAATCTTATGAATTATCTACTTCTTATGTTTTGAACATTTTGGCTTTCAATTGTTTAAAAGGATACATGATATTCAACAGTGACTGGAACAATGGATACATAAAAAACTTCTAAGGATTGTAAATGCTTGAGCACTATTCTTTCAATAACTATTTTTTTTGTTGTTGTCATGGCTTTTTTTTTTACTTGCATTTAAGCAGTTGAAAATTATTTGGAATGTTTCCTACAAAATTGGAGAGTATATTAGTGTCTAGAAATCGTTGCTTTCTTATTACCCATAAGCCAGCCACATTTTTCTTTCTAAAGGTCAATCAATGACAGCATGAACTTTTTCCTTTTCAATACTGAAAAGCAGCAATAAATAGATTTTACAGTATAAACTACAACTAAACTCCACAGGATAACTTTTAATTCCAAAAATCACAGTAAGTGACCTGCCTCGTAATGTCACAATTATTTGTTCAAATTTAATGAAAGGTGATATGATTGTCCACTCATTCATTTCCTTAATTGATGGCTAGTAAAAAAATGAAAAAATAAAATAAAATGAAAAACCAGCACCTTTAACGAGAACTTGTTGTCTCTCCTGATATGATTTTTTTCATGAATCTCTTTTTAATGAAAAAAACATAGTAAATACAAAAAGGAGCCACATGCAGGTGTCAATACCAGTTCCCAAAATTACAGATACTCCCACTCTTGGCGAGAGGTAGTCCATCTAAGTGACACAATGTTCATCTAAAGGTGAGATTATGATCATATGACGTGGACTCAAAAAGTGCATATATTTATTACAGGAGCAGGCTCATCCAAGTGAAATATTTGCAGCCAGCCAGTAGCGCGGGGGCAACACGTGAGGTGCACGGTGGACCAATGAGGGGCCAAATAATAACACACAGTTCATCAGTTTACTCACGGTTAGCAGAAAGCCTCCCTGGGCTGGCAGCACAGTGTTGAGGCGGACAGCACGAAATCCTCCGGGGCATGTAGGGAAGCATCAGCCAAGAAGGTGGTTGAGGTGACCTTGGTGTTAGGGGTGCTTAGGGTGCTTGTTGCGGCTGAGTCCCTTGATGGTTTTTGTTGTGACGCCAGTACCATTAATGGTGGTACAATCAAAGAGGTAGACAGTGGTAAGATGCAACTCACAACTTTTACTGTTAATGTCTTTGGCTGCAGCAGTACAAAAATGCAGTCTCTTGATGATACAGAGTTGTTTCTGCAAATCCACTGTTTCTAGGCTTTTCAGGTTTTACTTGGAGCTGTGGGTTATTTTCAATATCAGTGCAATTTTTGGGGTGAAGTTGCCGGAGGCTATAGTATCCTTCACCTGAATATCTCAAAGGTCCTTGATGCCTAACTTGTGGCTTTTATTTATTTGGATGTGTATAAGTCCTTTTTCTTTTGTCCCTTTCTGGACTAAACTTTCTTTAGAGCAATAATGCTACGTCTGCACTCTCTCACTCTCAGTATCAGTGTATGAAGTACTGATCTCCACACTGACCTGTCTCCACTAATCTGAACTCTGGTCTCAACTGAACTTCATTCTTAATCTGCCTCACTAGGCCTGACCTGGGTATGTATATATATATATATATATATATATATATATATATATAAAAAGACCTGAACTATATCCCCATCTAGTGGTGGAATGTATAAATTACACCTAGTTTGCCTGGTAACAGGGATTTTGCAGATATAATAGTACAAAAATCACACAATACTACACAATACATTGTTAAGACCAAAAAGTGTTTTAAGCAGTGCCCACAAACACGGGACGCTGCATATTCTCTATGTTATTCTTGTGCACATAAGAACCAATATAATTGAAAACCAAACACTGGCCCCCACAAGGGACACCATCAAGGGGATCCCCAGAAAGACAGGACCTAGACACATTTAGTTTGACCAAAGATAAATGAAATAAATAAAATGAAAGGAAAAGAGTTATCATCAGGCATGATTTAAGAAAGAATTGATAACAAATATTAAAAGGAAAAGAACAACTGCAGTAAAAATGACATTATTGTGTGTGATAGTTTTGCCAGGGCGAAAAGGTTGACAGAAGTGTTCATGTCTGCTCTCAATCCAAGACGTGAGTTTCTGAAGTCTGCAAAGTTGTTTAACTCTGTCCAACCACTCCTGATGTAATGGAGGTGGGGAGCTCAACCAGTGTAGCAGTATTAGTGGACTGGCTGCTAGAATGAGAAAAGTAGCTAACTTTGTTTTATGTTGACAGAATTAAGGAGAATCTAGCCAGAGTAGGAGCAGATTTGGAATTAGAGATAGAGGTTTCGGGCATACCAAGTTAATTACATTTTCTATATTATCCCAAAAGGCCCAGATTTTAGTGCAAAACCACCGTGTGTATGATATAATCCCCAGGACTGCATTGCATCTCCAACAGACAGCGTCCTATACCATCTGGATAATGCATTGTATGAATTTTCCTGTACGCGTACGCATCTGGAGAATCCATGCGATCTAGACAGCATTAGTTGTACTTCTGTATCAGAGAACGTAGTATTCAATTCCTCCTCCTATTCCGCGATAAATGGGAGTACAGAAGGAGAAGAGGGAGTTAGCAATAATCCATAAAATGTAGACATTACTTTCGGTATAGGTGGGATGGAAAAGAAAGTGCTTTCTCGATTCCGTAGGTTATCAGCAGGCAGTGTCGGACTTGGGTACTTAGGGCCCACCAGTGTAGCTGATTCTGGGGGCCCACTGTAGGGCTCCTGCACACTAACTTATTTTTTTCCATGTCTGTACCGTTCACTTCAATGGGCATGCAAAAAATAAATAAAATAAAAATACTCTGTGTGCACTCCGTGTCTGTATGTCCGCATGGCCATTGCGCAAAATGATAGAACATGTCCTATTATTGTCCACATTACAGACAAGGATAGCACTGCCCTATTAGAGGCCGGCTGTTCTGTTCCGCATAATGTGGAATGCACACACCCGGTATCCATGTTTTGCAGATCCACAATTTGCGGACTGCACAACATCCAACGGTCGTGTTCATGAGCACTTACAGATAACAGAAGTATTAAAGATGAAGTATGATGGCAAACAATCACAGGAAAATACACAAACATTCATGTGGCAGAAATTCAAATCTTAGAGAGGGCTCACCAGCTGCTCAAGAATAGTATGGGTGCACCTGCAAGAGGATTCACCCAATCCTCTAAAATAATTGAAAAAGCAGATAAAGTAGTAGGGCACACCAACACTTGATGCCACACGGAGGGTTAATTTATAAATTATTTATTCTTAGAGGTTGTAACATGTAATATTATTAAACATACTAAAAATACAAAAAAAACACTTAAAACATATAATGTCCTTAAAATATATAACATCCAATGATGAGTAGATGAAGCAGTCTCTCTTAAGAGTTAATGAACTCACACCTTATTTCTGACGGGGGTAAAGCAATTAATCAGGTAAGATTGTTGAGAGGATAGTCACTCAAGTTATGTGTGGTTTTAAATGACCACTAGCCGCTATATTTTCACTGCCTGCTTGCAGGCATGGACCGGAATAATTTACTCACTGTTTCAGGTGATACCGGATTTTTTTCTCTCACTCGTGGCGTCCCACGTATAGTGAAGATTATGTTGGCAGCGATGCGATGCGGTTTAACTTGTTGCGGTAATGTTAAGTAGATTTTCGGGATCCTCGGTGGTCAAATATCGCTGTGCTGTTCTAGAGATGGTCTGGTAACCCTTATCTTCAATGCGGTTTAGTCCAAATCCTCAGGGTTACACCAGAAACAGCGATCTCAAAGTGGAACAGCAGATATCCAGCTTTTCTTGGTATCAAGGCGAAAAGACACCGATCCCTCTCTTAAAGCGCTTTATGTCCTCAAGTTCCGTGCTTTTTTCTCATGGGATTAAATTACCATATGCGTTTCGGAGCCTACTCCAGCTCCTTCTTCAGTGGTTGAATTTTCCATGGGACTGAACTGTCTTTATATACCTGAACAGGTGTGGTCTTAAACTATTTGCCACGGCTGTGTGTCGGAAGTGACGTGGACTTCGTTTCAAACTTCATGATGACAAAATCTGTTTTTTTATTTGTTTAAAAGCATTTATTTCTCATATTAAAACTATATTAAATCACTATAATGCCATTGCGTAATATAAAACTGAAACTAATATCATAAATATATCAGAAATATAGATCGAGACTGCATATGACTATATTTCTAAGTATCTCTGTGTAAGCTGACTCAGGGTTATGTCAATGGTAATGTAGGGTAAACGATAGAGACTGAGAGTATATATAATATTCGCAGTGCGGTACATCTGCGGTTTTTTAATTGCACTGCGTTTTCATTGCAGTTCACTTCTCTGTCTATATCGTTATTGCCGTACATATATCAACTTTCATTTGAATTCTTTATTTGTGGTCGGGGTTAATGATGGCGAGAAGGAACTGACCCCATCTGCGGCCCCCTCAACTCTAAAGCGGCTAGAATTATGCCGTAACCGCGGCGATGCAGGGACGCCTGAATAGAGGGCATCCCCTTAAGAGTGCTAATATGAAAGGGAGGGTGGGAGGGGGAAACAAGACGAGACGTTCATTGAGGGAGGGGCGTATGCCGGATATAAAGGCAGCTACACCCCTCCCACAAATGCAGGCCAATAAATTGGCCTTTACACTTGTGGTCGGGGTTAATGATGGCGAGAAGGAACTGACCCCATCTGCGGCCCCCTCAACTCTAAAGCGGCTAGAATTATGCCGTAACCGCGGCGATGCAGGGACGCCTGAATAGAGGGCAAAAACAGCAAACTTAAAAGGCAGGATTTTCCTTTATTACAACACAAAATTACAGAACCGGATTCTGAAAAGCAAGCGACATTTCGACCTTAGGATGAGGAATATACCTGCTAAAACACGATGACCGCCAGCGACCTAACTTTTGGATGACGTGCGTCGGCACCTGATTTTGAAGCTGCGGATGCAGCCCCGATGCGGGATGAATGACCCGACATCGAAGCTGGATCCACACCTAAGCTGGCCAACAGAGGGCGTATATGGGACACAAATTGGTGGGTTGTGAGAGGCGATTGGCCGAAAGGCAATAATGGACTACTCGGCCCAAGGCCATCTGATGCTGCCAGTAACTGATTTAGTACATGGACGGGGCACCAATGGTGTTCTGTGGGGAAGAATGACACCTGAGCCGGAGGACCCACCTGTGACGTTTCGACGCTGGCAACAGAAAAGAGAAACCCTCAACACTCGGAACCAGTTGGCTAATCGCTACGAACTTACTGCGGTTGGAGGAGCTCGTGAACTCACCAGGTCTCAAAACACATAAAGGCTAAATTAATAGCAGCTTTGAGCACTAGGCTAAGGAGGAAACCATAAGGACCCTTGTCTAAGGCGTCAGAGAGATCACGGAAAACCTGACCTGAAATAGCCTGTCTACGGACCCGTCCTTTCACGCTACATTTACCCAGACCCCTCAAAGCGGCCTTAACAGCGTGGACAGAGAATAAGGAACCCCGATCCGAGTAGCTCACAGCCAGAAAGTGCTGAACCCCTGCTAGGTAGGACCTAACCGTATTATGGGATAACTTCAACTCGGAGTGACAAAACCCTATGAAAGCAAGAACGTATTCTACAAAGCTGGACTGCCCCTGAGGGAACCGCTCCTGGAACCTACAATATGTGTTCCACCCTGTGTGGTAAGCTCTGGCCGTATTAGGTGAGAGAGATTTAGCAAGCAACATGTGAGCAGTAGCTAGTAGAGTTGAGCGAACACCTGGATGTTCGGGTTCGAGAAGTTCGGCCGAACATCCCGGAAATGTTCGGGTTCGGGATCCGAACCCGATCCGAACTTCGTCCCGAACCCGAACCCCATTGAAGTCAATGGGGACCCGAACTTTTCGGCACTAAAACGGCTGTAAAACAGCCCAGGAAAGGGCTAGAGGGCTGCAAAAGGCAGCAACATGTAGGTAAATCCCCTGCAAACAAATGTGGATAGGGAAATTAATTAAAATAAAAATTAAATAAATAAAAATTAACCAAAATCAATTGGAGAGAGGTTCCATAGCAGAGAATCTGGCTTCCCGTCACCCACCACTGGAACAGTCCATTCTCAGATATTTAGGCCCCGGCACCCAGGCAGAGGAGAGAGGTCCCGTAACAGAGAATCTGTCTTCATGTCAGCAGAGAATTAGTCTGCATGTCATAGCAGAGAATGAGGCTTCACGTCAGCCACCACTGCAACAGTCCATTGGCATATATTTAGGCCTAGCACACAGGCAGAGGAGAGAGGTCCCGTAACAGAGAATCTGGCTTCATGTCAGCAGAGAATCAGTCTGCATGTCATAGCAGAGAATGAGGCTTCACGTCAGCCACCACTGCAACAGTCCATTGGCATATATTTAGGCCTAGCACACAGGCAGAGGAGAGAGGTCCCGTAACAGAGAATCTGGCTTCATGTCAGCAGAGAATCAGTCTGCATGTCATAGCAGAGAATGAGGCTTCACGTCAGCCACCACTGCAACAGTCCATTGGCATATATTTAGGCCCAGCACACACACAGGCAGAGGAGAGAGGTCCCGTAACAGAGAATCTGTCTTCATGTCAGCAGAGAATTAGTCTGCATGTCATAGCAGAGAATGAGGCTTCACGTCACCCACCACTGCAACAGTCCATTGGCATATATTTAGGCCTAGCACACAGGCAGAGCAGAGAGGTCCCGTAACAGACAATCTGGCTTCATGACAGCAGAGAATCAGTCTGCATGTCATAGCAGAGAATGAGGCTTCACGTCACCCACCACTGCAACAGTCCATTGGCATATATTTAGGCCTAGCACACAGGCAGAGCAGAGAGGTCCCGTAACAGACAATCTGGCTTCATGTCAGCAGAGAATCAGTCTGCATGTCATAGCAGAGAATGAGGCTTCACGTCACCCACCACTGCAACAGTCCATTGGCATATATTTAGGCCTAGCACACAGGCAGAGCAGAGAGGTCCCGTAACAGACAATCTGGCTTCATGACAGCAGAGAATCAGTCTGCATGTCATAGCAGAGAATGAGGCTTCACGTCACCCACCACTGCAACAGTCCATTGGCATATATTTAGGCCTAGCACACAGGCAGAGCAGAGAGGTCCCGTAACAGACAATCTGGCTTCATGTCAGCAGAGAATCAGTCTGCATGTCATAGCAGAGAATGAGGCTTCACGTCACCCACCACTGCAACAGTCCATTGGCATATATTTAGGCCTAGCACACAGGCAGAGCAGAGAGGTCCCGTAACAGACGATCTGGCTTCATGTCAGCAGAGAATCAGTCTGCATGTCATAGCAGAGAATCAGGCTTCACGTCAGCCACCACTGCAACAGTCCATTGTCATAAATTTAGGCCCAGCACCCAGGCAGAGGAGAGAGGTCCCGTAACAGACAATCTGGCTTCATGTCAGCAGAGAATTAGTCTGCATGTCATAGCAGAGAATCAGGCTTCATGTCAGCCACCACTGCAACAGTCCATTGGCATATATTTAGGCCTAGCACACAGTCAGAGGAGAGGTTCATTCAACTTTGGGTAGCATCGCAATATAATGGTAAAATGAAAATAAAAATAGGATTGAATGAGGAAGTGCCCTGGAGTCCAATAATATATGGTTATGGGGAGGTAGTTAATGTCTAATCTGGACAAGGGACGGACAGGTCCTGTGGGATCCATGCCTGGTTCATTTTTATGAACGTCAGCTTGTCCACATTGGCTGTAGACAGGCGGCTGCGTTTGTCTGTAATGACGCCCCCTGCCGTGCTGAATACACGTTCAGACAAAACGCTGGCTGCCGGGCAGGCCAGCACCTCCAAGGCATAAAAGGCTAGCTCTGGCCACGTGGACAATTTAGAGACCCAGAAGTTGAATGGGGCCGAACCATCAGTCAGTACGTGGAGGGGTGTGCACACGTACTGTTCCACCATGTTAGTGAAATGTTGCCTCCTGCTAACACGTTGCGTATCAGGTGGTGGTGCAGTTAGCTGTGGCGTGTTGACAAAAGTTTTCCACATCTCTGCCATGCTAACCCTGCCCTCAGAGGAGCTGGCCGTGACACAGCTGCCTTGGCGACCTCTTGCTCCTCCTCTGCCTTGGCCTTGGGCTTCCACTTGTTCCCCTGTGACATTTGGGAATGCTCTCAGTAGCGCGTCTACCAACGTGCGCTTGTACTCGCGCATCTTCCTATCACGCTCCAGTGCAGGAAGTAAGGTGGGCACATTGTCTTTGTAGCGTGGATCCAGCAGGGTGGCAACCCAGTAGTCCGCACAGGTTAAAATGTGGGCAACTCTGCTGTCGTTGCGCAGGCACTGCAGCATGTAGTCGCTCATGTGTGCCAGGCTGCCCAGGGGTAAGGACAAGCTGTCCTCTGTGGGAGGCGTATCGTCATCGTCCTGCCTTTCCCCCCAGCCACGCACCAGTGATGGACCCGAGCTGCGTTGGGTGCCACCCCGCTGTGACCATGCTTCATCCTCATCCTCCTCCACCTCCTCCTCATCCTCGTCCTCCTCGTCCTCCAGTAGTGGGCCCTGGCTGGCCACATTTGTACCTGGCCTCTGCTGTTGCAAAAAACCTCCCTCTGAGTCACTTCGAAGAGACTGGCCTGAAAGTGCTAAAAATGACCCCTCTTCCTCATCCTCCTCCTCCTCCTCCTGGGCCACCTCCTGTTCCATCATCGCCCTAAGTGTTTTCTCAAGGAGACATAGAAGTGGTATTGTAACGCTGATAACGGTGTCATCGCCACTGGCCATGTTGGTGGAGTACTCGAAACAGCGCAACAGGGCACACAGGTCTCGCATGGAGGCCCAGTCATTGGTGGTGAAGTGGTGCTGTTCTGTAGTGCGACTGACCCGTGCGTGCTGCAGCTGAAACTCCACTATGGCCTGCTGCTGCTCGCACAGTCTGTCCAGCATGTGCAAGGTGGAGTTCCACCTGGTGGGCACGTCGCATATGAGGCGGTGAGCGGGAAGGCCGAAGTTACGCTGTAGCGCAGACAGGCGAGCAGCGGCAGGATGTGAACGCCGGAAGCGCGAACAGACGGCCCGCACTTTATGCAGCAGCTCTGACATGTCGGGGTAGTTGTGAATGAACTTCTGCACCACCAAATTCAGCACATGCGCCAAGCAAGGGATGTGCGTCAAATTGGCTAGTCCCAGAGCTGCAACGAGATTTCGCCCATTATCACACACCACCAGGCCGGGCTTGAGGCTCACCGGCAGCAACCACTCGTCGGTCTGTTGTTCAATACCCCGCCACAACTCCTGTGCGGTGTGGGGCCTGTCCCCCAAACATATGAGTTTCAGAATGGCCTGCTGACGTTTACCCCGGGCTGTGCTGAAGTTGGTGGTGAAGGTGTGTGGCTGACTGGATGAGCAGGTGGAAGAAGAGGAGGAGGAAGCCGAGAAGGAGGAGGTGGCAACAGGAGGCAAAGAATGTTGCCCTGCGATCCTTGGCGGCGGCAGGACGTGCGCCAAACAGCTCTCCGCCTGGGGCCCAGCTGCCACTACATTTACCCAGTGTGCAGTTAGGGAGATATAGCGTCCCTGGCCGTGCTTACTGGTCCACGTATCTGTGGTTAGGTGGACCTTGCTACAGATGGCGTTGCGCAGTGCACACTTGATTTTATCGGATACTTGGTTGTGCAGGGAAGGCACGGCTCTCTTGGAGAAGTAGTGCCGGCTGGGAACAACATACTGTGGGACAGCAAGCGACATGAGCTGTTTGAAGCTGTCTGTGTCCACCAGCCTAAATGACAGCATTTCATAGGCCAGTAGTTTAGAAATGCTGGCATTCAGGGCCAGGGATCGAGGGTGGCTAGGTGGGAATTTACGCTTTCTATCAAATGTTTGTGAGATGGAGAGCTGAACGCTGGCGTGTGACATGGTTGAGACGCTTGGTGACGGAGGTGGTGGTGGTGGTGTTGGTGGTACATCCCCTGTTTGCTGGGCGGCAGGTGCCAACGTTCCTCCAGAGGCGGAGGAAGAGGCCGAGGCGGCAGCAGCAGAATAGGCCGAGGCGGCAGCAGCAGAAGAGGTAGCAGGGGGAGCCTGAGTGACTTCCTTGGTTTTAAGGTGTTTACTCCACTGCAGTTCATGCTTTGCATGCAGGTGCCTGGTCATGCAGGTTGTGCTCAGGTTCAGAACGTTAATGCCTCGCTTCAGGCTCTGATGGCACAGCGTGCAAACCACTCGGGTCTTGTCGTCAGCACATTGTTTGAAGAAGTGCCATGCCAGGGAACTCCTTGAAGCTGCCTTTGGGGTGCTCGGTCCCAGATGGCGGCGGGCAGTAGCAGGCGGAGTCTCTTGGCGGCGGGTGTTCTGCTTTTGCCCACTGCTCCCTCTTTTGCTACGCTGTTGGCTCGGTCTCACCACTGCCTCTTCCTCCGAACTGTGAAAGTCAGTGGCACGACCTTCATTCCATGTGGGGTCTAGGACCTCATCGTCCCCTGCATCGTCTTCCACCCAGTCTTGATCCCTGACCTCCTGTTCAGTCTGCACACTGCAGAAAGACGCAGCAGTTGGCACCTGTGTTTCGTCATCATCAGAGACATGCTGAGGTGGTATTCCCATGTCCTCATCATCAGGAAACATAAGTGGTTGTGCGTCAGTGCATTCTATGTCTTTCACCGCTGGGGAAGGGCTAGGTGGATGCCCTTGGGAAACCCTGCCAGCGGAGTCTTCAAACAGCATAAGAGACTGCTGCATAACTTGAGGCTGAGACAGTTTCCCTGGTATGCATGGGGGTGATGTGACAGACTGATGGGGTTGGTTTTCAGGCGCCATCTGTGCGCTTTCTGCAGAAGACTGGGTGGGAGATAATGTGAACGTGCTGGATCCACTGTCGGCCACCCAATTGACTAATGCCTGTACCTGCTCAGGCCTTACCATCCTTAGAACGGCATTGGGCCCCACCATATATCGCTGTAAATTCTGGCGGCTACTGGGACCTGAGGTAGTTGGTACACTAGGACGTGTGGATGTGGCAGAACGGCCACGTCCTCTCCCAGCACCAGAGGGTCCACTAACACCACCACGACCATGTCCACGTCCGCGTCCCTTACTAGATGTTTTTCTCATTGTTATGGTTCACCACAACAACAAATATATTATTTGGCCCAATGTATTGTATTCAAATTCAGCGGGATATAAATTTGAGGCCTAGTATTTAGGCGCTGGGTGACCGGTATGGATTTAGTGACAGAATTAGACTTGGAAATGCACAGAAGCGTGTGTGTGAAGTTATTCTGAATGACCCAATGTGCACCTTGAATATTATATACCCTTTTTGGGATAGATTTCAAATAGCTCTGATATAGCAGGAACCACTAAATTATGAAATTGCTAAATTGGGAATTGTACTTCAACCCAGAACAAAAAATGTGCTTTGACGGGCACTAAATAACTTTCCCAGCTACAACAGTACAGCGGTAACGAGAGATTTAGAGGGATTTAAATTTGAGGCCTAGTATTTAGGCGCTGGGTGACAGGTATGGGTTTAGTGACAGAATTAGACTTGGAAATACACAGTAGCGGGTGTGTGTGAAGTTATTCTGAATGACCCAATGTGCACCTTCAATATTATATACCCTTTTTGGGATAGATTTCA
The DNA here is from genome assembly GCF_014858855.1 of Bufo gargarizans. NCBI lineage: Eukaryota > Metazoa > Chordata > Amphibia > Anura > Bufonidae > Bufo > Bufo gargarizans. The sequence continues at coordinate 90,976,161 of NC_058080.1, read as the reverse complement.
AATAGCTCTGATATAGCAGGAACCACTAAATTATGAAATTGCTAAATTGGGAATTGTACTTCAACCCAGAACAAAAAATGTGCTTTGACGGACACTAAATATCTTGCCCAGCAACAACAGTACAGCGGTGGGTAACGAGAGATTTAGAGGGATTTAAATTTGAGGCCTAGTATTTAGGCGCTGGGTCACCGGTATGGATTTAGTGACAGAATTAGACTTGGAAATGCACAGAAGCGTGTGTGTGAAGTTATTCTGAATGACCCTATGTGCACCTTCAATATTATATACCCTTTTAGGGATAGATTTCAAATAGCTCTGATATAGCAGAAACCACTAAATTATGAAATTGCTAAATTGGGAATTGTACTTCAACCCAGAACAAAAAATGTGCTTTGACGGACACTAAATATCTTGCCCAGCAACAACAGTACAGCGGTGGGTAACGAGAGATTTAGAGGGATTTAAATTTGAGGCCTAGTATTTAGGCGCTGGGTGACAGGTATGGGTTTAGTGACAGAATTAGACTTGGAAATACACAGTAGCGGGTGTGTGTGAAGTTATTCTGAATGACCCAATGTGCACCTTCAATATTATATACCCTTTTTGGGATAGATTTCAAATAGCTCTGATATAGCAGGAACCACTAAATTATGAAATTGCTAAATTGGGAATTGTACTTCAACCCAGAACAAAAAATGTGCTTTGACGGACACTAAATATCTTGCCCAGCAACAACAGTACAGTGGTGGGTAACGAGAGATTTAGAGGGATTTAAATTTGAGGCCTAGTATTTAGGCGCTGGGTCACCGGTATGGATTTAGTGACAGAATTAGACTTGGAAATGCACAGAAGCGTGTGTGTGAAGTTATTCTGAATGACCCTATGTGCACCTTCAATATTATATACCCTTTTAGGGATAGATTTCAAATAGCTCTGATATAGCAGAAACCACTAAATTATGAAATTGCTAAATTGGGAATTGTACTTCAACCCAGAACAAAAAATGTGCTTTGACGGACACTAAATATCTTGCCCAGCAACAACAGTACAGCGGTGGGTAACGAGAGATTTAGAGGGATTTAAATTTGAGGCCTAGTATTTAGGCGCTGGGTCACCGGTATGGATTTAGTGACAGAATTAGACTTGGAAATGCACAGAAGCGTGTGTGTGAAGTTATTCTGAATGACCCTATGTGCACCTTCAATATTATATACCCTTTTAGGGATAGATTTCAAATAGCTCTGATATAGCAGAAACCACTAAATTATGAAATTGCTAAATTGGGAATTGTACTTCAACCCAGAACAAAAAATGTGCTTTGACGGACACTAAATATCTTGCCCAGCAACAACAGTACAGCGGTGGGTAACGAGAGATTTAGAGGGATTTAAATTTGAGGCCTAGTATTTAGGCGCTGGGTGACAGGTATGGGTTTAGTGACAGAATTAGACTTGGAAATACACAGTAGCGGGTGTGTGTGAAGTTATTCTGAATGACCCAATGTGCACCTTCAATATTATATACCCTTTTTGGGATAGATTTCAAATAGCTCTGATATAGCAGGAACCACTAAATTATGAAATTGCTAAATTGGGAATTGTATTTCAACCCAGAACAAGAAATGTGCTTGAACGGACACTAAATAACTCGCCCAGCTACAGCACTAGGGACAGATTTAGCTGGATATAAATTTGAGGCCTAGTATTTAGGCGCTGGGTGACCGGTATGGATTTAGTGACAGAATTAGACTGGGATATGGCCAAAAAATGAACAGACTATTGCTGGTTAAATGCACTTGGTGTGACAGCTTCACCCTGATGTAGGCTTTAGCCAAAAAACAACCACACCATTGAGGGTTAAATGCACTTGGTGACAGGCGCAGCTTGCCCCTGATTTTGTATATGGCCAAAAAATGAACAGACTATTGCTGGTTAAATGCACTTGGTGTGACAGCTTCACCCTGATGTAGGCTTTAGCCAAAAAACAACCACACCATTGAGGGTTAAATGCACTTGGTGACAGGCGCAGCTTGCCCCTGATTTTGTATATGGCCAAAAAATGAACAGACTATTGCTGGTTAAATGCACTTGGTGTCACAGCTTCACCCTGATGTAGGCTTTAGCCAAAAAACAACCACACCATTGAGGGTTAAATGCACTTGGTGACAGGCGCAGCTTGCCCCTGATTTTGTATATGGCCAAAAAATGAACAGACTATTGCTGGTTAAATGCACTTGGTGTGACAGCTTCACCCTGATGTAGGCTTTAGCCAAAAAACAACCACACCATTGAGGGTTAAATGCACTTGGTCGCAGCTTGTGCTGGCGCACCACAAGACACAAAATGGCCGCCGATCACCCCAGAAAAATGAGACTGACAAACGGTCTGTGCAGCCTAAAAACAGTGAGCAATTGAGGATCAGCAGCTCAATGATCCACAGCTGCAGATCGATCAGTTAATCAAGTCCTTTGGAGGAGTTAATCTGCCTAATCTCGCCCTACTGTCGCAGCCGCAACCTCTCCCTACGCTAATCAGAGCAGAGTGACGGGCGGCGCTATGTGACTCCAGCTTAAATAGAGGCTGGGTCACATGGTGCTCTGGCCAATCACAGCCATGCCAATAGTAGGCATGGCTGTGATGGCCTCTTGGGGCAAGTAGTATGACGCTTGTTGATTGGCTGCTTTGCAGCCTTTCAAAAAGCGCCAAGAAAGCGTCACAAAAGCGCGAAGAAAGCGACGAACACCGAACCCGAACCCGGACTTTTACGAAAATGTCCGGGTTCGGGTCCGTGTCACGGACACCCCAAAATTCGGTACGAACCCGAACTATACAGTTCGAGTTCGCTCATCCCTAGTAGCTAGGTGTTCGGTTAGACCAGGACTAGTAACTCGTGCGGAGGAATCATGGCACCTGTGATGTCCGCTTCTGGCATGATCTGAAAGAAAAGGGAGGTATTAGCTCGTGACAAGGCATCTGCTGCCATGTTTGTGTACCAGGCAAATGTGCACAACTGAAATGGAAATGATGCATTAATGAAAGTTGTACTAGACGCCTTAGGGGACTCATAATATGTAAGGACTCCAGACAAACCACTGGTTAAAATATCGATAACAGCTGCGTTATCTGTTACAAACAAAACTGAGCAATTAGACCAATTGCTACCCCAAACACGGGCGGCCACGACAATGGGATACAACTCAAATAGTGCTGAGGTCTGCAAGAAACCCGGGATTCGTCTGACTTCAACTGGCCACTCGCCTGCCAACCAATGGGTGCCAAAAATGGCTGCAAACCCTGAACTTGCAGCTGCGCCAGAAAAAATTACAGGAGAACTACTACATATTGCGGGAATGAAAAAGGGAAATTCCATTCCACTGGTGGAGAAAGTGATCCCACATGTGAAGATCCGCTAGAGCCAGACTGTCTAAGTGCACCGGACTGTCCTGACAAGGTGCTGAGGGGAGGAGTGTCAACAGACGAGAAATGAATGACCGGCCATGTGGGATTATACGCATGGCAAAGTTCAGCATGCCCAACAGTGATTGTAACTCGGCCTTAGTGGTCACAGTAGTAACCGTGAACCTGTGTATCACTTTCCTGATCCTGTTCAGTTTAGCTGTGGTTAACTTCGCTAGCATGTTTTGCGAGTCTAAAACAATGCCCAGAAAAGTGATGACAGTGGACGGACCCTCAACCATCTTAGGGGACACTGGGACGTCTAACCGAGAGAAACAATTCAGAAGCTTCTTGAGACCTACTGGGGCAACTCCTGGCCTCTCTATCAGCAAGAAGTCGTCTAAATAATGGATGACACGCTCACACTGTACCTTGTTCTCTAACACCCAGTGGAGGGCCTGTGCCAACTGATCGAATAGCCACGGGCTGCTTTTAGAACCAAACGTGAGCTTCGAAGAGAAGTAATACTGGTCTCTCCACTTAATGCCATGCCACTGCCAGAGGGCCGACATGATCGGGAGAAGCTTAAAGGCGTCGGATATATCTGCCTTAGACAATGCTGCTCCAGGACCTAATTGCATGATGATAGCTATGGCTTGGTCAATGGAGGAATACTTCATGCTAACCTCCTCCGATGGGATGAGGGAGTCGAGACTAGCTACATGGGACCCATGCGGGGCTGACAAATCAATGATTTATTTATTTATTAATTTTTCTTATTTTTTTTTTTTTTTTTTTTTTTTTTAAAGAAAAACTCTGGCGATACTCGAGAAAAGGGAAGCACGGACCTAGAAAAGAAACATCAAATCATGAAACACCAGTGTACAAGCGTAAACAGGAATTAAAACGAAACAATAGTAATGCGGAAACCAAAAGTAACTAAACTGAGTGGAACAAACGCGCTGCGTGTACGACTGAGCCCAGTGCAAAGAATCATACGGCGTAAGACCATGCTGTGTAGCAGTACTATAATATAGTACCAAACTGAGAATAAATCCTGATTAACCTACACAAACAGCCCCAGCCTCTTAAAGAGAAGCCTGCTGAGAAACTACAAAAGGGGTGCTTAACAATATTGCCTAAACCACATATGAACCCCCCCCCCCTTATATATACTAAATATTTTATTTTAACTCCTTAGTGACCATTAATACGCCTTTTACTGACTTAAACAAAGGAGGGTTTAGCTAAAACAGCTTGCTTTAATCAATCAGTACATGTACTTAAAATGGTGCATTAAAAACTATAACTTGTCCTGCAAAAAACAAGACCCCATACAAGTACATTGATGAAAAAACACTTGGTCACTAAGAGGTTAATCTTCACCAGCAAGCAGGGTTCTGACCTGTGCACTGAGCTGGAGCAGGCAGACCTGACTAATAGACCACCGAGCCTGCTGCAGCTCAGGCTCCCTACCTTCCTATCTAACTGCATGGCGGCCCGTGCAAGACTTTACGGCTGCGACGAAGTTGGGAACACGCTGTCCCCTGAAACCCTACGATGAATGGCCGCGTGGGGAGCCGCACGTAGCTCCCTTGCCGATCGTTCCGGTGCGGTGGTGCTCCCCCTCACCTTGGGGAGCCGAAACACCGCTGGCCGGACTACGTGGACATGGCTGCTGGATGAGGCAGCATACTCACCTTTGACCGCAGACTCGTGAGCCAGGAACGCTGCCATCACCTGCCTGCACGTGTGGTAAGTAGAAACAAGATGTTCATTGAGGGAGGGGCGTATGCCGGATATAAAGGCAGCTACACCCCTCCCACAAATGCAGGCCAATAAATTGGCCTTTACACTTGTACATTAATTCCACATGGTCATAAATATATAAAACATATATAAAAATATAAAAATATAAATATATCAAATATAGCAGCTGTTACAGTCAAACTTTAATACATTTATTTAGTATTAGCGCACATATTGAGGGGGTTTATATTCCCTCTTTTTGTTCTTAAACCTTTCCATATATTAGTAAAATTCGGAATGGAATACGGGGTGGGAGACGCAGAAGGGAACGGAGTGGGGGGGCCTCCCACCAGCGGAGGGCCCGGAAAACCAAATGGCTCACAGGTCCCCCCTGTCGAGGAGTCCCCCCCCCCCCCACACCAGTAAATCACAAGAACCCATAAATTTCTATTTCTGCGTTTAATCCTGCCGGCAACAAGGTATTGAAATCGAATATGTGTCTCGACTCAATCCTCATCATTTTTTTAATATGATTTCCACCCCTCCAATCAGTTTCCACTTTTTCAAGGGCCGAAAAGATGAGTCCCTTCGGATTCTGATTGTGCACGGCTTTAAAGTGGTTTGACAGAGATATGTTCAGCTATCCGGACTTTAAGTTGTCTTTTGGTCCTGCCCACATATTGTCTTTTGCAGGGACATTGTATGATATAGGTAACACTATTAGAATTACATGTGAGAAAATCTTTAATTGTGTGTTCAAAGGTGTTAGTCGTGGATTTTACTTAAATTTTTTTTTTTGGGGAAATGTGGTGTTTTTGCAGCCCATACATTTGCCGCACCGAAAAAAACCCGTAGTATTTGTCCATTTTTGTATAGATGGGACTGTTTTGTTTTTATTCATTTTCGGAATAGTGGGTGCTACCATAAGTGCTAAATTGGTGCTTTGGTGAAAGTGATCGGTGGAAATTGTGGAATTAGGTGACCTATTATTTTATCTTTATTTATAAAATGCCAGTGCTTATTAATTATGTGTCTCACTTTTTTATAGTGGGTATTAAAAGGTAAAATAATTCTCATGTTACCCTCTTCCTGTTCCTTTTTTGTTTTTATATCAAAGAAAGACTTACGGTCCATTTGTCTAACTGTGTCTATGGCCGTCTCTAAAATCTCTACAGGATATTGTCTCTCCAAAAATTGATTCTTCAACGTAACTGCCTCTTCTTCAAAATCTTCTAGTCTTGAACAATTTCTCCTAATCCGCCTGAACTGTCCTGTCGGTATATTTAGGAGCCATTGAGGTAAGTGACAGCTGTTGTATAGGATGTAACTGTTCTTTGACGTTGGCTTGCGGTATGTATTACAGACTAATTTTTTCTCCTCAACTTTAATTTCTAGGTCCAAAAATTCAACCATAGTTTGGCTAGTTTTACCTGCAAACCGTAAGTTACAATCATTTTTGTTAATGTCCTCCAAAAATATGTCCAATGATTTCTGGTTCCCTTTCCATATGAAGAGGACATCATCGATGTACCTTTTCCATAGCAACAGGTTTGACCCCAGCTTGGGATCAATGGTTTTCCGTTCCCAATTTGCCATAAATAGGTTAGCGTAGCTGGGGGCAAACCTGGTGCCCATTGCAGTACCACAAATCTGTAGATATATGTCTGAATTAAACCAAAAATAATTATGGTCCAGAATGTATTGTGTGACTAACTGCAGATATTGAATTTGTTCCATGGGTAACTGATTAAATTCCTGTAGTTGTTGTCCCATGGTGTCTATACCCTGTTTGTGATTTATCACTGCGTATAGGGACTGTACATCCAATGTCCCTATAATCCATTCAGGGTTGTACTGCAATTTTTCTATCGTTTGTATTATAGACGTTTTGTCTTTTATGTAGGACCTAATTGTTTTAACTGCCGGCTGTAGCAATTTATCTATGTAATGTGAAAGGTTTGCTGTAAGTGAACCTATACCGGAGATTATTGGCCGCCCTGGTGGATTAATGGGGTCCTTATGCAATTTCGGAATGCAGTAAAAAACTGGCAGTCTACATTGACTGTTAGTAATATAATGGAATTCTTGCTGGGATAAAATTCCCGATCTCTGGCCTTCTTCGCATAATTTTATCAGTTTTTTGTGGAACTCTGTGGTAGGATCAGCGCATAAACGTTTATACGTAGTTGTATCGGACAATTGTCTGGCACACTCCTGATTATAGTTATCTACATCCCACACTACTATCGCTCCACCCTTATCTGCTGGGCGTATTATTATTTTATGATCTTTTTGCAATTGTTTTATTGCCTGCATCTCTGCTTTTGATAAATTATTATCTCTATTGCTGTTTACTTTTATTTTTCTAATGTCGAATTCCACTGCTTGTCTGAAAGCTATCATTTCCTTACTAGTTTCTTGACGTGGGTATTTTACCGATTTGCTTTTTATGTCTGTATGTACATATTTTCTTCCCTCTATTGGGTTTAGTCCACTTACTATAGGGTTTTTGATGAAGTATTTCTTTAGGCATAGCTTCCTAGTATATTTTTCTATGCCTATTAACGTATCGAATTTATTTAGTTGATTTGAGGGCGCAAATTTAAGACCTTTATTTAGTAAGTGAATCTGTGCAGGGGTAAGTGTGGACGTGCTCAAATTTACAATTGCGTCTGAATCTTTTAATTGTAATGGTGTTTGTGTTTTCTTCTGTTTGTGTCCTCTACGTAATTTCCTTTTTCGTGTCTTGGTGGCTTGTATTGTTGTCTCTGTGTATTCTGAGGTTCCTCGTATCGTGTTCTCGATTGTGGAGTTTTGTATTGTTGGTGAGTCTTGTGATAGTGTTGATCCCGGCTCAAGTCCCTGTGTCTCAAATTGTATCGGTGTATTGGGGACTCTCCTTGTGTTGGGTACGGCTGTGGTGATCGTCTTGGTGTTTTCTGTCATGATCTTACTTTGTGGTGGGGAGGAGTTTGGTCTAAAAAATGATTATCTGTAAATATTTTGTATCTATTGGAGGTTGGTATATTAAATTCTGCTTGGTCTATACTATGAGTTGTCTCTTGCTCTATAGTTGGTTTTGTGTGTTGACTACTACTCTTTTTTTGTATTTTTTGTATTTGTTTATTCGGCTCCTTTCTTGCATTCCGAATTTTCTTACTTTTTTTTAGAAATTATCTCATATTCGATTTTATCAATATTTTTACAGACTCTTTCTTGCCATAATTTATATTCATCATTTTTGGGCAAATTTGTCATAGATACTTTCAATTCTTCTATATGGATTGTCAATTGCTCCAAAATCTGAGATCTTCTTTTTATGACCATTTCCATTAATGCAATGGATTGTGTCTGTAAAAAAATTATTCCACTCTGTATCGAAATCGATACTATACAGATCATATGCTGGGGTTTTGGTCAAAAGCAATCCAGTTGGTATTATCCCTTGTATAATATATTGCCTAAGGGCTCTGATCTCCCAACGTTGTTTTAACTGCTTTTGCAGTAAAGTTTCCAATTCTTTAAAAATGTCCGCTATTGATTTCTCATTAGACAAATTCGTTTGACCTTCCTCATTTTTCTCAAACGAGAAAGTTTCTACTTTCAAGCGTTTATTCTCCATGTGGCTCCAAATGTCCATTCTTTGAAGCAGAAGGGAGCTCGCTCTCAATGGGTGGAAATATAGGGTTAAAATTCAAATCTTAGAGAGGGCTCACCAGCTGCTCAAGAATAGTATGGGTGCACCTGCAAGAGGATTCACCCAATCCTCTAAAACAATTGAAAAAGCAGATAAAGTAGTAGGGCACACCAACACTTGATGCCACACGGAGGGTTAATTTATAAATTATTTATTCCTAGAGGTTGTAACATATAATATTATTAAACATACTAAAAATACTAACAAATCCTTAAAACATATAATGTCCTTAAAATATATAGCATCCAATGATGAGTAGATGAAGCAGTCTCTCTTAAGAGTTAATGAACTCACACCTTATTTCTGACGGGGGTAAAGCAATTAATCAGGTAAGATTGTTGAGAGGATAGTCACTCAAGTTATGTGTAGTTTTAAATGACCACTAGCCAAAATTGCAACAATACCGCTATATTTTCACTCCCTGCTTGCAGGCATGGACCGGAATAATTTACTCACTGTTTCAGGTGATACCGGATTTTTTTCTCTCACTCGTGGCGTCCCACGTATAGTGAAGATTATGTTGGCAGCGATGCAATGCGGTTTAACTTGTTGCGGTAATGTTAAGTAGATTTTCGGGATCCTCGGTGGTCAAATATCGCTGTGCTGTTTTAGAGATGGTCTGGTAACCCTTATCTTCAATGCGGTTTAGTCCAAATCCTCAGGGTTACACCAGAAACAGCGATCTCAAAGTGGAACAGCAGATATCCAGCTTTTCTTGGTATCAAGGCGAAAAGACACCGATCCCTCTCTTAAAGCGCTTTATGTCCTCAAGTTCCGTGCTTGTTTCTCATGGGATTAAATTACCATACGCGTACCACAAGTGTTGGTGTGCCCTACTACTTTATCTGCTTTATACATGTGGCAGAATTTACACATATATAGATATCCTGCACTTAAGTCAATCAGAAACAAGACACACGCAGTGCGCACCAGTCACTCACTGGACACATGTGGCACACAAGACACTTATACATGGGTCACATGCCACTGATGCATATGTCACATGCTGCACATACACCACATAGAACATATATAGCACACACCAATCACATAGGAAACACACAATGCACACACCAAGACATTTATGCCTAACCCTATTAAGTGTAGCACGGTTAAAGGGGTTAAAGGGGTTGTCTCACTTCAGCAATTGGCATTTATCATGTAGAGAAAGTTAATACAAGACACTTACTAATGTATTGTGATTGTCCATATTGGCTCTATTCTATCACATCATACACAGCATGGATCCATGGTTTTGACCACTCTGCAATCAAGCAGTGGTGGCCATGCTTGCACACTATAGGTAAAGGTGTTGGCCTATGAGCACTTCCAGCCTTTCCCTATAGCTTGTAAGCACGGCCACCGCTGCTGGATTACCCGGTGGTAATAACCACGGATACGTGCTGTATATAATGTGATGGAAAGGAGGCAATATGGACAATCACAATACATTAGTAAGTGCCTTGTATTAGCCACATGATGAATGCCATTTACTGAAGTGAGACAAACCCTTTAACCCCTTTAAGCATAAATGTCTGGCACAAGATTTACCAAATCCTAACCTCCTCATATTGCACATAATCTACAGTATAATTAAAAGGTTGTCCTACCATAATGACCTATTGCCTATCTACAGGGTAGGTGATAAATATCAGATTGGTGGGGTCTTAACGCTGGAGCCCCCACTGATTCCTCTTCTTGATTGAGGGACATGTCGAGCATATGCCCTGCCTCCTCTCCATCCATTCTCTATGGGGGCGCTGGAAATAGCAAAGTTCAGCACAGGACATTTCCAGTGGTCCCAAAGACAATAAATGGAGAAGCAGGGCATATGTGTGGCCAGCCACACCATCAAAAAGGGGGAACAGGACGCGTTCCTGGGATCAGTGGGGGTCGCAAAATCGGACCCCACTAATCATATAGTTATGCCCTATGGTGTGGAGAGGATAATTTGAAAATCTGAATAACCCCTTTAAATCCTCCATCACTCCACCAGTATCTCTTTACATGGCAGCAATGATGCCTATAAATACAGAATATCATCACTACCGCCATGTAAACCATACGTGTCAATACTGGAGAATGTGACCTACTATGCATACATTTTCAGTCATAAGTCCAACTCCCTTTGCAGGTCATAACCTTTACCAAAGCCCAAGCAAAGTTGCTAGAGGAGCAACGTGACCAAGGGCACAAACAGAGGGTCATAACTGAAACAGAGGCATTAGGGTCACCTGAAGCAGGGTAATAGTGGGGATCCTGGAGCAGGGGTAACTGAAGAATAGGCAATATTAGAGGTTCATTTAGAGTGGGGGCATCTGGAGCTGGGACATTTATGGGGGTGCACCTAAAGTAGAGGCATTAGGGTTGCCTGAAGCAGGGTAATAGTAGTGATCCTGGGGCAGAGGTATAAGGAGGGCAACTGGAGAAGAGGCAATATTAAGGGTGCATTTAGTAAGCCCCTAGCCCCCTGACTTCCAGGTGATCACTATATAGATCTATCTATGTGTTTTTGACTCATTATAAAAGTATATTATAAGTATATCGCACTCCTCTGTGTATCACACATATCGATAGCACACCTATACTAGTCCTAAAAAATACTTTTGTGGCCCTATTAACATCAAATAAGAGCCTTCCATCAAACATATACACCTGGAGGATCTCTTGATTAATTGTATTCCTTCTGCATACATCGTCCATAGACTCTCAGGCAGAAAAAAAATGCATGCTAGTATACATTTTTATTTACAGTATGGATGCTTCTTTTTTTTTTTTTTTTTTTTTTTTTTTAAATTCTTTATTTATAAAAAGTAACGTAACAAGGTACATTATAAGCATCTCATTCGGCAAGCATGACGTAAGTTTTGTACATCTGGATACAATCCATGTTAATAGGACTAGAAAGCGAAATCAGGTATCACATTTGTTAGCAGACAGTCAGGAAGGCAATAGTCTTAAGTACAATATGTCGTAAATCAAAACCCTGGTGAAAGCAATGTAAATTTTAAAGTCGTGACAGAATGGAATTCTAGGTCTACTTTCCCAAATGAAAGGAAGATTGGGGGTGTCTATATTCAGCCCACACTTCCACTGTTTATTGAACATGTTGTGATTGCGTGCTTCCTAGGAGGAGAAGTCCTCAGACCTGAATAACAGATCGACCTTCAATTTCTATTGTTGTACAGATGGGACTGAGGTTGATAACCAAAAATTAGGCACTAACAGGCAAGCAGCAGTCAGTAGTTGTCTGAAGAGAAATGTGGGGAGAGGGGATGTTGTATGACAGATCAACTTATTGAAATCGGGTATAGTTTTCAACCCAGACTGATGGTCTAAGCTGAACGCCACTCGAAATGTGTAGTGTTATACAACAGGAGAAAGCTCTATGTGAACTTAACGTTAGCACTCATATATAAAGCCACAGCAAATGAAGGCAACTTCTTATTTGGGGTGCCTGTATTCTGCCCAAAGTTTCCAGCGTCTACAGAAAGTACTATGGGTGCGTGTTTCCCAAGAGGAAATCTCCTCAAACCTGTATAGCTGGTCAACCTTCAATTTCCACTGTTCTAATGGAGGGACATCAGTCGACAGCCAAAGCCTAGGGACCAACAATCTGGCGGCAATTAGGAGTTGTCTGAAGAGCGGTGAAGGATAAGGAGGGGTTGTTTGAGTATTCATATCAATCAATGCCAACGAAGAGGACATCGGGATATTAGTGTGACAGATTTGGTTGCAAAGGTCAAAAATGTTTTTCCACCAATTATTGATTAAAGGACAGGACCACCATATATGGAAGAATGTCCCCCTATCTCCCAGTCATCTCCAGCATTCATCAGACGATGTACTTGAGTAAAGGGAGGTCACATCTGGGGTTTTGTACCATCTTGTTAAAAGTTTGTACCCATTTTCTTGAATGCGAACACAGCGGGAGGATTTGTGTGGGGCCAACAATAAACTGGGCAAATCAGCTAATGAGATATTTATAGCTAGGTCTTTTTCCCATTTGCCTATGAAAGCGGGTTTAACAAGTAATGGGAGGGTGTGGATTTTACAATAGAGCTGTGAGATTAGCTTTTTAGGGGGAGTGGGATGATTGATGAGAGATTCCGCCCAAACCAGGGGACGAAGTAGATCGCCATTATTGATATGTTGCGATATGAACGAGTGTAAATATCTTACAGTAGGCGAAAGTACGTGATGGAAATTCAATTTTGATTGAATCTCCCTGATAGTGGGAGGATGGTTTTCTTGTTGGAGAAGAGTGAAGATAGAGATATTTGAATCCCTGATGACGCGAGGGGTGCAGTCTCTTATCTCCGGGCGGGAGGTGCCTATAACATCCCCTACCGAGAGAAGTGTTGATGGAAAGGGTATTCCACAATGTGTGGATTGAAAGTATTTCCACGCCTGGAGGGTGGCCTGAATTAACGGAAACGAGGAGGAAGGGATATTTTCTATTTTAGGGGAACCCAGCAGCAGTGAGCGGAATGGTTGTATCACCAATTCCTGTTCCATTGCAACCCATGGTTTCAAGTTAGAGGTTCTAAGCCATTCCACTGCTCTCGACAGCAGGATAGCTCTGCCGTAGAGCTCAGGGTCCGGAAATGCTATGCCTCCTAAGTGCTTGGGTTGGGACAGAAGGGAGTAGGAGATTCTCTGTTTTTTCTGGTTCCAGATGAAAGAGCTGAAGAGTTTCCTAATGGAAATATAATACTGTTTAGGGACTGGGATAGGTAAGACCTGCTGAAGGTAGGTGAGGCGAGGGAGTATCAAAGAAACCAGAAGGTTTTTACGTCCAAACCATGAAATAGTGGGGATGTTCAACCTTTTTATTTCAGTAGTTATGGATTGCAATAGAGGGAGATAGTTGAGAGCAAAAAGATCAGAAGGGTTGGCGCTGATTTTAATTCCTAGATAAGAGATGTGGGGAGATGACCAATCGAATGGAGATTGCTTTTTAAGGCTTAGCTGATTATGTTGTGAAATCTTTATACATTTTACTAGTGACTTTTGCTTATTTATCTTAAAGTTAGATAAAAGACTATATGTGTCTAGGTACTTTTGGATTATGGGGAGTGAAGTACTTGGGTTAGAGGTCATGATCATAATGTCATCAGCAAAGGCCGCAAGTTTATGATCACAACCTCCCAGTGTTACACCGCGAATATCCCGATCTGCTCTCAGTCTGAGGAGGAGAGGTTCCAGCGCTAATACGAACAGCAGGGGCGATAAGGGGCATCCCTGACGAGTACCATTTTTTATCTTGAAAGGGTCAGTTAGGTCTCCGTTGATCAGAACCGAGGCTGATGCTTGGGCATACATTGCAAAGGTGGCTTGTGCAAAGGGACCAGGCAGGCCAAACCCAGATAGTATTTGCTTCAGATAGTCCCAGCTAATTCGGTCGAATGCTTTTTCCGCATCCGTGCTCAGGAGAAGTAGTGGTTTGGAGTGGTGGGCAGAATAAAAGATCGCATTCAGTACCCTAGTCGTATTATCCCTACCCTCCCTACCTCTGACAAAGCCCACCTGGTCCCCATGCACAAGCGTGGGAAGAAAGGTGGCTAGGCGATTTGCCAGCATTTTTGCCAGCATTTTAAGATCTATATTAAGGAGTGATATGGGTCTATAACTTGCACAATGTTTAGGGTCCTTCCCTTCTTTGGGGATCAGGGTTATGTGAGCCATCGTCATATCTCTGGAGAGATCTTTCCCCTTTAAAGCTGAGTTACAAACTGAGAGCAGATGAGGGAGAACTATTTGTTGGTAAGTTTTGTAATAATAAACTGGGAACCCGTCCGGGCCTGGGCTTTTGCCTTGGGGAGATTGCTTTAAGGCCAAAGCTAATTCCTGTAATGTAAAGTTGGAGGCTAGATTGAGGTTTTGTTCGGGGGAGAGTTTGGGAAGGGAAATGGAGTTTAAAAAGGACTTGAGAAGGTTTGAGTGAGTGTCTGGGCTCAGAGCTGGGGGAAGATTATAAAGAGACTCATAGAAAGCACGAAATTGAGTGCCAATCATTTTTGAAGAGTATAGGGGTTTACCCTGGGGGGATTCCATCTGGTGTATATAGTTTGCAGATTGCCTATCTCTTATTCTACGCATCATAAATTTAGACGCTTTGTCTCCATGGGCGAAAAATTTATGCTGTGAGTTCAAGAAATACTTGGCAGTGGATTTGTGCATAAGGGCTTTCAGTTCTGCTTTTAAAGAAGAAAGTTCCGCAAACTGTGTCTCTGAGAGGGATTTTTTATGTATTTTTTCTAGTGAAAAAATCTTGCTGATTAAGGAATCTATCTTTTTATTTCTTTCCTTCTTTAAGAAGGCTCCAAGACTAATGAGATGTCCCCTGATAAAAGGTTTATGGGCATCCCATAGTGTTTGTTCTGATATCTCAGGGACATTGTTCAGGGAGAAATATTCTTTAAGAAGCTCCGCAATCTTTTCTTTGGTATCTTGATTGTCAAGAAGGGATTCATTAAGACGCCATCTAAATTTACTGGGATTCGGTATAGGGGCTGAGATGGATAGGAAAATAGGGGCGTGGTCCGATAGGAGGATGGATCCTATTTTGGGGTCATGGCATAGTTGGAGATGTTCCTTGGATACATAAAGGTAATCCAATCTATGATACGAGTTGTGGGGGTGGGAATAAAACGTGTAATCTTTGGCGTCAGGGTTATAGACTCGCCATACATCTAGAAGGTGAAGGTTACGGAAGCCATCCTGTATGAAGCGGAGGGATTTAAGGGACAAGGCAGATCTATTAGAAGAGGAGTCCAGGGGAGGGTTTAGGGTGACGTTTAAGTCTCCCCCAATTACTATCAAGCCTTCGGCGTATGATTCTATTAGTGGGAAGACCTTTGCAAACCAAATATGTTGTCCTGAGTTGGGAGCGTATAAATTAATGATGGTGTAGGTTTGGGGACCTATAGAGCCCTTAACTAAAATGTACCTCCCTTCTGGATCTTGAATATGAGACATATATTTAAAGGGGGTATTCCTCTTGAATCCAACACTCACCCCCCCAGATGCCGCAGAGTTGCCCCCGCAATGGAACCATAGTGGATAATTAGAGAAAGAGAGGTTAGGGTAATGATTAAATTTAAAATGGGTTTCCTGGAGAAGAAGGACATTGGCCCCAGATTTGCGTAGCAATGTAAAGATCTGACTCCTCTTAGAAGGGGAGTTAAAGCCCTTCACATTGAAGGACGCAAAGGTGAGATCAGCCATGCTGAGTGATGTAGTGGAGGTTACCTTGAGGAAGCCAGGTCCTCTGTCCAGGAAAGTCTAACTGGGTGCTGCGGTTTATGTTGTTCTGGGGGAGTGAGTCAGGAGCCAGAGAAATCTTCTGTGTCGCCATGCAGATGGAGCTGTTATGAGTGAGTACCTTTGAACCAAAGTAAATAATAGAACAAAAAAACATTAATTTAACTTTCAATAAACAAGGCCCAACTATATGGGACATTTGAAAAGGTGAGATAAGGATCGCAAGGGGGGAAAAGGTGTGTCAACCCTGTTGTGACCCTCACAGCAATTAACAGTAGCCTCAGTCATGAGACGTGATAACTGAATGACAGTGCGGATTTTATGGAGATAAACAGGGAGAAGAGAGAAAGATAAAACATAGAAACAAAGGGAAGATAGAGGAATAGGGAAAGGAGCAATAGGATCCCAAAATGAATGACGTTGATAAAAACATCAAATCACATTAATATCCATAGGTGGCGGAAAGTGAAAAAGAAGACAGATTAGGGGTTGCAGAAAGTCCAGGAATATCAGACTATCAGACTTAATGTTTAGTAACCCGAGTCTAAGGTGTCATCTGGGCAGTCTTGCGCTTGTTCTTCTGGGATCTTGGGGTGCGCGGAGGCTCAAAGGGAGCAATCTTCGGGATCTCAGGCAAATCTGTAAGATCTTGATACAGTTCCCAGTTTTCGATCGGCAATGGAGAAATCTGGAGATGTTCGTATACGCCATCCAAATCAGAGTAGGTTGTAACATTAAAGCGGCGACCCTCACAGAAAAAGGAAATTCCGAACGGAAAGGACCATCTGTATGGTATTTTCTTGGCTCTGAGCCAATCCGTCAGGGGTTTCAGGCTTCTCCTCTTCTTCAGCGTGGAGGGGGCCAGATCTTGAAAGACTGCTATCGGAGCTCCTTCGTAGGTCAGGTCAGTGATATTTCTTGCAGCTTCCAGGATCAATGTCTTCGTTTGGTAGTTGAGGAATCTGCAGATAATGTCCCTGGGTGGGTCCGAGGGTTTCGGTTTGGGGCGCAGCGCTCTATGCGCCCTCTCTATTATCATGTCAGCAGGCTGGTCCGGGCCCAAGATGGAGGTGCAGATCTCCGTCACTGCCGCTGGGATGTCTGCCGTTTCGATTATCTCAGGAACTCCTCTGAAGCGCAGGTTGTTCCTGCGCCCTCTATTCTCTTGATCCTCCACTGCGCTATGAAGATCGTTCAGATAGGAACGGCATTTTTGCAGGGAGAGAGCCGTGGCAGATTGATGTTCTAAGACTGCCGTTTGCCGTGATTCCAAGGCCCCGACTCTGTCTCCTATATGATGGACGTCTTGGCGAAGGGCCGACAATTCCGTCAGCACCGGTTCCATGGCTTTGCTAAGGGACTGTTTTAGGAAGCGACGGGTGATCGGGAGAACGGTTTTGCAGTGGGAATCCTCCGTATCACTTTCTCCCTCAGAGATGTCAGCGGACCGTCCGCGCGCTTCATGTGAAGGAGCCGGCGCCATCTTAGGTTCTCTGGCCGCTACTGTGGCGGCCGCCTTTTTTATGAATTTATCCATGTCTCCGCTGTTAATCGGAGGTTTAGGGGTACTAGGATGATCTCCAGCTCTTGGGTGGCCGATCTTGACCATCGTCACGTCTGCTTGCTTGAGATAGCTTCTGCTGTGCAGGGTTTAGTTCGGAGAGCTCCTGACTATGCGGCCATCACAGTCCGGCGCTAGCTCCGCCCCCCAGTATGGATGCTTCTTAATAGTTGACTACACATTTTCTATACAGTAAAGAAAGGCATTCTAGCACAATGGAGGCCAAAAGAACAGTCTGTTGGCTTTCACAGATTGATACATGTAAGGCTCCATTCACACGTCCGTTTTCCGTTTTTTAGCAGATCCGTGTTTCCGTAAAAACCTTCCGTTTTTTTACAAAAGTGCATCTACATCCGTTTCGTGTTTCCATGTTTCCGCAGAAATAAAAAAGGAGGAATAGATGTTACTAGGGTACCACCAAAAAAATAAGATGTTAAGCCTCTTGCACATGGTCCACAAAGCATGGGCACCGACCGTGGGAGAGTCGCATGCGGATTGTGAAACCATTCACTTGAATGGGATCCATGATCCACATCCAATGGTCCAAAAAATAGTTAGTTTGGATTAGGGACTAACAAGAGATTGAGGACCCTTGACGTGGGCTTGTGGACTGAGCTATAGTGTAAAATATATATATTTTTTTTAAACAGGGTGTAAATACCTTATAATAAATAATTTTTAATTACATCAATTAACATTTTTTATATATTGTGCAGCCGTTCCGTGTATTGAGGACCGCAAATTGTGGTCCCCCATGCACGGAACAGATTCACCATTTTCTTGTGCATGAGGCCTTATTTAATAATAATTACCTAATTACATAATATGTAATCAAAATTAAAAACAAACAATTTAAAATTTTGAAATTTGAACTTTTTTTATAAATAATTTGTAATAAAACATTAAAAGTATACTCTTTTTTATTATTAACAATATTATTATTTTTTTTATTTTTTAAAGGTCGTACAATTCCCTCATAAAAGGGCCCGGTGCTTGCACAATTGGAGGATCAGGGCGATGACGGGAAGGAAGATTAAACTGTTCTCTTCTAGATGTGTTGAGATATTCTTTCAGGTGATGTTGCTCCTGGGGGCCAGCGAAACGATCAAGAACTTGAGTCATAGCAGAAATGCACCGTGCATGTCGTTCTTCTGGCACACGATGCAAGAGGTAACCTAGGCCTTTTAACAAAGTTTCCTCTTTTGCTTCAGAGCGATTCCGGGTTAGATATTCCATCACCATTGTATCCACCTGGGTTCGAAGATCTACACCAGGATCATTCTGTTGCTGTCGCTGTCGTCTGCCAGAAGAACGACACACTGGAGCATTAGCTGCTACAGGAGTTACTTGTTCTGGACGAGGAATTTCTTCTGGTCTTTCCTCAATTACTACAGAAGGCTGCAGTGGTGGATCTTGTTCTGTAACCTCCTGGTTTTCCGCTTGAATTATTACCTCCATCTCGGCAGACATTTGCTCGGATCCGTGTGCTTCTGACAGAGCTTGAGATTCTGCAAGAGCTTGTGATCCATGAGGCTCTGACTGAGATTCAGATCCCGGAGCTTCTGACACTGCTTGATGAGATCTTGGAGCTTGTGAAAGATTGTCCACGGTTCAGTTGAGAAAATATTATAATGAATACATTTTATATCTCATTTTTTAGGACTCATGCACACGACCGTTGTTGTCCCGTTCCCATATTGCAGATAGCATTTGCGGATCCGCAATACATGGGCACCATTCCATTGTTGCTCCGCATCGTGGATGTGGACCTATTAATTTCAATGGGTTTGCAAATCCTGAGATGTGGAATGGAAGCACGGAATGGAACCCTACGAAAGCGGTACTAAGTGCATTCTGGGGTTCCGTTCTGTGCCTCCGCACCTTCAAAAAGATAGAACATGATCTATCTTTTTGCGGAACGGAGGGATCGCGACCCATTCAAGTGAATGGGTCCACGATCCCCATGCGGCTGGGCCACGGTCGGTGCCCATGCATTTCGGAACGCAATTTGCTGTCTACAGCACGGTCGTGTGGACAAGCCATTTTTATGTAATGTTTTAAATTCATAAATAAAATTTACTTACGCTCTAATTTCCATTATTGGCTTTAAAAATCCAAGAAGTCTGGTATACATGTATGGTTTCTTGATTTTGAAACCTTCTCCACTCTTTTGTTTCGCATTTATTTCTCGCCGGTATTGGTCCCGGCTGGTGTTCCACCGCTTTTTAAGTTGCTGTGCTATAAAAAAATATATAGATATATTATAAATTAACAAAAATTTTTTTACTTAAGTGTGGGTTCACACTAACATTAGGGATTCCGTTATGGCTTTCCGTTAAAGAATAAAGGAAAATAACGTAAATCCCACACAGAATGCAAAACAGAAGCCTTTAAAAGGCATTCCATTTGATTAACGTCCTAAAGAAGGCTATGGGAAATCTGTTGATGGATCCGTTATGCTTTACCATAGATATTGAACTAACTTCGTCTTTTAGAATATTCTTAATATTGCTCTAACTTCATCTTTTAGATTATTCGTAATATTCCAAAAGACGAAGTTAGAGCAATATTACGAATATTCTAAAAGACAAAGTTAGAGCAATATTAAGAATATACGTAAAATTTGAAATCACAATTCGATCATTCTAACTTGAATTAATCGAATTGCGATTTCAACTTAGCACTGCTATATTCCATGTTAGACTAGAATTAACGAATATGGAATATAGCAGTGTTAAATTGAAATCACAATTCGATTATTCTAACTTGAATTAATCGAATTGCGATTTCAACTTAATTCTCAAATCCGACAGTACATTCTAGTATATGGAGACGTTCCATGAGCACGGAAGTCGGCAGAAGCGGCAACGGGCACTGACTGGAGCAGCCAGGAAGCCAGGAATCCAAAGGATTTCGCGAATATATAGAACTATATTCTAATTATTCGCGAAAGTTACTATATTCAAAACAAAATCGCAATACGAATATTCGCGTTCAATACTACTGCTGAGTGCAGGAGAGCACGGCGTCATAGCAACCAATGACGCCGTGTGCTCCGGCACTTACCTCCACTGTTGGCCAGGTTTTCACAGACAATTAAAATATAGATACTATCAATTTTTTTATACTCACTGATTTTCTCCTTGATGCAGCAGACCATGCTGTCGGCAGCAATTCCTTTGCGATTTCCTCCCAAGAGCGGTCTTTTTCTAAACATTCATGATACACCTCTGCGCGTGTATCCCATAGTGCAGGGCGCTCTTGAATCAGAACAATTAGTTTTTCCACATTGATTTCTGACATTCTCCTATTCTTGTCTTCTGCCACACAACTTTCTCTGGCTCAGAAAGTCTAGACAGGACAGGACAGGAAAGGAGGATGTGCTAATTTTTTTTTACTTCCTGTGGATCTTCAATAACGGACGTGGGAATCACGGATGGTATGCGGATGACATGCAGATGACATTTGGTGTCTTTCCGCATGTCATCCGTTTTTTTGCGGACCCATTGAGTACAATGGGGCCGCGGACCGCAATTTGCGGCTAAAAGTAGGACATGCTTCATTTTTTTTGCGGAACCGCATCACGGAAGTGATGATGCGGACAACAATTACTCCCCCATTGAAATGAATGGATCCGCAACTGTTCCGTAAAATTGCGGAACAGATGTGGAAGGAAAAAAAACGGACGTGTGAATGGAGCCTAAGGCTACTTTCACACTTGTGTTTGGTACGGATCCGCACCGATAATGCAAACGCGCTACCCAGACGGATCTGCACCGATAATGCAAACGCTTGTATCCGTTCATAACGGATCCGTTTGCATTATTCGTTCAAAAAAAATTCTAAGTCAAAACGGATCAGTCTTGACTTACATTGAAAGTCAATGGGGGACGGATCCGTTTTCAATTGCACCATATTGTGAAAAACAGATCCGTCCCAATTGACTTACATTGTAAGTGAGGACTGATCCGTTTGGCTCCGCATAGTCAGACAGTCACCAAAACGCTGCAAGCTGCGTTTTAGTGACCATCTAAAAAACGCAACGGAGACCAAATGCAGCCAAACTGATGCATTTTTTTTCGTTTACGCTCCGTTTTTTGGGTACCGTATACGGACTGTATACGGAACCATTCATTTCAATGGGTCTGCAAAAAAAAGGGGGCATTCCGTATGCCTTCCGTTTCCGTATTTCCGTTCCGTTCAAAGATAGAACATGTCCTATTATTGTCCGCATAATGGACAAGGATAGTACTGTTCTATCAGGGGCCAGCTGTTCCGTTACGCAAAAAATGGAATGCACACGGACGTCATCCATATTTTTTGGCAGATCTGTTTTTTGTAGACTGCAAAGCCATACGGTTGTGTGCAAGAGGCCTTAACATGATTGATAAAAAATGTAAAAACGGGCAGCACTCCAAGGAATAAAAGTTGAAAAAATACTTTATTCACCCACAAGGATCACGCATGATCCTTGTGGGTGAATAAAGTATTTTTTTCTACTTTGATTCCTTGGAGTGCTGCCCGTTTTTACATTTTTTTGTTTATCTGGATTGGCTTGTATCCACATTGGGTCGGTGCACCCTTCATCTATTTTTATCCAAGACGGTGCTGCCATAGTTTCTCTTTTATATATATATATATATATATATATATATATATCTTAGAGAAGATCCCTCCAACCACGGGACTAAATGTAAATCAATAATACAGCTCAGCAGCCTTAGTGGTATAATGCCACACGTCCATAATAATGCAAGTAAACGGTACCAACAGGCATCCATGACCTTCATGTCACTAGGAACGACTACAGTGACTCCAAGGAGCCACAGAGCCCAACACATATGGCTGAGAGCTATGATAAACATATATAATACATAACCGGGTTCAATTGAATGGCCCATCGTCCTTTTTGCTATCACACTTTGTCAAGGGCACAACCCACCTATCTCCAACCCCTCCTATATACCCCTAGCTCATACTGGTAACCTGACGGGCTCAAGCAACTAACAACTCAGCTGCATCAGCTTCCCCCAACCCGACGGCTCCAAGCACCTACGTCATCAACCAGCGATTTGCCATCCAGCTGGTCACGTGGGACGCTGTGAGAATGGGTCGGAAGCCCGCTCCGAAAGAGGAGAGAGAGAGAGTGAGCGCCATAATTTGAAAGTGGTGCAACTACCCCCGTTAAACGGCACCCAAGTTCAGAGCTTACCGCAGCAAGGACAATCTTTGAACCTGTCCGGTTCCAACAACTGGTAAATCGGCATACAAGTTTATGGACATTTCTAGTGGTTTAACTGAATGTTTTTGCAGTCCCAGTAGAGCCATAAGGTTCTATTCATTCGTTTGGAGTACTCCAGCTTGTATAGGTCTGTGTGTGAGCTCCGCACTATCTATATCTATACAATATACACATATATGTATTTATGCTGATATGTTGATATCTAAGTAGTTGTGTTTTATATTGGTGGGTCAATAAATAAATTTTATTTGATGCAGAAATACTGTGAGCCAGCCTATATCATTATTTGATTTATCTGTTTTCCTTCAGCTGGTAACTGAAAGGCTGAGCTCCAGTAGTTTGCTGGTGGAGCCTTTCTAAAATATATTTTTAGTAGTATAAAATATGATGAATTATTACACTATTCCCAAACGATGCATGGACACATATGATCCCGAATAAATGACTACTGCGACCTACCCCAAAAACATAAACAATAAAAAATGCAAAATACAATATAATAAACATACTGGGTCAGATCTATCCTCCAATTTGAAGAATACATAACAAAGAGGAAGGGGGGGGGGGGGGGAGAAAAGAGGGGGCTAATTGATTAATACACTATACAAATGGAAGTCCATGTTCTCCAATCAGAGTGTCCATATATTGTGTCCCAAATATCATATTTCGATCACGGTGACTGTGGAGAACATCACTCATCATGCGGTATAATTTCCAGAGGATATCAAGTAGTATCTAGGAAGGCAACAGATAAATAGGTAAGTGTAAGATGATCACCAGGTATGATTTACCTACATATGTAAAAGTCTGAAAAATATAACACAATAAGACAACTGTTAAAAATGATAAAAAATCACGAGAGAGATCGTAGCAAAAGATCCATGGGGGGTGGAACACAAGGGAGATCTACAAGAAGGAAACAAAACAGTTATTGTCATTTAATCCAAGCGGTGTCACCTACCTCAAGGTATAAATCCACCGTGTTTCACGTTGTGCGAGAATCCTTTTCCAGTAACCGCCCCACGGGGATCCCCTCACGTGATCAATACCCCTAAACCGTAGTAGGGAGCCATCACAATCATGTGCTGCCCGAAATAGTCTGGGTATCGTTGTTAACCCATCTACATCTACCGTATCTCTGGCCGCTTCTATGGCCAAAACATGTTTGCAAATCCGCTTTTTGAATTGGCGGGTAGTCATCCCCACGTATATATTATTACACGGGCATATAGCCCAATATACTACCCCTACTGTAGTACAATCAATGGGATAGGTGATCTGGTATTCTTTTTCATGTGTGGCATCCCAAAAGACATTTGTTCTGTTCATATTAGGGCATGCCACACATTTGTCACATTGCTTTTTACCCCATCTGGGGCCCTTTGATCCAAATAGACCAGAAGTTTTGGTCAGATGGTGGCTACATACTAGACGGTCCCTCAAATTTTTTGACCGCCTATATGTGATCTGTAGGTGATCAGTAATCACATCACCCAATTCTTGGTCCAATTGCAGTATATCCCAGTGTTTAGACAAAATCTCACCAATTTCATTGTGACTCTTATTAAAGGTAGTAATGCAGTGAATATCATCTGAGCTGTTCTTCTTTCGTTTTTCTTTCAAAAGGTCAGAGAATTTCGCCTTCCGAGCCCGTCGGTATGCAGTTTCGATGGATCATGTTGTGTAGTCTCTTTCGTGAAACCTCCCCCACAACTCATTAGCCTGTAATTCAAAAAGCCGACCAGTGGAGCAGATCCTTCTTGCCCTCAAAAACTGACCTATGAGTATACTCTCAATCAGTTTTCTAGGGTGTGCGGATTTGGCTGATAGCAAAGCATTGACAGAAGTTGTCTTTCTGAAGAGGTCCGTGGAAATACTGCCATCCGCTGCCACATTAAGGTTAACATCAAGAAAATCCATACCCTCTTTTCCGGTATTATAGGTTATTCTGATGTTCATGTCAATCTTAATTTATTATTGAGACCATCAATGAAGGTCTCAAATTCTTGACTCGTACCTTGCCAGATGATCAGCAGGTCATCAATGTATCTCCCCCAATACTGCACTTTGTTTCCTAGACTTAGGTTGTAACCTCCTAGGAAACTAGTGCCACTAATGTAATGAGGGCATCATGTTCAGTGGATGTGGAGAAGTTTGGATCTTGCTTCTGATGAAAAATCTTCTTTAAAAACAGTTTGCGCGCAAATAAATGTGCATCTTTCACTGTGGAAAACACATCATAATTACTAGTGGGTGAGAATGACAGTCCCTTCTCCAGGATGGTCGTTTGATCCTTGGTCAGTACCTGTGTTGACAGGTTAATTACCTGAAGTGTTCCGGGGGAGGTGTCTGGACGTCTCTTCCCTGCTGGAACTTGGGAATTGCCATTCTTCCGTTTAATAAACCTTTGTCGGTATCTTCTTATTCCATGCGCCATCGAGTTCCCATCTTCACTCCTAGAAGCGGTCAACGAGGTTGAAGTTGATCTAGATCTCACTCTACTGTCACCACTTTTCCAGCGATAGACTGTTGATGTCCACATCCAGCAAGTCTCTCTGGAGTTTCTTAATTTTGCTCGTCTTAATCAGATTTTCCCAGTCAGGATAATTTTTTAATTAATAGTTGTTCATCCTCACCAATCTCCATCTCCAACTGGGTCAGAGTTTTTTGTTTATTGAGTTCTATGATCAGCACGCATCACAGGCTGCTTCCCATTTGGAGCAAAAGTCAGCATCATCCCTTCCAAAGGGGGGAAGGTCTGTACTCTAAGGCCCCTAGGAATCAAGGCTTTCAGAATATATTGTTCAAGAGTGGCTTTATTCCACCACATCTTGATACTTTTGTGCAGTAGGTTCCTAAATCGAATCTTAAGCTCCCTTGTGTTCCGCTGCCCAGGATCATCCCCACAGCTTACACTTCTGGTGAATACCGCCTCCACCTGGGTAATCCAGGTCTGATCACGTGATCTGAAATCCATATTCGATCCTTCTGTAATAAAACAGGAAATACAGTTAACTCAGTCAAACCCAAAATATCACGTATGGAATAATACCATGAACTCCTATAAATATACTAAACACCACACAAAATAATAGACAAGGAACCTTCTTGATGAACAAACATCAAGACGATTGTATAAATAATAAAAACATATATTAAAGAAGTGTAAGAATGTGAGGAGAAGATCCCTCCAACCACCAAGGGGTTAATTATGTACTAGGCAGAGGATGAGGCACAGAACTGACTACAGATGACAGACGACAGTATGTTGATGAGGCACATAACTGATCTGTGTCACTGACTGGGGCACAGAAGCTGCTTTTCGGCACACAAGGGGTTAATTCTAATAATACTGGTCTGGTTAGTACTGCAGCATTTCACACTCGCTCCTTCTCTGATCGCTTCCCTGACAGAAATTGGGACGATCAGAGAAGGAGAAGCAAATAGTCCCTCCCTTACCCCCCTTAGCTGCCCCGATGCGCTGCGATTGGTCCCTCTGCAGTATTGGACCAATCACAGCGATCGCGGACGAGTTTAGAGCTCTGATACAGTTAACGCCGGCGTCTCTGGTTGCCTAGCAACCCTAGTACGCCGGCTTTACTGAACCTTCAGCGCTTCGCTCCCTGCGCTGACAGAGAAAGCCGATCACGTACATGCATGTGGGGATGCGGTGAGGCACCACATTCCCCCACGTACATGTAATTGATGTTGCGTGAAGGGGTTAGTATATGTTTTTTTCATTTGTTTTATATAATTGTCTTGATGTTTGTTCAATAAAGTTCATTGTCTATCATTTCATGTGGTGTTAAGTATATGTATAGGAGTTCATCATTTAAAGATATTACTATACTCAATCTGAAAAAGTCTCCTGAAGGCCGAAAAAAAATTGATGAATTTCACCCGAATATGTAACAGACAAATTAATGATTATTTTTTTTTTTTATACAAAGAAAAATGACCAGCTCACAAGAAGTTAATTACCGTATTTTTCGCCGTATAAGACGCACCGGCCTATAAGACGCACCTAGGTTTTTGAGGAGGAAAATAAGAAAAAAAATATTTTGAACCAAAAGGTGTGCTTTTGGTGGGTTTTGAACTAATTGTGGTCTGTGGATGGCACTGTTATGGGGGATCTGTGGGTGACGCACTGTTATGGGGGATCTGTGGGTGACGCACTGTTATGGGGGATCTGTGGGTGACGCACTGTTATGGGGGATCTGTGGGTGACGCACTGTTATGGGGGATCTGTGGGTGACGCACTGTTATGGGGGATCTGTGGGTGACGCACTGTTATGGGGGATCTGTGGGTGACACTTATGGGGGATCTGTGGGTGGCTCTTATTGGGGTCTCTGTGTATGACAGTTATGGGGGGGATCTGTGGATGACACATATATAGCATCTTATGCTATGTGTCATCCACAGATCCCCTCCATAAGTGTCCCTGTAGTGAATGGCCCTCAATACAGGGCTGGGGGCCGGCATCTGGTTTTATAATGACAGCGGGGCCCGTGCAGTGACTGTATTCTACTACACGGGCCCCGCTCACTGTATAATCGTATGTCTAATAGTAAATAGTTATGTGCATAATCGCATAATGAGCGGAGTACTTACAACTACAAGCGCTCGCCGAGAGGAGGGAGGAGGCAGGAGGCAGGCCGGGAGGACAGGCGCTGGCAACGTGAGTCATACGTCATGCGCCCACGCCGCCTGCTTCATTCATAAAGTGGGCGGCGCAGGCGCGTGACGTATGACTCACACACTGCCAGCGCCCGTCCTCCCAGCCTGCCTCCTCCCTCCTCTCGGCGAGCGTTTGTAGTTGTAAGTACTCCGCTCATTATGCGATTATGTACATAACTATTTACTATTAGACATACGATTATACAGTGAGTGGGGCCTGTGTAGTAGAATAGTCACTGCACGGGCCCCGCTGTCATTATAAAAGCAGACGCCGGCCCCCAGCCCCTCCTCCCTCACAGCTGATACACCCGCCGCGCGGCATCGCGGCGGGTGTATCATTGAAAATCGCAAAATAATTAGCGCAAAATAATTTGCGCGGAAATTCGCACGAAAATTCGCACGAAAATTCGCAAATCGCAAAATAAGCTGCATTCGCCGTATAAGACGCACTGCTATTTTCCCCCCACTTTTGGGGGGAAAAAAGTGCGTCTTATACGGCGAAAAATACGGTACATCTAATTTAATCCCAACCAATAAAATTATGCCAGATATTGGCCAATCATACATACAAATATACGCTATTACACCATATGGCAGCACAAAATCTAATACAATATTGAATCTAAAATTAACAATAAAAATAGAAATAAAAATACATAGAAAATGTATAGTCACGGCCCCTCCTTTATACTAAGGTGCGGAGCTCTAGCAGCTTACTCTATGATATGTAGACTGCAGCCCTACGTTGTTTCCTTTTAGATTTTCTTAATTGGTGTATTTTCCATAGGATGGTAAAATGTTCTATGGAACGTATGTGAATGTCCAGTGTCTCAATTCACACTAATGGGTGCGTTAGATATTAACAGTGGTGGTGCACATTGTCTACTTATGTGTCCGGTCGCTTAGCGGGTGATTTTCTTTTACAGCGCCTCTTACCCAATGTCGGCGGTGTCTACACGGTGGCGTCTATTGGCATGCAGTCCGGATGGCAGCCGCTCCACGGATAGTCTCCGGTTGTGTGGTCTCTGGTTGCTGGCAATGTTAGACACCTGCGCGATACAAAGTTTCGGACGCTCACAGATTATTGCAATGCGCTGGTTCAGCTTCACACTTGCAAATTTTCAAACCACAATCATAGGAATATTTCACCAATTGTAACAGGGGTGCAGTCACTTTTCTAGCCAGACGTGTTTCAAAACCACATGGGTTTCTTCTTCAGTGGCAATATGTTGAATGAAAAAAGGTGGACATATTGCTCCTTATATGGATCCTAAGTTAAAATCAAAACCTGGATCGGACCGTGACTAATCATGGCATATACTGAACAATCCAATATCAGGTACTCATTCAATCATTAAATATAGGTTATTCACCTAATACATATTGGTGTTATATACTGAATGTTACCATCAAGACAATATGGTAGTGATATTATGTTATGTAAATATTATATCCAAAATCTTGATCCAGCAGACTTGGTTGATGTAATAACTGGATTCGGTGAGAGGGTGCAGGACATGTCAATGCGCTGATAAAACAGCCAGGCATCGACACGTCGTATACTCCTGTCACCGAACTATCTATTGGAACCCCAAAATTTCAAGTTTGGAATTGAGTCCCCTAGGTGCTATAGTTCCAAATTCATAAATCATTTTAGACTTATACCTGGACATTTTAGATATAAAGTTGCCCCCCCTCCAGTCTTTTTTAACAGTCTGTAGATCTGCATACTTTAAGCCTGTTGGATCACTCGCATGGTGTATTTTAAAATGATTAGACAACACATGTTTATCATAACCCTTCTTAATGTTATTTATGTGTTCGGAGACCCTGATCTTAAGGGTCCTACTGGTACGACCCACATATTGTTTCATGCATGGGCACTCCAACACATAAATGACAGCTTCACTGTTGCATGATAATATTTCATTGATCTCCCATTCATAGGAATTAGTTTGGGAGATACTTTTTGTGTTTTTTTCTGGGGAATTTTGTTGTTTTACAGTTTCCACATGTCCCACATCTATAAAAACCCTTTAGGGTCCTCCAAGGTGTAGTTATGGATCCTCTTAATGGTGGGAGCTACTTGCAACCCCAGATTTGCTGCCTTTGTATAAACGATAGGGGGCTTAATTGGCAGAGCAGTAGCCAGGATTGTGTCCTCACCAACATGTGCCAGTATTTATTCACCACTTTTGAAATCTTTTTTTATTCCACATTGAAGGGCAGTATTAACTTAGATGTTACTTCTCCTTGATTACTTTCTTTATTCTTTTCTTCAAAAAATGTGCGTCTATCCACATTTTTTACTCTATCCAATGCATCATCCAAGAGCATTGGTGGATACTGTTTTTCCACAAATTGGTTTTTCATAGTTATTGCTTCTCGTTCAAACTTACGCTTTGCCCAAAAAGGGTACTTTTCCCAAAAAGGGTGTTTTTTAATTTATTTACAGTATATGACAGCAGCATATAACACTTGAATTTCACACTGACAGATGCAGCAAGGGTTGCAAAATTGAGTGTTTTGCCCAAAAAGGGTGTTTTATAAAAATGATTGCTGTATTTCTAGCTTAAATTGCACACTGACTAATGCGGCAGAGGCCCAAGATGGAGGGTATTGCCAAAAATTTGTGTTTTTTAAAACCCAGAAAATTATAGAAGTATATCAAACTTGTTTTTAACAATAACAGATACTTTGCCCCAAAATAGGAGTTTTTTTCTTCTTATAACAGAATATGACAGCAGTATACAACGCTTGAATTTTACACGTACAGATGCAGAAAGGGCTGTAAAATTGAGTATTTTGCCCAAAAAGGGTGTTTTCTTAAAACCCAGAAAATTATTGCTGTATTTCTAGCTTAAATTGCACACTGACTAATGCGGCAGAGGCCAAAAAGGGTGTTTTTTAAAACCCAGGAAATTATTGAAGTATTTCAAGCTGTTTTTTCACAATCACAGATGCAGCAAAGGCTGCAATATTAAGTACTTTGCCCAAAATGGGTGTTTTTTTACTAACAAAATATGACAGCAGTATATAACGCATGATTTTTACACTGACAGATGCAGCAACAGCTGTAAAATTTAGTATTTTGCCCAAAAAGGGTGTTTTTTAAAACTCAGAAAATTATTCCTGTATTTCTAGCTTAAATTGCACACTGACTAATGCAGCAAATGCCCCAGATGGAGGGTATTGTCAAAAATGGGTGGTTTTTTTAAACTCAGATTATTATTGCAGTATTTCAAGCTTGGATTTCAATGTCACAAAATCACATATGCTGTGCTGGTGCACTGAGCTTGCATAAAATGGCCGACACCGACCTAACTAACAGACAGATAAAAGTTATTTTTCTGTGTCACTGGACTCAGGGCAGGGTAAAAAGATTGTGCACTTCACCCACTAAACTAAATCTAGGTAGCTCGCTGAGTTAACAATCACTTCTAATTAAAGATTCTTTCCTATTCTCTCCCTCACATCAGCAGCATCCTCTCCCTACACTAGTAGTAACAGCAGAGTGACGTGCAGCGCTACGTGACTCCAGCTTATATAGAGCCTGGGTCACATGCTGCACTGGCCAATCACAGCCATGCCACTAGTAGGCATAGCTGTGATGGCTTCTAAGGGCACAGAGTTAAACGCTTGTTGATTGGATGCTCTGCTGCCTTTAAAAAAGTGCCATGAAATAGCCGAACACCGAACCTGAACTTTTACTGAAATGTTCGGGTTCGGGTCTGGGGTTCAGGGGGGCCAGTGAATATGGCCATTCTGCATCATGCTTGGAATCGCAGCAGGGAAAACTGGGGAGATTCAGATTGATCCTATATTAAGTAAATTGTCAAGGAATAGCTTTTATATCTATGGCTGATTTGGGCCCAAAAAATATGAAAAAGTTCACTGTGGTAATATGGCATAATATCTTAATTTAATGTCTGACTTTCTTACTCCGATACCAGTATCTCCTATGAGTGACAGATGTATTAAATTAATTCCTAACAGTGGCATCCATCACTTATAGGACATGATGGCATCTATTTAATTGATATGTCATGCAAACATCATGATATATATTTAACAGCCTCTGATGGATGCAATACAGTGGGATCTGTCACTAATATGCTACTATATTAAAAAATGCATGATTAACATATACATTTTTCACTTGACTTTGCAGGATAGAATAGTGTAGTATACTATTTTATATTATTATTATTATTATTATTATTATTATTATTTATTATTAAAGCGCCATTCATTCCATTGCATTGTACATATGAAAAGGGGTATACATACATAATACAGACAATTGCACTAAGCACGAACAAGAAGAGTTACAAACTGGTACAGACAGAGAGAGAGCCCTGCCCGTGAGGGCTTACAATCTACATGGTATGGGAGAAGGACACAGTAGGTGAGGGTAAAGTTGGTCATGGCAGTATAGAGGCAGCAGGGTCACTGGTTGTAGGCTTGTCCGAAGAGGTGGGCTTTCAGGTTTCTTTTAAAGGATTCCACTGTAGATGAGAGTCTGATATGTTGGGGTATTGAGTTCCAAAGTATGGGGGATGCACGGGAGAAATCTTGGAGGTGATTAAGGGAAGAGGTGATAAGAGAAGAGGAGAGAAGGTTGTCCTGTGAGGATCGGAGATTGCGTGTGGGAATGTATTGGGAAAGTAGCTCAGCGCTGTAGGAAGGGGACAGGATGTGGACGGCCTTGTATGTATTTGTTAGTATTTTGAACTGAATTCTATGGGCAATGTGGAGCTAATAAAGGGATTGGAGGAGGAGTAACAGGGTGAGAGGTGGATTAGTCAGGCAGCAGAGTTGAGGATAGATTGGAGGGGTGCGAAAGTGCTGCATGAAAGGCGACAGAGGATGATGTTGCAGTAGTCTAGGCGGGAGATGATGAGGGCATGTACATGCATTTTCGCATACTCAAAGTGGAGGAAAGCGCAGATGAGGAAGATGTTTTTTGAGTTGGAGGCGGCAGGTGGTGGAAAGGGCTTGGATGTGCGGTCGGAAGGAGAGGGAAGAATCCAAGGTCACTCCAAGGCAGCGGGCTTGGTTGACCGGGGAGAGTATGCAGCCATTGATTGTGATAGATAGGTCTGTTGGCAAGGGGGGGGGGGGGGTGAGCAAGATGGGGGAAAGATGTAGAATTCTGTTTTATCCATGTTATGTTTTATAAAGTGAGAGGAGAAAGAGGATATGGAAGATAGCCATTGTGGTTAGATGCAGATAGAGAAGAGCAGGGGTCCTAGGACAGAGCCTTGCAGGACACATAGAATGTGTCGGCAGATAAGAACCATTTGGCCCATCTAGTCTGCCCATACAGAGAGGCAATGTGACGAGGAGATGGTGTGAGAGTGGGAAACACTAAATGTCCACTCTGTGAGGTATGATGTGTCCAGTAGAGGGCCAGGTCAGTGATGCCAAGAGATGAGAGAGTTTACAACAGAAGGGAGTGGTCGACAGTGTCAAAGGCAGAGGACAGGTCAAGGAGAAGGAGGACAGAGTAATGTTTTTTGGTTTTGGCTGTTAGTAGGTCATTGGTGACTTTGCTGAGGGCAGTCTCATTTGAGTGGTGGGGTCGGAAGCCAGATTGTAGCCAGTCAAAGAGGGAGCAGGAGGGGAGATGAGAGGACAGTTCAGAATGGATGTTATTCCATGCTATTGTTATTACAAAGTCAAGTAATTTACTATGTTAATCCATGTTTTTTTTGGAGTACACTGACATGCCTGTTAGATGAAGTGATGAAAATGAAATGATTTCTAAAAGGCATAAAGTTACAGATGACACATTCCCTTTTTATTTTAAAGGGGCAATCCAACCCTTATAATACTCCCTCTAATGCCCGGGCCCCTCACACAGGTTGTGCTTACCTGCTCCCCGGCACTTGCATTGCTCCTGATGCCCGCACGGCTGCCACTGCATCTCCCTGTGGCGTGCATGAAAACATCCTGCGATGGGGGGGGGCAATAGTTGACGCTAGGTGATGCTAGGGATACTCATTACCGTTGTGGCCATCTATTGGCTGCTCCTCCAATCGCCCCATGTGCTTATGTTGATGAGGTGAATATTATTTTTTAATTTTTTTTTTATTAATGTGGACACTTGCGGGGATAAGGGGACGGCTGGGCATTATGTATGCAGGCACACCTGGGGCCATAGTTTATGTATGGGGGCATTACACAGAGCAAATATTTATACCAGAGCACAACTTGGGGGCTATTATAACTATTGGAAGGCAATAGGGGACCATTATAATCACAAGGGGAACAAAGCGGTGCATTATTTGTACCCGGGGCACTATAAGGACGTTATAATATATATTTTGAGGCCACTGCAAGAGTTAAGGTTTTAACTTAAAAACCCAATTAAAATATCTGTTTTTAACAGCCAGTTAAAAAATGGATGCAAAACGACCATTAAAAACAGACAGATAGGCAGAAAATGGATGCAGAAACGGTTGATAAATGACCACGATAAACTGACAGTGTGTCCATTTTTAACTGCAGTCTTTTTTTTTTTTTTCTCTCACTTTCGTGGGAATGTAAGAAGCTCAAACAATAGAAGGTGCTTAGTGGGCAGAGGGAAGGAAGAATTGAGCACAAATAGTGCTCGGAGCAACTTATATAACAGCATATGTGTTAGGCCTCATGCACACGTATTTTTTCACTGTCCGCAAAACGGGGTTCCGTTGGTCCGTGATCCGTGACCGTTTTTTCGTCCGTGGGTCTTCCTTGATTTTTGGAGGATCCACGGACATGAAAAAAAGTAGTTTTGGTGTCCGTCTGGCCGTGCGGAGCCAAACGGATCCGTCCTGAATTACAATGCAAGTCAATGGGGACGGATCCGTTTGACGTTGACACAATATGGTGCAATTGCAAATGGATCCGTCCCCCATTGAGTCCCTTTATACCATCTGAGTTTTCTCCAATCCGATGGTATATATTAACTTGAAGCGTCCCCATCCCCATGGGAACGCCTCTATGTTAGAATATACTGTCGGATATGAGTTACATTGTGAAAACTCATATCCGACAGTATATTATGTTGATGGGGACGCTTCTAGTTAGAATATACTACAAACTGTGTACATGACTGCCCCCTGCTACCTGGCAGCACCCGATCTCTTACAGGGGGCCGTGATCAGCACAATTAACCCCTCAGGTGCCGCTCCTGAAGGGGTTAATTGTGCGTATCATAGCCCCCTGTAAGAGATCAGGGCTGCCAGGCAGCAGGGGGAAGACCCCCCCGCCCCAGTTTGAATATCATTGGTGGCCAGTGCGGCCCCCCCGGCACCCCTTCCACCTTCTATTGTAATAATAGCATTGGTGGCCGGTGTGCGCCCCCCGCCCCCTCCCTCTATTGTAATAATAGTATTGGTGGCACAGTGTGCACCCCCCCCTCTATTGCATTAACATTGGTGGCAGTGTGCGCCCCCCCACCCTCCCCCCCCTTCCTCCCTCTATTGTTTTAATACATTGGTGGCAGTGTGCGGCCTCCCCTCTCCCCCCCCCCCTCATTGGTGGCAGCGGAGTAGAAACATCATACTTACCTGCTGGCTGATGCGATGTCTGTGTCCGGCCAGGAGCTCCTCCTACTGGTAAGTGACTGGTATGTGCGGCGCATTGCTGTCACTTACCAGTAGGAGGAGCTCCCGGCCCGACACAGACATCGCAGCAGCCAGCAGGTAGGTATGATGCTTCTACTATTGCTAGGTAACCATGGCAACCAGCACTGCAGTAGCGTCCTCGTTGCCATGGTTACCGATCAGAGCCCCAGCGATTAAACTGGGACTCCGATCAGAACTCCGCTGCCACCAATGATCGGGGGGGGGGGGAGAGGGGAGGCCTCACACTGCCACCAATGTATTAAAAGAATAGAGGGAGGAAGGGGGGGGGGCGCACACTGCCACCAATGTATTAAAACAATAGAGGGAGGAAGGGGGGGCGGGGTGGGGGCGCACACTGCCACCAATGTTAATGCAATAGAGGGATGGAGGGGGGGCTGCACACTGTGCCACCAATGCTATTATTACAATAGAGGGAGGGAGGGGGGGCCAGGGGCGGGGGGCCGCATTGGGCCACCAATTAAATTTAAACTGGGGAGGGAGGGGGTCTGCCCCCTGCTGCCTGGCAGCTTTAGATCTCTTACAGGGGGCTATGATACGCACAATTAACCCCTTCAGGTGCAGCACCTGAGGGGTTAATTGTACGGATCACGGCCCCCTGTAAGAGATTGGGTGCTGCCAGGCAGCAGGGGGCAGTCATGTACACAGTTCGTTGTATATTCTAACTAGAAGCGTCCCCATCACCATGGGAACGCCTCTGTGTTAGAATATACTGTCGGATCTGAGTTTTCACAAAGTGAAAACTCAGCTCTGAAAAAGCTTTTATGCAGACGGTTCTTTGGATCCGTCTGTATGAAAGTAAACTACGGCCACGGATCACGGGCATGGATGCCAATCTTGTGTGCATCTGTGTTCTTTCACGGACCCATTGACTTTAATGGGTCCGTGAACCGTTGTCCATCAAAAAAATAGGACAGGTCATATTTTTTTGACGGACAGGATACACGGATCACGGTCTCGGCTGCAAAACGGTGCATTTTCCGATTTTTCCACGGACCCATTGAAAGTCAATGGGTCCGCGAAAAAAAAACGGAAAACGGCACAACGGCCATGGATGCACACAACGTCGTGTGCATGAGGCCTTAAAAAACCTTTTTCCAGGATGTCACTCATGACAGCCCATGGGAGGTTGTCCTTATAGGTCTCTGTAGGGACAGGAAGCAAGAGAGTTTAAAAGGCCACTCCCCACCCCCCACCCCCTCTCCAGTGTTCTTCCTGTCCGCACAGGGACTTGGCAAGAGAGGCCCTCTTTAGTGTTGAAGAAAGGAAAAGAATTGCAAATAGCCACATTACTAGGGCTGGAGCTGGGTCGGTTGTGTCCGGCCATATCTCCCAGTTCCTCAAGGCCTTGATCCTCTTCTTCTTTCAGGACCTACAAAAGGACATTTGATGACGTTGATTATGTTATTAAAAGTCCTTTTGCAATTCCTCAAAGAAGAAGAAAGAAGACGATGGTGGCTAGATTTCCCGATAGCAGAACATTGATATGCTAAAAGGTTTTTTAAAGCAGTTTCCAGCTTAAGACCTACGATAGGACAAATTATTCCATCATGGGATCTAACCTTAGTCCTAAATTCCCTTTGCGAACCTCTTTTTGAACCTTTAGATAATATCTCACCAAAATATTTGACCATGAAGACAGCCTTCCTGGTAGCCATTAACTCCGCTCGTAGAATAGGGGAGATTCAGGCTCTCTCTATGAAAAAACCCTTCTTGATGACAGAATTATCTTAAAATTAGACCCAGCTTTCTGACAGAAAGTGGTCTCCACTTTCCATAAAAATAATTCTTCCTTCCTTTTGTGCTTCTCCTAGAAATACCAAAGATGAGTATTTTCATTGCTTGGATGTGAGGAGAACGGTAGTTAAATATCTTCAGTCAACACAATCTTGGAGACAGGATTATAATTTGTTCATTCAGCATTGGGGAAACAAATAAAGGCTGGAAAGTTACTAAACAAACTTTGGCAAGATGAATGAAGGATACAATTCTAGAGGCATATTATTTGAAAAAAAAAAAAAAAAAAAAGAACTGTCCAATCTCTATTAAGGCCCATTCGACCAGAGCAGTGGTAATATTGTGGGCAGAGAAAGCTAATGCCACGATAGATCAGATCTGTAGAGCGGCTACATGGAAAAATTATAATACTTTCTGTAAACATTATCTTCAGGACCATCTCACCATTCAGAATTTGATGTTTGGACGGAAGGTCTTTCAAGCAGTGTCGTTGTCCCCCAGAAGTTAAAGCGATTGGGTATTTCTCCCATGTGCAGTCATGGGGGACGTCCTGGAAATCGGTAATTAGTCTTAATGGTAATTGTTTTTCCTGGAGTCCAACATGACAGCACCTTTATTATCCCCCCCCCCAAAAAAAAAAAAACATGCATATACATTTACATATACTAATATAATAACAATGTGCTATTAACATTGTTAATTTAAATATATTAAATATATAATGTTAAGAGAATTCTGGTGTAGTGATTTATAACACTGGAGAGGGGGGTGGGGAGGGGCCTTTGAAACTCTCTTGCTTCCTATACCTACAGAGACCTATAAAGACAACCTCCCATGTGCTGTCA
Organism: Bufo gargarizans; assembly: GCF_014858855.1. Classification (NCBI taxonomy): domain Eukaryota; kingdom Metazoa; phylum Chordata; class Amphibia; order Anura; family Bufonidae; genus Bufo; species Bufo gargarizans. Next base: position 90,938,360 of record NC_058080.1, on the reverse strand, counting down.
TGTTGAACTCCTGGAAAAAACTATTACCGGTAAGACTAATTACGGATTTCTTCTAAATCAATGGTTTATCTAAAGAAAGGTAACACCATACATTTCTGCGAGTGCTATATGACACTATGCTTAGATTTATAAGCAAAAACTAAGTAACAGCAATATCAGGGAAATACATAAGTATATTTAGACATTATGTATAGAGTTGAGCGAACACCTGGATGTTCGGGTTCGAGAAGTTCAGCCGAACATCCCGGAAATGTTCGGGTTCGGGATCCGAACCCGATCCGAACTTCGTCCCGAACCCGAACCCCATTGAAGTCAATGGGGACCCGAACTTTTCGGCACTAAAACGGCTGTAAAACAGCCCAGGAAAGGGCTAGAGGGCTGCAAAAGGCAGCAACATGTAGGTAAATCCCCTGCAAACAAATGTGGATAGGGAAATTAATTAAAATAAAAATTAAATAAATAAAAATTAACCAAAATCAATTGGAGAGAGGTTCCATAGCAGAGAATCTGGCTTCCCGTCACCCACCACTGGAACAGTCCATTCTCAGATATTTAGGCCCCGGCACCCAGGCAGAGGAGAGAGGTCCCGTAACAGAGAATCTGTCTTCATGTCAGCAGAGAATTAGTCTGCATGTCATAGCAGAGAATGAGGCTTCACGTCAGCCACCACTGCAACAGTCCATTGGCATATATTTAGGCCTAGCACACAGGCAGAGGAGAGAGGTCCCGTAACAGAGAATCTGGCTTCATGTCAGCAGAGAATCAGTCTGCATGTCATAGCAGAGAATGAGGCTTCACGTCAGCCACCACTGCAACAGTCCATTGGCATATATTTAGGCCCAGCACACACACAGGCAGAGGAGAGAGGTCCCGTAACAGAGAATCTGGCTTCATGTCAGCAGAGAATCAGTCTGCATGTCATAGCAGAGAATGAGGCTTCACGTCAGCCACCACTGCAACAGTCCATTGGCATATATTTAGGCCCAGCACACACACAGGCAGAGGAGAGAGGTCCCGTAACAGAGAATCTGTCTTCATGTCAGCAGAGAATTAGTCTGCATGTCATAGCAGAGAATGAGGCTTCACGTCACCCACCACTGCAACAGTCCATTGGCATATATTTAGGCCTAGCACACAGGCAGAGCAGAGAGGTCCCGTAACAGACAATCTGGCTTCATGACAGCAGAGAATCAGTCTGCATGTCATAGCAGAGAATGAGGCTTCACGTCACCCACCACTGCAACAGTCCATTGGCATATATTTAGGCCTAGCACACAGGCAGAGCAGAGAGGTCCCGTAACAGACAATCTGGCTTCATGTCAGCAGAGAATCAGTCTGCATGTCATAGCAGAGAATGAGGCTTCACGTCACCCACCACTGCAACAGTCCATTGGCATATATTTAGGCCTAGCACACAGGCAGAGCAGAGAGGTCCCGTAACAGACAATCTGGCTTCATGACAGCAGAGAATCAGTCTGCATGTCATAGCAGAGAATGAGGCTTCACGTCACCCACCACTGCAACAGTCCATTGGCATATATTTAGGCCTAGCACACAGGCAGAGCAGAGAGGTCCCGTAACAGACAATCTGGCTTCATGTCAGCAGAGAATCAGTCTGCATGTCATAGCAGAGAATGAGGCTTCACGTCACCCACCACTGCAACAGTCCATTGGCATATATTTAGGCCTAGCACACAGGCAGAGCAGAGAGGTCCCGTAACAGACGATCTGGCTTCATGTCAGCAGAGAATCAGTCTGCATGTCATAGCAGAGAATCAGGCTTCACGTCAGCCACCACTGCAACAGTCCATTGTCATAAATTTAGGCCCAGCACCCAGGCAGAGGAGAGAGGTCCCGTAACAGACAATCTGGCTTCATGTCAGCAGAGAATTAGTCTGCATGTCATAGCAGAGAATCAGGCTTCATGTCAGCCACCACTGCAACAGTCCATTGGCATATATTTAGGCCTAGCACACAGGCAGAGGAGAGGTTCATTCAACTTTGGGTAGCATCGCAATATAATGGTAAAATGAAAATAAAAATAGGATTGAATGAGGAAGTGCCCTGGAGTCCAATAATATATGGTTATGGGGAGGTAGTTAATGTCTAATCTGGACAAGGGACGGACAGGTCCTGTGGGATCCATGCCTGGTTCATTTTTATGAACGTCAGCTTGTCCACATTGGCTGTAGACAGGCGGCTGCGTTTGTCTGTAATGACGCCCCCTGCCGTGCTGAATACACGTTCAGACAAAACGCTGGCTGCCGGGCAGGCCAGCACCTCCAAGGCATAAAAGGCTAGCTCTGGCCACGTGGACAATTTAGAGACCCAGAAGTTGAATGGGGCCGAACCATCAGTCAGTACGTGGAGGGGTGTGCACACGTACTGTTCCACCATGTTAGTGAAATGTTGCCTCCTGCTAACACGTTGCGTATCAGGTGGTGGTGCAGTTAGCTGTGGCGTGTTGACAAAAGTTTTCCACATCTCTGCCATGCTAACCCTGCCCTCAGAGGAGCTGGCCGTGACACAGCTGCCTTGGCGACCTCTTGCTCCTCCTCTGCCTTGGCCTTGGGCTTCCACTTGTTCCCCTGTGACATTTGGGAATGCTCTCAGTAGCGCGTCTACCAACGTGCGCTTGTACTCGCGCATCTTCCTATCACGCTCCAGTGCAGGAAGTAAGGTGGGCACATTGTCTTTGTAGCGTGGATCCAGCAGGGTGGCAACCCAGTAGTCCGCACAGGTTAAAATGTGGGCAACTCTGCTGTCGTTGCGCAGGCACTGCAGCATGTAGTCGCTCATGTGTGCCAGGCTGCCCAGGGGTAAGGACAAGCTGTCCTCTGTGGGAGGCGTATCGTCATCGTCCTGCCTTTCCCCCCAGCCACGCACCAGTGATGGACCCGAGCTGCGTTGGGTGCCACCCCGCTGTGACCATGCTTCATCCTCATCCTCCTCCACCTCCTCCTCATCCTCGTCCTCCTCGTCCTCCAGTAGTGGGCCCTGGCTGGCCACATTTGTACCTGGCCTCTGCTGTTGCAAAAAACCTCCCTCTGAGTCACTTCGAAGAGACTGGCCTGAAAGTGCTAAAAATGACCCCTCTTCCTCATCCTCCTCCTCCTCCTCCTGGGCCACCTCCTGTTCCATCATCGCCCTAAGTGTTTTCTCAAGGAGACATAGAAGTGGTATTGTAACGCTGATAACGGTGTCATCGCCACTGGCCATGTTGGTGGAGTACTCGAAACAGCGCAACAGGGCACACAGGTCTCGCATGGAGGCCCAGTCATTGGTGGTGAAGTGGTGCTGTTCTGTAGTGCGACTGACCCGTGCGTGCTGCAGCTGAAACTCCACTATGGCCTGCTGCTGCTCGCACAGTCTGTCCAGCATGTGCAAGGTGGAGTTCCACCTGGTGGGCACGTCGCATATGAGGCGGTGAGCGGGAAGGCCGAAGTTACGCTGTAGCGCAGACAGGCGAGCAGCGGCAGGATGTGAACGCCGGAAGCGCGAACAGACGGCCCGCACTTTATGCAGCAGCTCTGACATGTCGGGGTAGTTGTGAATGAACTTCTGCACCACCAAATTCAGCACATGCGCCAAGCAAGGGATGTGCGTCAAATTGGCTAGTCCCAGAGCTGCAACGAGATTTCGCCCATTATCACACACCACCAGGCCGGGCTTGAGGCTCACCGGCAGCAACCACTCGTCGGTCTGTTGTTCAATACCCCGCCACAACTCCTGTGCGGTGTGGGGCCTGTCCCCCAAACATATGAGTTTCAGAATGGCCTGCTGACGTTTACCCCGGGCTGTGCTGAAGTTGGTGGTGAAGGTGTGTGGCTGACTGGATGAGCAGGTGGAAGAAGAGGAGGAGGAAGCCGAGAAGGAGGAGGTGGCAACAGGAGGCAAAGAATGTTGCCCTGCGATCCTTGGCGGCGGCAGGACGTGCGCCAAACAGCTCTCCGCCTGGGGCCCAGCTGCCACTACATTTACCCAGTGTGCAGTTAGGGAGATATAGCGTCCCTGGCCGTGCTTACTGGTCCACGTATCTGTGGTTAGGTGGACCTTGCTACAGATGGCGTTGCGCAGTGCACACTTGATTTTATCGGATACTTGGTTGTGCAGGGAAGGCACGGCTCTCTTGGAGAAGTAGTGCCGGCTGGGAACAACATACTGTGGGACAGCAAGCGACATGAGCTGTTTGAAGCTGTCTGTGTCCACCAGCCTAAATGACAGCATTTCATAGGCCAGTAGTTTAGAAATGCTGGCATTCAGGGCCAGGGATCGAGGGTGGCTAGGTGGGAATTTACGCTTTCTATCAAATGTTTGTGAGATGGAGAGCTGAACGCTGGCGTGTGACATGGTTGAGACGCTTGGTGACGGAGGTGGTGGTGGTGGTGTTGGTGGTACATCCCCTGTTTGCTGGGCGGCAGGTGCCAACGTTCCTCCAGAGGCGGAGGAAGAGGCCGAGGCGGCAGCAGCAGAATAGGCCGAGGCGGCAGCAGCAGAAGAGGTAGCAGGGGGAGCCTGAGTGACTTCCTTGGTTTTAAGGTGTTTACTCCACTGCAGTTCATGCTTTGCATGCAGGTGCCTGGTCATGCAGGTTGTGCTCAGGTTCAGAACGTTAATGCCTCGCTTCAGGCTCTGATGGCACAGCGTGCAAACCACTCGGGTCTTGTCGTCAGCACATTGTTTGAAGAAGTGCCATGCCAGGGAACTCCTTGAAGCTGCCTTTGGGGTGCTCGGTCCCAGATGGCGGCGGTCAGTAGCAGGCGGAGTCTCTTGGCGGCGGGTGTTCTGCTTTTGCCCACTGCTCCCTCTTTTGCTACGCTGTTGGCTCGGTCTCACCACTGCCTCTTCCTCCGAACTGTGAAAGTCAGTGGCACGACCTTCATTCCATGTGGGGTCTAGGACCTCATCGTCCCCTGCATCGTCTTCCACCCAGTCTTGATCCCTGACCTCCTGTTCAGTCTGCACACTGCAGAAAGACGCAGCAGTTGGCACCTGTGTTTCGTCATCATCAGAGACATGCTGAGGTGGTATTCCCATGTCCTCATCATCAGGAAACATAAGTGGTTGTGCGTCAGTGCATTCTATGTCTTTCACCGCTGGGGAAGGGCTAGGTGGATGCCCTTGGGAAACCCTGCCAGCGGAGTCTTCAAACAGCATAAGAGACTGCTGCATAACTTGAGGCTGAGACAGTTTCCCTGGTATGCATGGGGGTGATGTGACAGACTGATGGGGTTGGTTTTCAGGCGCCATCTGTGCGCTTTCTGCAGAAGACTGGGTGGGAGATAATGTGAACGTGCTGGATCCACTGTCGGCCACCCAATTGACTAATGCCTGTACCTGCTCAGGCCTTACCATCCTTAGAACGGCATTGGGCCCCACCATATATCGCTGTAAATTCTGGCGGCTACTGGGACCTGAGGTAGTTGGTACACTAGGACGTGTGGATGTGGCAGAACGGCCACGTCCTCTCCCAGCACCAGAGGGTCCACTAACACCACCACGACCATGTCCACGTCCGCGTCCCTTACTAGATGTTTTTCTCATTGTTATGGTTCACCACAACAACAAATATATTATTTGGCCCAATGTATTGTATTCAAATTCAGCGGGATATAAATTTGAGGCCTAGTATTTAGGCGCTGGGTGACCGGTATGGATTTAGTGACAGAATTAGACTTGGAAATGCACAGAAGCGTGTGTGTGAAGTTATTCTGAATGACCCAATGTGCACCTTGAATATTATATACCCTTTTTGGGATAGATTTCAAATAGCTCTGATATAGCAGGAACCACTAAATTATGAAATTGCTAAATTGGGAATTGTACTTCAACCCAGAACAAAAAATGTGCTTTGACGGGCACTAAATAACTTTCCCAGCTACAACAGTACAGCGGTAACGAGAGATTTAGAGGGATTTAAATTTGAGGCCTAGTATTTAGGCGCTGGGTGACAGGTATGGGTTTAGTGACAGAATTAGACTTGGAAATACACAGTAGCGGGTGTGTGTGAAGTTATTCTGAATGACCCAATGTGCACCTTCAATATTATATACCCTTTTTGGGATAGATTTCAAATAGCTCTGATATAGCAGGAACCACTAAATTATGAAATTGCTAAATTGGGAATTGTACTTCAACCCAGAACAAAAAATGTGCTTTGACGGACACTAAATATCTTGCCCAGCAACAACAGTACAGCGGTGGGTAACGAGAGATTTAGAGGGATTTAAATTTGAGGCCTAGTATTTAGGCGCTGGGTCACCGGTATGGATTTAGTGACAGAATTAGACTTGGAAATGCACAGAAGCGTGTGTGTGAAGTTATTCTGAATGACCCTATGTGCACCTTCAATATTATATACCCTTTTAGGGATAGATTTCAAATAGCTCTGATATAGCAGAAACCACTAAATTATGAAATTGCTAAATTGGGAATTGTACTTCAACCCAGAACAAAAAATGTGCTTTGACGGACACTAAATATCTTGCCCAGCAACAACAGTACAGCGGTGGGTAACGAGAGATTTAGAGGGATTTAAATTTGAGGCCTAGTATTTAGGCGCTGGGTCACCGGTATGGATTTAGTGACAGAATTAGACTTGGAAATGCACAGAAGCGTGTGTGTGAAGTTATTCTGAATGACCCTATGTGCACCTTCAATATTATATACCCTTTTAGGGATAGATTTCAAATAGCTCTGATATAGCAGAAACCACTAAATTATGAAATTGCTAAATTGGGAATTGTACTTCAACCCAGAACAAAAAATGTGCTTTGACGGACACTAAATATCTTGCCCAGCAACAACAGTACAGCGGTGGGTAACGAGAGATTTAGAGGGATTTAAATTTGAGGCCTAGTATTTAGGCGCTGGGTGACAGGTATGGGTTTAGTGACAGAATTAGACTTGGAAATACACAGTAGCGGGTGTGTGTGAAGTTATTCTGAATGACCCAATGTGCACCTTCAATATTATATACCCTTTTTGGGATAGATTTCAAATAGCTCTGATATAGCAGGAACCACTAAATTATGAAATTGCTAAATTGGGAATTGTACTTCAACCCAGAACAAAAAATGTGCTTTGACGGACACTAAATATCTTGCCCAGCAACAACAGTACAGCGGTGGGTAACGAGAGATTTAGAGGGATTTAAATTTGAGGCCTAGTATTTAGGCGCTGGGTCACCGGTATGGATTTAGTGACAGAATTAGACTTGGAAATGCACAGAAGCGTGTGTGTGAAGTTATTCTGAATGACCCTATGTGCACCTTCAATATTATATACCCTTTTAGGGATAGATTTCAAATAGCTCTGATATAGCAGAAACCACTAAATTATGAAATTGCTAAATTGGGAATTGTACTTCAACCCAGAACAAAAAATGTGCTTTGACGGACACTAAATATCTTGCCCAGCAACAACAGTACAGCGGTGGGTAACGAGAGATTTAGAGGGATTTAAATTTGAGGCCTAGTATTTAGGCGCTGGGTCACCGGTATGGATTTAGTGACAGAATTAGACTTGGAAATGCACAGAAGCGTGTGTGTGAAGTTATTCTGAATGACCCTATGTGCACCTTCAATATTATATACCCTTTTAGGGATAGATTTCAAATAGCTCTGATATAGCAGAAACCACTAAATTATGAAATTGCTAAATTGGGAATTGTACTTCAACCCAGAACAAAAAATGTGCTTTGACGGACACTAAATATCTTGCCCAGCAACAACAGTACAGCGGTGGGTAACGAGAGATTTAGAGGGATTTAAATTTGAGGCCTAGTATTTAGGCGCTGGGTGACAGGTATGGGTTTAGTGACAGAATTAGACTTGGAAATACACAGTAGCGGGTGTGTGTGAAGTTATTCTGAATGACCCAATGTGCACCTTCAATATTATATACCCTTTTTGGGATAGATTTCAAATAGCTCTGATATAGCAGGAACCACTAAATTATGAAATTGCTAAATTGGGAATTGTATTTCAACCCAGAACAAGAAATGTGCTTGAACGGACACTAAATAACTCGCCCAGCTACAGCACTAGGGACAGATTTAGCTGGATATAAATTTGAGGCCTAGTATTTAGGCGCTGGGTGACCGGTATGGATTTAGTGACAGAATTAGACTGGGATATGGCCAAAAAATGAACAGACTATTGCTGGTTAAATGCACTTGGTGTGACAGCTTCACCCTGATGTAGGCTTTAGCCAAAAAACAACCACACCATTGAGGGTTAAATGCACTTGGTGACAGGCGCAGCTTGCCCCTGATTTTGTATATGGCCAAAAAATGAACAGACTATTGCTGGTTAAATGCACTTGGTGTGACAGCTTCACCCTGATGTAGGCTTTAGCCAAAAAACAACCACACCATTGAGGGTTAAATGCACTTGGTGACAGGCGCAGCTTGCCCCTGATTTTGTATATGGCCAAAAAATGAACAGACTATTGCTGGTTAAATGCACTTGGTGTGACAGCTTCACCCTGATGTAGGCTTTAGCCAAAAAACAACCACACCATTGAGGGTTAAATGCACTTGGTCGCAGCTTGTGCTGGCGCACCACAAGACACAAAATGGCCGCCGATCACCCCAGAAAAATGAGACTGACAAACGGTCTGTGCAGCCTAAAAACAGTGAGCAATTGAGGATCAGCAGCTCAATGATCCACAGCTGCAGATCGATCAGTTAATCAAGTCCTTTGGAGGAGTTAATCTGCCTAATCTCGCCCTACTGTCGCAGCCGCAACCTCTCCCTACGCTAATCAGAGCAGAGTGACGGGCGGCGCTATGTGACTCCAGCTTAAATAGAGGCTGGGTCACATGGTGCTCTGGCCAATCACAGCCATGCCAATAGTAGGCATGGCTGTGATGGCCTCTTGGGGCAAGTAGTATGACGCTTGTTGATTGGCTGCTTTGCAGCCTTTCAAAAAGCGCCAAGAAAGCGTCACAAAAGCGCGAAGAAAGCGACGAACACCGAACCCGAACCCGGACTTTTACGAAAATGTCCGGGTTCGGGTCCGTGTCACGGACACCCCAAAATTCGGTACGAACCCGAACTATACAGTTCGAGTTCGCTCATCCCTAATTATGTACATTGTGGATGCATTTGACACAATGTTCATATTAAGTGCACTGTATGACACTGTAAAGACATTTATAGAGGAAATACTTTTTTACATAGTATACAGCAGCTTGTTTACAAAATCATCATTTCCTCTTATCGGCACTGGGAAATAGCTATATTCATGCCATGTTTTAAGTGTTCCGTTGCTACTTGTGGTTAACCCAAAGCCTATTTATTACTGTAAATGTCTGAGCTTAACACAAGTAACGTTAAAGGTGCTTCTCAGTGTCCTACTTTCCAAGTCCCAGTAGATTGCACCATATGATAATATTTGATTTGAACATAACAGTTGTTTTTGCAACTGTGCAAGAAAAAAATGCTAGAATTTTACAGTACAAACTAGTCTGAGATCACAGCAATAGGTAATCAGTGGTAGAATGATATAACTGTCGAACAATTTATGCAGAAATGTTTAATTCAATTGATGAAGCTTAAAGGAGTTGTGTGGGATTTATTTATTTAAACCTCAATTAGTATCCTACAGAACATAATAGTGAACCTATCAACTTTTCCTGAGTCTTCACTTCAATCTCCATTCAGCCTCTGCGCCCCATTCACTACAACCAGAAATTTTGGGTTGTGGGCATAGATAAGCTGCTGCCACAACATTTCCTGTAGTGCTGTGTGCTACAATGGCAGCCAAAATGTGAATGCCTACTACACCCTAGTGCAGTGATGGCTAACCTTGGCACGCCAGCTGTGGTGAAACTACGACTCCCAGCATGCTCCATTTATTTCTATAGAGTTCTTAGAGCAGCCAAGCAAGGGGGCATCTTGGGAGTTGTAGTTTTACCACAGCTGGAGTGCCATGGTTAGCCATCACTGCCCTAGTGGGATAACACAGGGGTCAGTATTGGGCCCTATTATCTAATATTTTATTTATTTTTTATTTTGTAGAAGGCTGGCACAGTAACATATAAATTTTTGCAGATGGCACTAAACCGTGTAAAGTAATTAACACAGAAGAGGACAATATACTGCAACAGATGGATCTGCATAGATTGCAGGCTTGGGCAGAGAAGGGGCAAATGAGGTTTAACACTGACAAATATAAGGTTATGCACATGGGAAGGAATAATGCAAGTCACCAGTACATACTAAATTGTAAAATATTGGGTAACACTAACACAGAAAAGGACTTAGGAATTTTAGTGGACAGCAAATTAAGCTGTAAAAACCAGTGTCAGGCAGCTGCTGCCAAGGCCAATAAGGTAATGGGTTGCATCAAAAGGGGCATAGATGCCTGTGATTAAAACATATTCCTGCCACTTTACAAATCACTAGTCAGACCACACATGGACTACTATGTACAGTTCTGGGCTCCTATGAACAAGGCAGACATAGCAGAGCTGGAGAGGGTTCAGAGAAGGGCAACTAAAGTAATAACTGGAATGGGTGGACTACAGGTCACAGAAAGATTATCAAAATTAGGGTTATTCATTATAGAAAAAGGATGACTGAGACTACTTTCACATTAGCGTTTAAGTTTTATGGTATTTAGTTCCGTCATAGGGGCTCAATACCGGTAATAAATGCTTCAGTTTTGGCCCCATTCATTGTCAATGGGGACAAAACTGAACAGAACGGAGTGCTCCAGAATGCATTCCATTCTGTTCAGTTGCATTCCCAGACCGGAGAGCAAACCGCAACATGTTGTAGTTGGCTTTCTGTCCTGGGATGCAGAGCAAGATGGATCTGTCATGACACCCTCTCTGACACACTAGAAAACTGATCCGTCCCCCATTGACTTTTAATGGCGTTAATGACGGATCCGTCTTGGCTATGTTAAGGATAATACAACCGGATCCGTTCATAACCGATGCAGACGGTTGTATTATCAGTAAAGGAAGCATTTTTGCTGAACCCTGCCGGATCCAGCAAAAACACTAGTGTGAAAGTAGCCTAAGGGGAGATCTAATAACTATGTCTAAATATATCAGGGGTCAGTACAGAGATCTATCCTATCATATACTTATCCCCAGGACTGTGACTGTGACGAGGGGACATGCTCTGCATCTGGAGCAAAGAAGGTTCCTACACAAACATAGAAGAGGATTCTTTACGGTAAGAGCAGTGAGACTATGAAACTCTCTGCCTGAAGAGGTGGTGATGGTGAATTTACTAAAATAGTTCAAGAGAGGTCTGGATGTATTTCTGGAGGCTAATATTACAGGTTATAGTTACTAGAGATTGGTTGATGATCTAGGGAGTTATTCTGATTGCCTGATTGGAGTCAGGAAGGAATTTGTTTCGCTAAAGTGAGTAAAATTGACTGCTACCTCGCAGTTTTTTTTTTTTTTGTCTTCCTCTTGATCAGCGTGCAAGATAACAGGCTAAACTGGATGGACAGATGTCTTTTTTTTTTCAGCCTTGTAAACTATGTTACTACACGTATATTACTATTTTACCCTTCCCTGGTACAAACTCTCCTCCCACTACACCTTTCATAATCTCTTTCTTGCCTCCTCCTGCTTGTGGAACAAGATCACATGGGTCTAACATCATTCAGCCAGTGATTCTGATGGAAGGCATCATGGGAGGCCTGGACACGACATCAGACAAAAACCAGTCTCCACATAGTCACGTGACCACTCTCCCCATCTTTGGAGTAAGACAGGAAAAGTAGCACAAGTACATTAGTAAGTTGCAAGGCCTGGCAGGTGCAACATAGGGGAGGTAAGAATTTAATTCACAGCAATCGTGTCAAAAATTATACATTGCTAAAATTTTTTTTAAAAAAAATGATTCAATGATGTCCTTAAAGGGGTTATCCGAGTTATTTTTTTATTCTTTCTATGTTCCTAACTAAGCAAATGTAACAGCTTTCCAATTCACTCCCTTTATCTCCAGTGGCTGGTTTCTCAGATTTCACTGAGGGTCACATGACCTGTGATGTCAGCTTCTCTCCCTGTGCTGATAATGTTCATTTACAAGCCTGTAAACGAGATGTCACTGTGCTGGCCACGCCCCCCTCACTGCCGTCTGCTCTTTGCTAGGATACTTAACCCCTTCAGCTGCACAGCTCTGCAGCAGGGACAATTCTGGGCACTGGAGCTGATCTACTAGAGAGAGCATTACAGAAGAAGGTAGGGGGAAGATCCTGTGTGTACTAGCAGTGTCATTATACAGCTAGGACTTGTAGTCCTACACATACAAGATGCTGCAGAGTCTCCCAGCACTCAGGGCAGCTCTTGTATCCACTCCCTTAGCAGTGTCATTATACAGCTGGGACTTGTAGTCCTACACATACAACATGCTGCAGAGTATCCCAGCAGGCAGACATGTCACTCAGGGCAGCTCTTCTATCCACTCTATTAGCAGTGTCATTATACAGCTGGGACTTGTAGTCCTACACATACAACATGCTGCAGAGTATCCCAGCAGGCAGACATGTCACTCAGGGCAGCTCTTGTATTCACTCCCTTAGCAGAGCAGGGGGAGGGGCAGAGATTGTTTTTATTGCATGTAAACAAAGAGCCAGAAAAGAACCAGGGAAATTAGGAAAAATATATATTTTTTTTGCATAAAACTTGCTTAGCTCAGTTATATATCAGATTTTCAGTGCTATATTATTATTTTTCATAACTCGGACAACCCCTTTAATATTTAACTTGTATGATTCAACTTGCAACTATTTATAACATTGTTATTACAATTTAAAACCTTTTTTAAATATTTGATCTATTTATGCATTTGAAGAACGTTAAAGGGTTGACCAATTTAGATATACTATTGCCAAAGAAGTGTTAAAAATTTAAATAGCTGAATGGCTGTGCGTCTCTGAGCTCCGATCCACAAGCCCATCATAACCTTAGCTAACTCTAGCTAACCTAGCAAAAAATGGTCAAAATCGGGATTACTAAGCCCGGAGATTCCTCCCACCAACACAGATCACTCCAAAGTAGTGGGGAGATGGATACATTTATCAAAAAAGCCACGGCTGCAGGCATGGCCAAAGAATCAAAGATGGCACCCGCGGCTCCAAATGATGCCAGAGAAGAAGGGACGGATACATGGGAGAGAGACAGCGAAGCAGAAGAGGCAGGTAGAAAACAAAGCCTTCCGATCTCCAGAAAGTTCCTCAAGATGGCCCTAACAAAAGCGATGGAACCAGTTCTTAACGAACTCTCCTCCCTCCGCCAAGACATCAGGCATGTAGGGTCCAGAGCAGAGGCCCTGGAGTCGACTCAATCGGCCATAGTTGATTTCCAGCATGCTACCTCCTCCAACCTACATAAATGCCAAACATACCTGAACGAGATGCATACTGCCCTGGAAGACCAGGAGAACCGCGGCCGGAGAAACAACTTAAGGTTTCGGAGGATCCCGGAGTCAGTCCCAACCTCCGAAATACCTGAGGTAATAAAGAATATCTGTGAGGACTTACTAGGCCTGGATTATCCTGTGCCTGTCACTTTAGAAAGAGCTCACCGCGCTGTCCTTCCTCGGCCAAAACCCGGCTGAACCACCTAGGGACATTATCTGCAGATTTCTTAGCTTCCAGCAGAAAGAAGCAGTGCTGGGGGCAGAGCTAGCACCAGACCGAGGGGGCGGAGCTAGCGCCAGACCGACATGGACGTCTGTGTCTGAGCTCTGTGAGGAAGACGCCACTTTACATTAGCTCACTTAAGACCCCAGACTAAAAAATGGGCAAAATCGGTCAGCAAAGGACCGGGGATTCATCCCAGCACCAAAAGAACCCTGTAAATAGCGGAGACATGGACCACTTTATCAAAAAAGCAGCCGCTATATACGTGGCCAAGGAGTCTAAGATGGTGCTGGTCCCCTGCAGAGAGACTGCTGAGCAAGACCCGGACGCACAAGAGGACACAAGCGATACTGACGGTGCCAAAAGCCGCAAACATCTTCCGATTTCAAGGAAGTATCTAGACCTGGAAAACGGGACTAATCTATGTTTTCATTCTAACATGTTCTTTTGCAGGTTGTTTATACTTTATGGACATTTGTCATAGTGAAATCCCCAAAGCGAATTTCAGACGGGGAGTGTGCTGTTCTTTTCAAATTGAATTCCTGCATTGTATTATTATCTATTCTCACTATGTTGTTTCTATGTATTGTTCTCTGCTGCCATCTGCTGGCCGGAATTTGTATGCTGCACGCCTTGTTTCTTGTCTATAAAGTTTTTCTCTGCTGGGCGTGGTTTTAGCAGCCTTGGTCCTTGTCACTTCCTGTAGCCATTTTCAGTGCTGCACTCCTTGTGACTGGAGTCTCACACCTTGGCTTGTCAAGGCATCAGTTTTTGACCAGCAGTTGCCTCAGCAGTTAGCCTCAGGAAAGGCATCCACATCACAGCATCTACTGCATCACTGTATTGCATAACCGTATGTCACTGCTCTGGATCAAATAAACCCACGTTTGATTGCATCCTCATGTCTATGTCTGGATTAGGGATGAGCGAACTCGAACTGTATAGTTCGGGTTCGTACCGAATTTTGGGGTGTCCGTGACACGGACCTGAACCCGGACATTTTCGTAAAAGTCCGGGTTCGGTGTTCGTCGCTTTCTTGGCGCTTTTGTGACGCTTTCTTGGCGCTTTTTGAAAGGCTGCAAAGCAGCCAATCAACAAGCGTCATACTACTTGCCCCAAGAGGCCGTCACAGCCATGCCTACTATTGGCATGGCTGTGATTGGCCAGAGCACCATGTGACCCAGCCTCTATTTAAGCTGGAGTCACATAGCGCCGCCCGTCACTCTGCTCTGATTAGCGTAGGGAGAGGTTGCGGCTGCGACAGTAGGGCGAGATTAGGCAGATTAACTCCTCCAAAGGACTTGATTAATCGATCGATCTGCAGCTGTGCATCATTGAGCTGCTGAAATTCAATTGCTCACTGTTTTTAGGCTGCCCAGACCGTTTGTCAGTCACTTTTTTCTGGGGTGATCGGCGGCCATTTTGTGTCTTGTGGTGCGCCAGCACAAGCTGCGACCAAGTGCATTTAACCCTCAATGGTGTGGTTGTTTTTTGGCTAAAGCCTACATCAGGGTGAAGCTGTCACACCAAGTGCATTTAACCAGCAATAGTCTGTTTATTTTTTGGCCATATACTACATCAGGGGCAAGCTGCGCCTGTCACCAAGTGCATTTAACCCTCAATGGTGTGGTTGTTTTTTGGCTAAAGCCTACATCAGGGTTAAGCGGTCACACCAAGTGCATTTAACCAGCAATAGTCTGTTTATTTTTTGGCCATATACTACATCAGGGGGAAGCTGCGCCCGTCACCAAGTGCATTTAACCCTCAGTAGTGTGGTTGGTCAAGCTATCACACCAAGTGCATTTAACCAGCAATAGTCTGTTCATTTTTTGGCCATATACTAAATCAGGGGCAAGCTGCGCCCGTCACCAAGTGCATTTAACCAGCAATAGTCTGTTCATTTTTTGGCCATATACTACATCAGGGGCAAGCTGCGCCCGTCACCAAGTGCATTTAACCCTCAGTAGTGTGGTTGGTCAAGCTATCACACCAAGTGCATTTAACCAGCAATAGTCTGTTCATTTTTTGGCCATATACTACATCAGGGGCAAGCTGCGCCCACCACCAAGTGCATTTAACCCTCAGTAGTGTGGTTGGTCAAGCTGTCACACCAAGTGCATTTAACCAGCAATAGTGTGGTTATTTTTTGGCCATATCCCAGTCTAATTCTGTCAATAAATCCATACCGGTCACCCAGCGCCTAAATACTAGGCCTCAAATCTATATCCCGCTAAATCTGTCATTACCGCTGTACTGTTGTGGATGGGAAAGTTATTTAGTGTCCGTCAAAGCACATTTTTTGTTCTGGGTTGAAATACAATTCCCAATTTAGCAATTTCATAATTTAGTGGTTTCTGCTATATCAGAGCTATTTGAAATCTATCCCTAAAAGGGTATATAATATTCAAGGTGCACATAGGCTCATTCTGAATAACTTCACACACACGCTACTGTGCATTTCCAAGTCTAATTCTGTGAGTAAATCCATACCGGTCACCCAGCGCCTAAATACTAGGCCTCAAATTTATATCCCGCTAAATCTCTCGTTACCGCTGTCCTGTTGTGGATGGGAAAGTTATTTAGTGTCCGTCAAAGCACATTTTTTGTTCTGGGTTGAAATACAATTCCCAATTTAGCAATTTCATAATTTAGTGGTTTCTGCTGTATCAGAGCTATTTGAAATCTATCCCTAAAAGGGTATATAATATTCAAGGTGCACATAGGGTCATTCAGAATAACTTCACACACACGCTACTGTGCACTTCCAAGTCTAATTCTGTGAGTAAATCCATACCGGTCACCCAGCGCCTAAATACTAGGCCTCAAATTTATATCCCGCTGAATTTGAATACAATACATTGGGAGAAATAATATTTTTGTTGTTGTGGTGAACCATAACAATGAGGAAAACATCTAGTAAGGGACGCGGACGTGGACATGGTCGTGGTGGTGTTAGTGGACCCTCTGGTGCTGGGAGAGGACGTGGCCGTTCTGCCACATCCACACGTCCTAGTGTACCAACTACCTCAGGTCCCAGTAGCCGCCAGAATTTACAGCGATATATGGTGGGGCCCAATGCCGTTCTAAGGATGGTAAGGCCTGAGCAGGTACAGGCATTAGTCAATTGGGTGGCCGACAGTGGATCCAGCACGTTCACATTATCTCCCACCCAGTCTTCTGCAGAAAGCGCACAGATGGCGCCTGAAAACCAACCCCATCAGTCTGTCACATCACCCCCATGCATACCAGGGAAACTGTCTCAGCCTCAAGTTATGCAGCAGTCTCTTATGCTGTTTGAAGACTCCGCTGGCAGGGTTTCCCAAGGGCATCCACCTAGCCCTTCCCCAGCGGTGAAAGACATAGAATGCACTGACGCACAACCACTTATGTTTCCTGATGATGAGGACATGGGAATACCACCTCAGCACGTCTCTGATGATGACGAAACACAGGTGCCAACTGCTGCGTCTTTCTGCAGTGTGCAGACTGAACAGGAGGTCAGGGATCAAGACTGGGTGGAAGACGATGCAGGGGACGATGAGGTCCTAGACCCCACATGGAATGAAGGTCGTGCCACTGACTTTCACAGTTCGGAGGAAGAGGCAGTGGTGAGACCGAGCCAACAGCGTAGCAAAAGAGGGAGCAGTGGGCAAAAGCAGAACACCCGCCGCCAAGAGACTCCGCCTGCTACTGACCGCGGCCACCTGGGACCGAGCACCCCAAAGGCAGCTTCAAGGAGTTCCCTGGCATGGCACTTCTTCAAACAATGTGCTGACGACAAGACCCGAGTGGTTTGCACGCTGTGCCATCAGAGCCTGAAGCGAGGCATTAACGTTCTGAACCTGAGCACAACCTGCATGACCAGGCACCTGCATGCAAAGCATGAACTGCAGTGGGGTAAACACCTTAAAACCAAGGAAGTCACTCAGGCTCCCCCTGCAACCTCTTCTGCTGCTGCCGCCTCGGCCTCTTCTGCTGCTGCCGCCTCGGCCTCTTCCTCCGCCTCTGGAGGAACGTTGGCACCTGCCGCCCAGCAAACAGGGGATGTACCACCAACACCACCACCACCACCTCCGTCACCAAGCGTCTCAACCATGTCACACGCCAGCGTTCAGCTCTCCATCTCACAAACATTTGAGAGAAAGCGTAAATTCCCACCTAGCCACCCTCGATCCCTGGCCCTGAATGCCAGCATTTCTAAACTACTGGCCTATGAAATGCTGTCATTTAGGCTGGTGGACACAGACAGCTTCAAACAGCTCATGTCGCTTGCTGTCCCACAGTATGTTGTTCCCAGCCGCCACTACTTCTCCAAGAGAGCCGTGCCTTCCCTGCACAACCAAGTATCCGATAAAATCAAGTGTGCACTGCGCAACGCCATCTGTAGCAAGGTCCACCTAACCACAGATACGTGGACCAGTAAGCACGGCCAGGGACGCTATATCTCCCTAACTGCACACTGGGTAAATGTAGTGGCAGCTGGGCCCCAGGCGGAGAGCTGTTTGGCGCACGTCCTTCCGCCGCCAAGGATCGCAGGGCAACATTCTTTGCCTCCTGTTGCCACCTCCTCCTTCTCGGCTTCCTCCTCCTCTTCTTCCACCTGCTCATCCAGTCAGCCACACACCTTCACCACCAACTTCAGCACAGCCCGGGGTAAACGTCAGCAGGCCATTCTGAAACTCATATGTTTGGGGGACAGGCCCCACACCGCACAGGAGTTGTGGCGGGGTATAGAACAACAGACCGACGAGTGGTTGCTGCCGGTGAGCCTCAAGCCCGGCCTGGTGGTGTGTGATAATGGGCGAAATCTCGTTACAGCTCCGGGACTAGCCAATTTGACGCACATCCCGTCTGTTCGCGCTTCCGGCGTTCACATCCTGCTGCTGCTCGCCTGTCTGCGCTACAGCGTAACTTCGGCCTTCCCGCTCACCGCCTCATATGCGACGTGCCCACCAGGTGGAACTCCACTTTGCACATGCTGGACAGACTGTGCGAGCAGCAGCAGGCCATAGTGGAGTTTCAGCTGCAGCATGCACGGGTCAGTCGCACTACAGAACAGCACCACTTCACCACCAATGACTGGGCCTCCATGCGAGACCTGTGTGCCCTGTTGCGCTGTTTCGAGTACTCCACCAACATGGCCAGTGGCGATGACGCCGTTATCAGCGTTACAATACCACTTCTATGTCTCCTTGAGAAAACACTTAGGGCGATGATGGAAGAGGAGGTGGCCCAGGAGGAGGAGGAGGAGGAGGAGGAGGAAGAGGGGTCATTTTTAGCACTTTCAGGCCAGTCTCTTCGAAGTGACTCAGAGGGAGGTTTTTGGCAACAGCAGAGGCCAGGTACAAATATGGCCAGCCAGGGCCCACTACTGGAGGACGAGGAGGACGAGGATGAGGAGGAGGTGGAGGAGGATGAGGATGAAGCATGGTCACAGCGGGGTGGCACCCAACGCAGCTTGGGTCCATCACTGGTGCATGGCTGGGGGGAAAGGCAGGACGATGACGATACGCCTCCCACAGAGGACAGCTTGTCCTTACCCCTGGGCAGCCTGGCACACATGAGCGACTACATGCTGCAGTGCCTGCGCAACGACAGCAGAGTTGCCCACATTTTAACCTGTGCGGACTACTGGGTTGCCACCCTGCTGGATCCACGCTACAAAGACAATGTGCCCACCTTACTTCCTGCACTGGAGCGTGATAGGAAGATGCGCGAGTACAAGCGCACGTTGGTAGACGCGCTACTGAGAGCATTCCCAAATGTCACAGGGGAACAAGTGGAAGCCCAAGGCCAAGGCAGAGGAGGAGCAAGAGGTCGCCAAGGCAGCTGTGTCACGGCCAGCTCCTCTGAGGGCAGGGTTAGCATGGCAGAGATGTGGAAAACTTTTGTCAACACGCCACAGCTAACTGCACCACCACCTGATACGCAACGTGTTAGCAGGAGGCAACATTTCACTAACATGGTGGAACAGTACGTGTGCACACCCCTCCACGTACTGACTGATGGTTCGGCCCCATTCAACTTCTGGGTCTCTAATTTGTCCACGTGGCCAGAGCTAGCCTTTTATGCCTTGGAGGTGCTGGCCTGCCCGGCAGCCAGCGTTTTGTCTGAACGTGTATTCAGCACGGCAGGGGGCGTCATTACAGACAAACGCAGCCGCCTGTCTACAGCCAATGTGGACAAGCTGACTTTCATAAAAATGAACCAGGCATGGATCCCACAGGACCTGTCCGTCCCTTGTCCAGATTAGACATTAACTACCTCCCCTTAACCATATATTATTGGACTCCAGGGCACTTCCTCATTCAATCCTATTTTTATTTTCATTTTACCATTATATTGCGAGGCTACCCAAAGTTGAATGAACCTCTCCTCTGTCTGGGTGCCAGGGCCTAAATATATGCCAATGGACTGTTCCAATGTTGGGTGACGTGAAGCCTGATTCTCTGTTATGACATGCAGACTAATTCTCTGCTGACATGAAGCCAGATCCTCTGTTACGGGACCTCTCTCCTCTGCCTGGGTGCTGGGCCTAAATATCTGACAATGGACTGTTGCAGTGGTGGCTGATGTGAAGCCTGATTTTCTGCTATGACATGCAGACTGATTCTCTGCTGACATGAAGCCAGATTGTCTATTACGGGACCTCTCTCCTCTGCCTGGGTGCTGGGCCTAAATATATGCCAATGGACTGTTGCAGTGGTGGCTGACGTGAAGCCTCATTCTCTGCTATGACATGCAGACTAATTCTCTGCTGACATGAAGCCAGATTGTCTGTTAAGGGGCCTCTCTCCTCTGCCTGGGTGCTGGGCCTAAATTTATGACAATGGACTGTTGCAGTGGTGGGTGACGTGAAGCCTGATTCTCTGCTATGACATGCAGACTAATTCTCTGCTGACATGAAGCCAGATTGCCTGTTACGGGACCTCTCTCCTCTGCCTGGGTGCTGGGCCTAAATATCTGACAATGGACTGTTGCAGTGGTGGCTGACGTGAAGCCTGATTTTCTGCTATGACATGCAGACTAATTCTCTGCTGACATGAAGCCAGATTGTCTGTTACGGGACCTCTCTCCTCTGCCTGGGGCTGGGCCTAAATATATGCCAATGGACTGTTGCAGTGGTGGCTGACGTGAAGCCTCATTCTCTGCTATGACATGCAGACTAATTCTCTGCTGACATGAAGCCAGATTGTCTGTTACGGGACCTCTCTCCTCTGCCTGGGTGCTGGGCCTAAATTTATGACAATGGACTGTTGCAGTGGTGGGTGACGTGAAGCCTGATTCTCTGCTATGACATGCAGACTGATTCTCTGCTGACATGAAGCCAGATTGTCTGTTACGGGACCTCTCTCCTCTGCCTGGGTGCTGGGCCTAAATATATGCCAATGGACTGTTGCAGTGGTGGCTGACGTGAAGCCTCATTCTCTGCTATGACATGCAGACTAATTCTCTGCTGACATGAAGCCAGATCCTCTGTTACGGGACCTCTCTCCTCTGCCTGTGTGCTGGGCCTAAATATATGCCACTGGACTGTTGCACTGGTGGCTGACGTGAAGCCTGATTCTCTGCTATGATATGAAGACTGATTCTCTGCTGACATGAAGCCAGATTGTCTGTTACGGGACCTCTCTCCTCTGCCTGGGTGCTGGGCCTAAATTTATGACAATGGACTGTTGCAGTGGTGGCTGACGTGAAGCCTCATTCTCTGCTATGACATGCAGACTAATTCTCTGCTGACATGAAGCCAGATTGTCTGTTACGGGACCTCTCTCCTCTGCCTGTGTGCTGGGCCTAAATATATGCCAATGGACTGTTGCAGTGGTGGCTGACGTGAAGCCTCATTCTCTGCTATGACATGCAGACTAATTCTCTGCTGACATGAAGCCAGATCCTCTGTTACGGGACCTCTCTCCTCTGCCTGTGTGCTGGGCCTAAATATATGCCAATGGACTGTTGCAGTGGTGGCTGACGTGAAGCCTCATTCTCTGCTATGACATGCAGACTAATTCTCTGCTGACATGAAGCCAGATTGTCTGTTACGGGACCTCTCTCCTCTGCCTGTGTGCTGGGCCTAAATATATGCCAATGGACTGTTGCACTGGTGGCTGACGTGAAGCCTGATTCTCTGCTATGACATGCAGACTGATTCTCTGCTGACATGAAGCCAGATTGTCTGTTACTGGACCTCTCTCCTCTGCCTGGGTGCTGGGCCTAAATTTATGACAATGGACTGTTGCAGTGGTGGGTGACGTGAAGCCTGATTCTCTGCTATGACATGCAGACTGATTCTCTGCTGACATGAAGCCAGATTGTCTGTTACGGGACCTCTCTCCTCTGCCTGGGTGCTGGGCCTAAATATATGCCAATGGACTGTTGCAGTGGTGGCTGACGTGAAGCCTCATTCTCTGCTATGACATGCAGACTAATTCTCTTCTGACATGAAGCCAGATCCTCTGTTACGGGACCTCTCTCCTCTGCCTGTGTGCTGGGCCTAAATATATGCCAATAGACTGTTGCACTGGTGGCTGACGTGAAGCCTGATTCTCTGCTATGATATGAAGACTGATTCTCTGCTGACATGAAGCCAGATTGTCTGTTACGGGACCTCTCTCCTCTGCCTGGGTGCTGGGCCTAAATTTATGACAATGGACTGTTGCAGTGGTGGGTGACGTGAAGCCTGATTCTCTGCTATGACATGCAGACTAATTCTCTGCTGACATGAAGCCAGATTGTCTGTTACGGGACCTCTCTCCTCTGCCTGGGTGCTGGGCCTAAATTTATGACAATGGACTGTTGCAGTGGTGGCTGACGTGAAGCCTCATTCTCTGCTATGACATGCAGACTAATTCTCTGCTGACATGAAGCCAGATTGTCTGTTACGGGACCTCTCTCCTCTGCCTGGGTGCTGGGCCTAAATATATGCCAATGGACTGTTGCAGTGGTGGCTGACGTGAAGCCTCATTCTCTGCTATGACATGCAGACTAATTCTCTGCTGACATGAAGCCAGATTGTCTGTTACGGGACCTCTCTCCTCTGCCTGGCTGCTGGGCCTAAATATATGCCAATGGACTGTTGCAGTGGTGGCTGACGTGAAGCCTCATTATCTGCTATGACATGCAGACTAATTCTCTGCTGACATTAAGCCAGATTGTCTGTTACGGGACCTCTCTCCTCTGCCTTGGTGCTGGGCCTAAATTTATGACAATGGACTGTTGCAGTGGTGGGTGACGTGAAGCCTGATTCTCTGCTATGATATGCAGACTGATTCTCTGCTGACATGAAGCCAGATTGTCTGTTACGGGACCTCTCTCCTCTGCCTGGGTGCTGGACCTAAATATATGCCAATGGACTGTTGCAGTGGTGGCTGACGTGAAGCCTCATTCTCTGCTATGACATGCAGACTAATTCTCTGCTGACATGAAGCCAGATTGTCTGTTACGGGACCTCTCTCCTCTGCCTGTGTGCTGGGCCTAAATATATGCCAATGGACTGTTGCAGTGGTGGCTGACGTGAAGCCTCATTCTCTGCTATGACATGCAGACTAATTCTCTGCTGACATGAAGCCAGATCCTCTGTTACGGGACCTCTCTCCTCTGCCTGTGTGCTGGGCCTAAATATATGCCAATGGACTGTTGCACTGGTGGCTGACGTGAAGCCTGATTCTCTGCTATGATATGAAGACTGATTCTCTGCTGACATGAAGCCAGATTGTCTGTTACTGGACCTCTCTCCTCTGCCTGGGTGCTGGGCCTAAATTTATGACAATGGACTGTTGCAGTGGTGGGTGACGTGAAGCCTCATTCTCTGCTATGACATGCAGACTGATTCTCTGCTGACATGAAGCCAGATTGTCTGTTACGGGACCTCTCTCCTCTGCCTGTGTGCTGGGCCTAAATATATGCCAATGGACTGTTGCAGTGGTGGCTGACGTGAAGCCTCATTCTCTGCTATGACATGCAGACTAATTCTCTGCTGACATGAAGCCAGATCCTCTGTTACGGGACCTCTCTCCTCTGCCTGTGTGCTGGGCCTAAATATATGCCAATGGACTGTTGCAGTGGTGGCTGACGTGAAGCCTCATTCTCTGCTATGACATGCAGACTAATTCTCTGCTGACATGAAGCCAGATCCTCTGTTACGGGACCTCTCTCCTCTGCCTGTGTGCTGGGCCTAAATATATGCCAATGGACTGTTGCAGTGGTGGCTGACGTGAAGCCTCATTCTCTGCTATGACATGCAGACTAATTCTCTGCTGACATGAAGCCAGATTGTCTGTTACGGGACCTCTCTCCTCTGCCTGTGTGCTGGGCCTAAATATATGCCAATGGACTGTTGCACTGGTGGCTGACGTGAAGCCTGATTCTCTGCTATGACATGCAGACTGATTCTCTGCTGACATGAAGCCAGATTGTCTGTTACTGGACCTCTCTCCTCTGCCTGGGTGCTGGGCCTAAATTTATGACAATGGACTGTTGCAGTGGTGGGTGACGTGAAGCCTGATTCTCTGCTATGACATGCAGACTGATTCTCTGCTGACATGAAGCCAGATTGTCTGTTACGGGACCTCTCTCCTCTGCCTGGGTGCTGGGCCTAAATATATGCCAATGGACTGTTGCAGTGGTGGCTGACGTGAAGCCTCATTCTCTGCTATGACATGCAGACTAATTCTCTTCTGACATGAAGCCAGATCCTCTGTTACGGGACCTCTCTCCTCTGCCTGTGTGCTGGGCCTAAATATATGCCAATAGACTGTTGCACTGGTGGCTGACGTGAAGCCTGATTCTCTGCTATGATATGAAGACTGATTCTCTGCTGACATGAAGCCAGATTGTCTGTTACGGGACCTCTCTCCTCTGCCTGGGTGCTGGGCCTAAATTTATGACAATGGACTGTTGCAGTGGTGGGTGACGTGAAGCCTGATTCTCTGCTATGACATGCAGACTAATTCTCTGCTGACATGAAGCCAGATTGTCTGTTACGGGACCTCTCTCCTCTGCCTGGGTGCTGGGCCTAAATTTATGACAATGGACTGTTGCAGTGGTGGCTGACGTGAAGCCTCATTCTCTGCTATGACATGCAGACTAATTCTCTGCTGACATGAAGCCAGATTGTCTGTTACAGGACCTCTCTCCTCTGCCTGGGTGCTGGGCCTAAATATATGCCAATGGACTGTTGCAGTGGTGGCTGACGTGAAGCCTCATTCTCTGCTATGACATGCAGACTAATTCTCTGCTGACATGAAGCCAGATTGTCTGTTACGGGACCTCTCTCCTCTGCCTGGCTGCTGGGCCTAAATATATGCCAATGGACTGTTGCAGTGGTGGCTGACGTGAAGCCTCATTATCTGCTATGACATGCAGACTAATTCTCTGCTGACATGAAGCCAGATTGTCTGTTACGGGACCTCTCTCCTCTGCCTTGGTGTTGGGCCTAAATTTATGACAATGGACTGTTGCAGTGGTGGGTGACGTGAAGCCTGATTCTCTGCTATGATATGCAGACTGATTCTCTGCTGACATGAAGCCAGATTGTCTGTTACGGGACCTCTCTCCTCTGCCTGGGTGCTGGACCTAAATATATGCCAATGGACTGTTGCAGTGGTGGCTGACGTGAAGCCTCATTCTCTGCTATGACATGCAGACTAATTCTCTGCTGACATGAAGCCAGATTGTCTGTTACGGGACCTCTCTCCTCTGCCTGTGTGCTGGGCCTAAATATATGCCAATGGACTGTTGCAGTGGTGGCTGACGTGAAGCCTCATTCTCTGCTATGACATGCAGACTAATTCTCTGCTGACATGAAGCCAGATCCTCTGTTACGGGACCTCTCTCCTCTGCCTGTGTGCTGGGCCTAAATATATGCCAATGGACTGTTGCACTGGTGGCTGACGTGAAGCCTGATTCTCTGCTATGATATGAAGACTGATTCTCTGCTGACATGAAGCCAGATTGTCTGTTACTGGACCTCTCTCCTCTGCCTGGGTGCTGGGCCTAAATTTATGACAATGGACTGTTGCAGTGGTGGGTGACGTGAAGCCTCATTCTCTGCTATGACATGCAGACTGATTCTCTGCTGACATGAAGCCAGATTGTCTGTTACGGGACCTCTCTCCTCTGCCTGGGTGCTGGGCCTAAATATATGCCAATGGACTGTTGCAGTGGTGGCTGACGTGAAGCCTCATTCTCTGCTATGACATGCAGACTAATTCTCTTCTGACATGAAGCCAGATCCTCTGTTACGGGACCTCTCTCCTCTGCCTGTGTGCTGGGCCTAAATATATGCCAATGGACTGTTGCAGTGGTGGGTGACGTGAAGCCTGATTCTCTGCTATGATATGAAGACTGATTCTCTGCTGACATGAAGCCAGATTGTCTGTTACGGGACCTCTCTCCTCTGCCTGGGTGCTGGGCCTAAATTTATGACAATGGACTGTTGCAGTGGTGGGTGACGTGAAGCCTGATTCTCTGCTATGACATGCAGACTGATTCTCTGCTGACATGAAGCCAGATTCTCTGTTAAGGGACCTCTCTCCTCTGCCTGGGTGCTGGGCCTAAATATATGCCAATGGACTGTTGCACTGGTGGCTGACGTGAAGCCTGATTGTCTGTTACGGGACCTCTCTCCTCTGCCTGGGTGCTGGGCCTAAATATATGCCAATGGACTGTTGCAGTGGTGGCTGACGCGAAGCCTCATTCTCTGCTATGACATGCAGACTAATTCTCTGCTGACATGAAGCCAGATTGTCTGTTACGGGA
The DNA here is from genome assembly GCF_014858855.1 of Bufo gargarizans. Lineage (NCBI taxonomy): Eukaryota > Metazoa > Chordata > Amphibia > Anura > Bufonidae > Bufo > Bufo gargarizans. The sequence continues at coordinate 90,911,985 of NC_058080.1, read as the reverse complement.
CCTCTCTCCTCTGCCTGGGTGCTGGGCCTAAATATATGCCAATGGACTGTTGCAGTGGTGGCTGACGTGAAGCCTCATTCTCTGCTATGACATGCAGACTAATTCTCTGCTGACATGAAGCCAGATTGTCTGTTACGGGACCTCTCTCCTCTGCCTGGGTGCTGGGCCTAAATATATGACAATGGACTGTTGCAGTGGTGGGTGACGTGAAGCCTGATTCTCTGCTATGACATGCAGACTGATTCTCTGCTGACATGAAGCCAGATTGTCTGTTACGGGACCTCTCTCCTCTGCCTGGGTGCTGGGCCTAAATATATGCCAATGGACTGTTGCACTGGTGGCTGACGTGAAGCCTCATTCTCTGCTATGACATGCAGACTAATTCTCTTCTGACATGAAGCCAGAGCCTCTGTTACGGGACCTCTCTCCTCTGCCTGTGTGCTGGGCCTAAATATATGCCAATGGACTGTTGCAGTGGTGGGTGACGTGAAGCCTGATTCTCTGCTATGATATGAAGACTGATTCTCTGCTGACATGAAGCCAGATTGTCTGTTACGGGACCTCTCTCCTCTGCCTGGGTGCTGGGCCTAAATTTATGACAATGGACTGTTGCAGTGGTGGGTGACGTGAAGCCTGATTCTCTGCTATGACATGCAGACTGATTCTCTGCTGACATGAAGCCAGATTCTCTGTTAAGGGACCTCTCTCCTCTGCCTGGGTGCTGGGCCTAAATATATGCCAATGGACTGTTGCACTGGTGGCTGACGTGAAGCCTGATTGTCTGTTACGGGACCTCTCTCCTCTGCCTGGGTTTTGGGCCTAAATATATGCCAATGGACTGTTGCAGTGGTGGCTGACGTGAAGCCTCATTCTCTGCTATGACATGCAGACTAATTCTCTGCTGACATGAAGCCAGATTGTCTGTTACGGGACCTCTCTCCTCTGCCTGGGTGCTGGGCCTAAATATATGCCAATGGACTGTTGCAGTGGTGGCTGACGTGAAGCCTCATTCTCTGCTATGACATGCAGACTAATTCTCTGCTGACATGAAGCCAGATTGTCTGTTACGGGACCTCTCTCCTCTGCCTGGGTGCTGGGCCTAAATATATGACAATGGACTGTTGCAGTGGTGGGTGACGTGAAGCCTGATTCTCTGCTATGACATGAAGACTGATTCTCTGCTGACATGAAGCCAGATTGTATGTTACGGGACCTCTCTCCTCTGCCTGGGTGCTGGGCCTAAATTTATGACAATGGACTGTTGCAGTGGTGGGTGACGTGAAGCCTGATTCTCTGCTATGACATGCAGACTGATTCTCTGCTGACATGAAGCCAGATTGTCTGTTACGGGACCTCTCTCCTCTGCCTGGGTGCTGGGCCTAAATTTATGACAATGGACTGTTGCAGTGGTGGCTGACGTGAAGCCTGATTCTCTGCTATGACATGCAGACTGATTCTCTGCTGACATGAAGCCAGATCCTCTGTTACGGGACCTCTCTCCTCTGCCTGGGTGCTGGGCCTAAATTTATGAAAATGGACTGTTGCAGTGGTGGGTGACGTGAAGCCTGATTCTCTGCTATGACATGAAGACTGATTCTCTGCTGACATGAAGCCAGATTGTCTGTTACGGGACCTCTCTCCTCTGCCTGGGTGCTGGGCCAAAATTTATGACAATGGACTGTTGCAGTGTTGGCTGACGTGAAGCCTGATTCTCTGCTATGACATGCAGACTGATTCTCTGCTGACATGAAGCCAGATCCTCTGTTACGGGACCTCTCTCCTCTGCCTGGGTGCTGGGCCTAAATTTATGAAAATGGACTGTTGCAGTGGTGGGTGACGTGAAGCCTGATTCTCTGCTATGACATGAAGACTGATTCTCTGCTGATATGAAGCCAGATTCTCTGTTACGGGACCTCTCTCCTCTGCCTGGGTGCTGGGCCAAAATTTATGACAATGGACTGTTGCAGTGTTGGCTGACGTGAAGCCTGATTCTCTGCTATGACATGCAGACTGATTCTCTGCTGACATGAAGCCAGATCCTCTGTTACGGGACCTCTCTCCTCTGCCTGGGTGCTGGGCCTAAATTTATGAAAATGGACTGTTGCAGTGGTGGGTGACGTGAAGCCTGATTCTCTGCTATGACATGAAGACTGATTCTCTGCTGACATGAAGCCAGATTCTCTGTTACGGGACCTCTCTCCTCTGCCTGGGTGCCGGGGCCTAAATATCTGAGAATGGACTGTTCCAGTGGTGGGTGACGGGAAGCCAGATTCTCTGCTATGGGACCTCTCTCCAATTGATTTTGGTTAATTTTTATTTATTTAATTTTTATTTTAATTCATTTCCCTATCCACATTTGTTTGCAGGGGATTTACCTACATGTTGCTGCCTTTTGCAGCCCTCTAGCCCTTTCCTGGGCTGTTTTACAGCCGTTTTAGTGCCGAAAAGTTCGGGTCCCCATTGACTTCAATGGGGTTCGGGTTCGGGACGAAGTTCGGGTCGGGTTCGGATCCCGAACCCGAACATTTCCGGGAAGTTCGGCCGAACTTCTCGAACCCGAACATCCAGGTGTTCGCTCAACTCTAGTCTGGATCCATCTAACCTGAGCATCTGCCGGTCCGGTCTGCTCCACTGCTTGGATACGAAGGTAAGACAGTCAAAAGGTCATCATCAGTTACACCTTCATTCGCCTTCATGTGGGGACAGAACAATTAGTTTGGAAAGGTGGCTTAAACTGGCCAGACAAGAGACATTCTGTATGCATGTAGATTTAGAATTGGCCCTGTTGGGTAAGGAATTGTTCCATAGGTTATGGACACCTGAGAGGACAGGAGAAGGGACCAAAGTAGATAGCGTACTCACCAGAGGAATGCTGCATATTTGCCATAAGTCTTTGGTCTTAACATCTGCTCAGGACAAGATTTCTCCCTTAGCTCCTATCTCAGTTATCCTCACACTTCTGTTCCCACAAATTAAATCTCCATCAGACATTTGGCTATCAATGTCACATCACAGATTAGGAGATTTGAAAGGGTTACAGATCACTTCCGACTTCTATACCGCCCTCTCGCTGTACCTGCCCTTGGTAAAGATTTCATTCAAAGAAATGACTTTGAGAATGCTTGTAGGCAGTTTATGATTTCCAAATTTACCCCTCTCCCTGATCCATCATGGTTGGAGAATTATGTTCTGCTGCCAAATTTACCTCATAAATGCACCACCCTCATTTATAGGCAGATTCTAAGTGAGAGCTATTCTAGCGTACCGCCCTGGGTTGCTGAGTGGGGAAAAGAACTCCACCTTGAATTTAGTGACACTGACAGTAAATGGATTCAGAAATCTTCGCACGGCTTTTCCAAGTGCATAAAAATTCAAGAAAACTCTGTTAAGACAGCGTTGCGTTGGTACAGAACCCCCGAGTTCCTTTTTTTCAAATTTCAAAAGAGATTTCAAACATTGAGGTTCTGATTAGTGGTCTGACCTGAGGTGTAATGAAAAATATTTTTTTGCATATTGTCCTCCTCTAAAACCTATGTGAGTCTTATAGGGTAAAACCATGTGGAGTGAAAGAAGATGTAGTGTCGAGGATTGAGAAAGGTATGTTCAGATGGTTAGGAATACCCTTATGAAGTAAATAACAATGTACCTTCCTATATATTTGAAGTTTAAAAAATTTGGCTCTCAAAAAAATAAAAATCGCTGTTTTGTCGATATTTGGCTCATTTTACTAATAAGTTTGCCCACCACTGGGTTAGATGATGACATCCAATGTATAACCTTGGGTGACCAGCAACACAAAATAGCCGCATTTGCGGATAATATGCTAATAATGGTCCATAATCCAACCACGGCTCTCCCTAAGATTTATAAACATTTAGAAAATTTTGGCTCCCTTTCCAACTTTAAAATCAACCATAATAAATCACTCATAATCTCCACGGGAATTTCCAACACTTTAAAGAGACACCTAATTCAAAATTTGCCTTTTAACTGGTCCTCCCCACATTTAACATTTGTAGGAGTCAAGCTTGGTACAGACCCCAGCCAATTTTTTAACTTGAATTATATCCCTCTTTTACAGAAAATCAAATCCGACCTAGAAGCTTTAGATATCCCTATCCTTTCATGGTTTGGGAGAAAGAATATACTAATGTCTCTGGTCATTCCTAAACTGACATACCTTCAACAAACACTCCCAATATCTATACCCTCTACCTATTATGCTTCCCTCCGCTCTCTGTTCAGATCCTTTATTTGGTCTGGGAAGAGGGCTAGGATTTCATATAGAGCCTTAAATTACTCAAAAGAGAAAGGGGGAATTTCACTGCCGGACCCGGAACTATACAGTAGAGCTGTCCTTCTGGCAAGAGTGGTGGATTGGATGAGATGCCCCCCCCCCCCACAAATCGTGGGTCGCAATGGAGCAATCCCTACTTGGCTCACCACTTACAGCCTTTTTATTGGGCAAATTATCCTCTATCCCTCCTCGCTCCAACATGTCTCCGGTTATGAAAGCTACTTTCCAAGCTTGGAACACTCTACAGAGATCCTCCAATGGCATACCTCTTCCATCCTCAGCTCTGTCTGTAAATGATGTCTTTGACTTGGCCCCTCAAGAGCTAAGAGACAGTATCCCACCTAAGGTTAGACTCTCAAAAGTGAAGATCATAGATCTATATCAAGAGGGTTCCCTTATTTCCATAAACTATATGCACAAACTACTAGATGTGGCCCCTTCATGTTATAACTTAATATACTTCCTCAGAGCATACATTTTCCAACATGGTAGACTAAATAACCTTCTTAGACCTCTTACATGGTTTGAGAGCATTATTTCCCAAACTCAGCCGCCACTTAAAATTATTTCTCAACTATATAAAAAACTAAGAGATCCTCCATCCTCACTAGTTCTTGCCTTTATTCGCTTGTGGGAGAAGGATCTACATAAAACCTTTCAGGGGGATGAAATTCAGAAAATCTATATCTCCCCCCACACTGCCAAGAGAATAGTTACAAAATAATCTCAAGGTGGTACAAAGTCCCTGACAAAACATGCTTATACTCTGCTTCGGCATCAGACGTGTGCTGGAGATGCTCGAAAGATAGAGGTACATACACTCATATCTGGTGGAGCTGCCCTAAAATTCTTCTCTGGTGGGAAAACATTTCCAGACAAGGTAATCAGATCTGTGGAACCAATTATCTTGCTTCTCCCGAAACTGCCCTTCTAAATCTAGGGACTTCCATTCACCCAAAGTAAAGCTGTTTAAATACCTATTAAGTGCGGCCAAACTCTTGATCCCAACTCTGTGGCTCTCTCCTGAAGTCCCATCTTTGGAACAATGGTTCCTTAAGATTGACCAGATATATAGGCTCGAGGAGATATCCTCCTGGGAGGCGTGATCACACCATAACTTTGACAAGACGTGGAAGGAGTGGAAGTCCTTCAGAGGATTTAAGACCTAAAGCTCTTGAGAGACTCAATCCCTCGCGAGATTAGCGTGAGTCTTTCGTAAGGTAGATGACCTCATTCGCCTCCACTCTAGTATATTGATTTGCAGCTACTGGGGAAAATTTTGCCTAACCCGCCTCAGATGATGATGATTCTAGCTTTAATATTTTGGATTCAATCATTTGAATGCTCTTACCTTATATAGCACATTAACATGTGACCGGTTGTTCTTCCCCATCCCCTTAATTGAAGTAATACACATTGAAGAAACAAATGTATTATGTTGGAGATTTGATGTCATCTCTATTTACATGATTCTATATCTTTGTATCTATGATATTACTAAATAAAAGAGTTAAAAGTAAGAAAGAAAGAAAGAAAGAAGCAGTGCTGTCCAAAGCTCGAGAGTCAATTTGCCAACAACAAAATTTACATTTACCAAGATCTGTCACCTGCGACCCTGAGAAAACGCGAAGTGGTCAAACCCTTAACAGATTGGCTCAGGTCCCACAATGTACCTTATCGCTGGACTTTTCCATTTGGGCTCTCTTTCTTTCATAATGGCCGTCATTTCACCATCAGGTCACATTCAGACCTAGACCAAGTCTATGACCATTTGGAGATCTCACCATTGGAAATCGAAAATAGGGACTTCATTCAAGATCTGGACTCCCTTCTGGATATTCCAAATGTCACCCCATTTGAGTTTTTCCAAACTCCAAAGTCCCAGCGACAAAAGAAGAAGAATACACCTCTAGCACCGAGATGACTTGCCTCAGATACCTTCTGAAATAGACACTCCAAGCTCTCACTTAACCCAGATGACTTCTCCCATCAAGTCCTCTGACAAAAAGAAGAAAAACATATGAAGATACACCTCAACATAACCATACTACTGGGACATTCACCTCCTAATTGCCACACCACTCTATCTGAGAAAAATCCCTCTAATTTTGCATATTATTCTCAACAACTTCAAACAAATCCTTTCCTCCCTCCCCCTCCCCCCTCTCTCCCTCCCCCTCTCTCCCTCCCCCTATAGCCCCTCCCCCTAACCACTACTATACTTAGTAGTTCCCCCTCCCCCCACACTTTTGGTTTGAAGGTGGAGACCCCATGACCTCAGAGGTCTGCTCAATTGACCCAAATGCCAGGGGTCTGGGTCTCGGATCGGTTTTATTGGGCCGGTCTAATACCCCAGACCACTAACCACTCTAAGTTAGGGTTAGAGATGGGCTGACCAAAGGTTATTGGACCACCCTCTCCCCTCAATGACCCAACTGGTAGTCACAACCCAAGACTACCCCAAGTTAATGTTTTACCTTAAGTTTATGTTTTTGTTTACTATCTTTTGTTTACTGTCTTCTTTGCCATTCTAGGACACACTTGCACCATCTGGAGCGGGCCGGTAGCAATAAAGGAATATCTAGAACTCCCTAATCACATCCTCAAAATGATGAGTACTACCTCTTCACTTTCATACCTCTATGTCTTATGTATAGCCGCCTTAGCTTGTCTCTCCTCTCTAAAACTACCCAATGACTGACGTGAAAATAGCCTCTTACAATGTAAAAGGCTTCAACTCTCCCTCTAAAAGGAGCCTTTTTTTAGGGTTCTGAAGAGAGACAGAGCTAATGTATTGTTTCTACAAGAAACACATCTGAAAATTAACCATTTTCCAAATCTTGACCACTCCTTTTACTCCCAATGGTTCCACTGTGGTTCCCCTTCATCTAATTCCAAGGGAGTCAGTATAGGTTTTTAAAGAGGATTTCCTTTCCAATTATTAGATCAAAAGAGGGACCCTGAGGGGAGATTCTTAATGTTGAAAGGACAAATAGGACAACACACATATGCCCTCATTAATGTTTATGATCCTAACAGCAAACAAATTCAATGGCTAAAACAGGTTATTGATAAGTTATTTTTGGAGGAGACCTTAATTTGGTCATTAACCCTCTAATAGATTAATCTTCACACAAATCCTGTCACTCTCAGAGAGCGTTAAGTTCCTTTGTCTCAAAACTCGGGAGAGCACATCTGATTGATGCTTGGAGAACCCTGCACCCTGATACCATTGATTACATTTTCTTTTCCCCAGTCCATGGCTCGTATCAGCGACTGGACTACTTATTTGTCTCAAAAGATCACCTCCACCTGTGCTCTGAGGTGGTCATCGGGACAATCCTTCTATCAGACCAATCCCCAATTTACCTCTCTCTAACTATCCCTAAGCAAAAACACACACACACCTGGCGTCTAAATTAACAACTATTAAGCCTCCCAGACACCAAATCCTGCTTGCAACAATTACTGAGAGACTGCTTCACTCTCAACAACACACCAGAAATATCTCCCCAAACTCTGTGGGACGCCCACAAAGCCTTCATAAGAGGACACCTGATTAGTATTGGTTCTCACATAAAAAAATAAAAAAATCTAACAAATTGAAGATCTTCATAACAATATCAGACATCTTGAAAAACTACATAAACAATCACTTTTATTTGTTTTAACGCTAGAGCCGCTCCTTCAGACAATTAGATTAGACAAAGAGATTAAAGGACTATGTCTGGTGGACCATGATCACAAAACTGTTGCATTCGCAGATGACCTGCTTGTCATAATAAGCAACCCAGGCATGGCCATTCCCAGAATCTATCACCATCTAGAGACCTACAGTTCCTTTTCCAATTTTAGAGTTAACCACAACAAATCTTTGATCATCAGCTTAGACATTTCCTACCCTTATAGGAAAAAATTAGAACAAAGCTCCCCATTCAATTGGTCCTCTCCCTATTTCACATACTTAGAGTAAAAATTAGCCCTGACCCAAACCAACTTTTCTCTCTTAACTACACCCCCCTCTTAAAAAAAAAATATTTCAGAAATTTTAAATAATCCTGCTCTGGAAGGAAAAATATCCTAATGTCCCTAGTTCTACCAAAACTAACTTACCTTCAACAGGTCCTTCCCATCCCTATCTCTAAATCCTTCTATAAGTCACTCGGATACATCTTCAGATCTTTTGGTTGGAATAAAAAGAAACAATTGCAAGCTATTTAGCGCAGGTTGCGCTAAAAATACATATTGCTGCCAGATACAACAATAGTCCTTAAAAGGACTTTTGGGTCTCTAACAATTGCATGCAAATTAGCGCAGGTTGAGCTTATAATATACATTGCTGCCAGATACAACAATAGTCCTTAAAAGGCCTTTTGAGTCTCTAATCACACGCAATTCAGCACAGGTTGCGCTAAAAATATATATTGCTGCCAGACACAGCAATTGTCTTTAAAAGGACTTTTGGGTCTCTAGCACCAAGCCTGCCTGACAAAATTTTTTTTTATAAAATTCCCTACACTATCTGTCCTTTCTACAGCACAGCTCTCCCTGACTAAGACTGGCCGAACCACATTTCATCAGGTGCTTTATAGCCAATCGGGCCAGCCAATCACTGTAATTACTGGCATTACAGTTAGTGGCAGTACTTACCGGCACGTTTATTGGCTGCGTGGTAGCCTATAAACGTGAGTGGAGGAGACTCGAGCATCACACTCGAGCACACGCTGTCTTCGTCCGAGTATGCTCGATCAACACTAATTATTAGAAAATATGCGTACATCTTATTAGCTGTTCTGCGGTGAACTTACATTTTTATACAGCGATTTGTGGGACATATTAATAGGAAATATATGTAAGTCTTATTAGCCATTCTGTGGTGAAATTACATTGTACTACAACGATTTTTTGGGTGTATCAGTGGCGTTGCGAGGGGGGTGCGGCCGTTGCGGGCCGCAACGGGTGACACAAGTCTGATGGAGTGAGTCACCTGCCGGACCCAGTGGTGGATTATAATATGAGCGGTCGGGTCGGTAGCCCTGGGCCCTAAATCCCTGGGGAGGCCTAACCCACATACTGCGGCGGGGCACGGGAGCAAATAGTTCCCTGCCCCGCTGCCGATCACCGCCATAGGCTTCAGGCCTAGAAGTCTGAGGTATATGCGGTAGTGAAATCCCGGCGCAGGTGTGCGTGATGACGTAATTGCACGCCTGTGCCGGGAGGGACGCAGGACAATGAAGAATGCTTTTAATTGTTTATTTTCTTATTATCTGTGTGTGCCAACTTTGGGGGGCAGAGGAGGACATGGGAAATGGGAAACAAATCAGTTCAGGGGGGCAAATTATTAAATAGGGCAAATCACTTCATGTGGGGCAGTGTGGGGACAGATTACTACTTGGGGGCAAATCACTTCATGTTGGGCAGTGTGGGGCAGATTATTACTTGGGGGCAGTGTGGGGCAAATTACTTTATGGTGAAGTGTGGAGGCAAATCACTTCAGGGGGTGCAGTGTGGGGGCAAATTCTTCAATGTGGGCAGTGTGGGGCCAAATTACTTTATGGGGAAGTGTGGGGGCAAATAACTTCAGGGGGTGCAGTGTGGGAGCAAATTACTTCAGGGGGTGCAGTGTGGGGGCAAATTATTTCAGGGCGTGCAGTGTGGGGGCAAATTATTTCATGGAGTGCAGTGTGGGGCAAATTACTTCATGGGGCAGTGTGGTGGAAATTATTATATGGGGCAGAGTTGGGGAAATTGCTATATGGGGCAGTGTTGGGGAAATTAATACATGGGGCAGTGTTGGGGAAATTAATACATGGGGCAGTGTGTGGGAAATTACTATATGGGGCAGTGTGGGGGAAATTATTATTTGGGGCAGTGTGGGGTAAATTACTATATGGGGGCTGTTTGGGGAAAATTACTATTAGGGGACATTATTTTTGGGGACACTATACAGGCATTAAAACCTGGAGCACAATATAGGGTGTTATTATTACTGGGGGCACTCTAGAGGACGATATAACTGCTGTAGACAGGGACCTTTGGGATCATTTATCAAACTGGTATAAAGTAGAACTGGTTAAGTAGCCCATAGCAACCAATTAGATTCCACCTTTCATTTTTGACAGCTTCTTCAGAAAATGAAAGGTGGAATCTGATTGGTTGCTGTGGACAACTAAGCCAGTTCTACTTTACACCAGTTTGATATGAAATGACCCCAATTATGAGAAATCTAACATGTGTGTGTAACATGAGATGTCACTAGAAGTAAGAGGTATCTGGTTCTGTATTCTCCTATATGTAGAGTGGGCTAAGATTTTAATTTGTAGAAAACATCTATGACATCTGTACACAGAGAGTCAGGAGATTGGTGGGGGTCTGACTCCTGGCACCCCCGACAATCAGCTGTTTGAGGAGACCGCAATGTTCCAGTGAGCGCGGCAGCCTCTTTGCTCCTTACTAAGCACAGCTCTGTCCATTTGATAGCACTGTGCCTGGTATTGCAGCTCAGCCCCAATCACTCAGATGGGATGGAGCTACACCTAGATCACGTGAACGATGAATATGATGTCATATGGCCTAGGAAGAAACTGTGACGCTCACGAAGCACCGCAGCCTCTTAATACAGATTTTTTTTTAAACTAGCTCCGGGCACACATGCACTTAATACCGCCCCTGGCCGGACCTAACACCACTAGCACTCTCCCCCCGGAAAGCGATCTGTCTGCTAGCACCCCCAACGACACCCCCCCCCCCCCCCGTCAGCGATCTGTCTGCTTAGCCCCCCCCCTCCACGTCAGCGGTCTGTTTACTATGCTTGGGTCGGTAGGCAGGCTCAGTGAAGGATGTGAAGGGAAGTCTGCAGGGCTGAGCTTGATGAACATCTCCTACGTGACTCGTCTGCACAGGTCAGAACGCGATGTGCAAACGAAGAAGCGATCACCAGAAGAAATTGAACAGCATTTGGTGTCTCGGTCAGCCAGCCAGCGAAAGTGGGGTGAACCTGACCTAGGTGAGCTGCTGCCAGGTGGGAAAAGGGTGTGCTGGGGCTCTAAGCTTTGAGGGGGGCTTGGGGAGTGGTGACAACGTTTTCTACCGCACCGGGTGACACCAGCCCTCGCAACTCCACTGGGGTGTATTAATAGTAAAAATAAAAGTATGTTTTATTAGTTGTATACTTTTACTTTAATTTAATTCTTTTATTTAACAGTATGTCAGACAGACAAGTGACTGGTTCTTAAAAGGGAACAGGCAATGGCCAAAATGTTTCTGGTGCAGGCACAAATAGTAGCAGAAGAATATTATTAGGCATTTACCGTATAACAATTTTACTGTTGGCCAGTAAGATTATAGGCCACATAAATTATGCATTCACCGTACATGAAAGATCAAGTGATTATGTGGCCGGAGGTATATTAGACAGTCAATGGATATCAATTTTACTACAGGCCAGAGGACTACAGGCCCCAAAAAATATTCATTCACCGTATAGAAAAGGACACTTGATAATGTGGCTGGAGGTACTTTAGGTGTTCCCTGTATAACAATTTTACTCTTGGCCAGTTAGATTATAGGCCCCAAAAATTATGCATTCAACGTACATACAGTAAAAGATCAAGTAATTATGTGGCTGGAGGTATATTAGGCGCTCACCGTATAACAATTTTGCTGTTGGCCAGTTAGATTATAGGCCACATACAGTACAGACCAAAAGTTTGGACACACCTTCTCATTCAAAGAGTTTTCTTTATTTTCATGACTATGAAAATTGTAGATCCCCACTGAAGGCATCAAAACTATGTGGAATTATATACATAACAAAAAAGTGTGAAACAACTGAAAATATGTCAGATTCTAGGTTCTTCAAAGTAGCCACCTTTTGCTTTGATTACTGCTTTGCACACTCTTGGCATTCTCTTGATGAGCTTCAAGAGGTAGTCACCTGAAATGGTTTTCACTTCACAGGTGTGCCCTGTCAGGTTTAATAAGTTGGATTTCTTGCCTTATAAATGGGGTTGGGACCATCAGTTGCATTGTGGAGAAGTCAGGTGGATACACAGCTGATAGTCCTACTGAATAGACTGTTAGTATTTATATTATGGCAAGAAAAAAGCAGTTAAGTAAAGAAAAACGAGTGGCCATCATTTTTTAAAGAAATTAAGGTCAGTCAGTCCGAAAAATTGGGAAAACTTTGAAAGTGTCCCCAAGTGCAGTCACAAAAACCATCAAGCGCTACAAAGAAACTGTCTGACATGCAGACCGCCCCAGGAAAGGAAGACCAAGAGTCACCTCTGCTGCGGAGGATAAGTTCATCTGAGTCACCAGCCTCAGAAATTGCAGGTTAACAGCAGCTCAGATTAGAGACCAGATCAATGCCACACAGAGTTCTAGCAGCAGACACATCTCTAGAACAGCTGTTAAGAGGAGACAGTGTGAATCAGGCCTTCATGGTAGAATATCTGCTAGGAAACCACTGCTAAGGACAGGCAACAAGCAGAGGAGACTTGTTTGAGCTAAAGAACACAAGGAATGGACATTAGACCAGTGAAAATCTGTGCTTTGGTCTGATGAGTCCAAATTTGAGATCTTTGGTTCCAACCACCGTGTCTTTGTGCGACGCAGAAAATGTGAACTGATGGACTCTACATGCCTGGTTCCCACCGTGAAGCATGGAGGAGGAGGTGTGATGGTGTGGGGGTGCTTGCTGGTGACACTGTTGGGGATTTATTCAAAATTGAAGGCATACTGAACCAGCATGGCTACCACAGCATCTTGCAGCGGCATGCTATTCCATTCGCTTTGGACAATTACCCCAAACACACCTCCAGGCTGTGTAAGGGCTATTTGACCATGAAGTAGAGTGATGGGGTGCTGCACCAGATGACCTGGCCTCCACAGTCACCGGACCTGAACCCAATCGAGATGGTTTGGGGTGAGCTGGACCGCAGAGTGAAGGCAAAAGGGCCAACAAGTGCTAAGCATCTCTGGGAACTCCTTCAAGACTGTTGGAAGACCATTTCAGGTGACTACCTCTTGAATCTCATCAAGAGAATGCCAAGAGTGTGCAAAGCAGTAATCAAAGCAAAAGGTGGCTACTTTGAATAACCTAGAATATGACATATTTCCAGTTGTTTCACACTTTTTGGTGATGTATATAATTCCACATGTGTTAATTCATAGTTTTGATGCCTTCAGTGTGAATCTACAATTTTCATAGTCATGAAAATAAAGAAAACTCTTTGAATGAGAAGGTGTGTCCAAACTTTTGGTCTGTACTGTAAATTATGCATTCACAGTACATGAAAGATCAAGTGATTATGTGGCTGGAGATATATTAGACATTCAATGGATATCAATTTTACTACAGGCAAGTGATTATGTGGCTAGAGGTTTATTAAATGGTAATTGGATATCAATTTTACTGCAGGCCAGTACAAATACATATATTTAAAAGAACAAAAAATATAAAATTAGATTAAAAACATGGCTAACAAAATCTCCACTAATGAAAAAAAAACTAAACAAATAATAATAAAGGAAATTCGATTGCACGTGGTCGTCACAGGTGTTGAATTCCTCTGAGGTCCCAAACATCAGGCATTCACCGGACAGAAAAAGCCTATTATGCCGCTGTATTTACGCAAGACAGTGACCATTATTTGTTTTGGGCGGTGGATATGTATGGGCTTGCATTAGGAAATGCAAATAAATATGGTTGTCACAGGTGTTGAATTCCTCTGAGATCCATGCCTCATTCACTTTTATAAATGTGAGGTAGTCCACACTGTTGTGAGCTAGGCGAGTACGTTTATCGGTCATGATCTCCCCTGCTACGCTGAATGTCCTTTCGGACAGGACACTGGATGAGGGGCAATCCAAGAGTTCCATGGCAAATTGTGCCAGCTCTGGCCACAGGTCAAGCCTGCACACACAGTAGTCCAGGGGTCCCTCGCTTCTAAGATTGTCCACATCGGCCGTTAACCCGATGTAGTCGGACACCTGTCGGTCTAGGCGTTCCCCGAGACTGGATCCGGAGAGCGGATGTCGATGGGTCTGCTGAAAGAATGATCTCATATCTGAAGTGACCAACACATCTTCAAACCGCCCTCTTCTTGCATGCGCTGTAGTATTGGCACTCGCAACTGTTTCTCTGCCAGTGCCCCAATAGCAGAATGCAGCATCTCTCGAAGCAAGGCCTGGAAATGCTGCATTCTGACAGCCCTCTGTGATGCTGGTAACATGTCCACCATTTTGTGTTTGTACCATGTACCAGTACTGGTCCTTCCCCCCATCCACGGACAACACCAGGGATACCAGAAAAGTTTAAAGCCTTCTCTTCTCGCTCCTTCTTCCCCCCAGGCACTATCCTCCTCTGACTCCTCTTCCTGCCCCTGCTCCTCGACGGCTTGATCATTGACATGACGCAATGCACGCTTCAGAAAGAGTACGTAAGGTACAATGTCATTGATGGAGCCCTGGCTGAAACTGACCAGTTTGATAATCTCATCAAATGGCCACAGAAGTATGCATGCATCGCACATGAGCAGCCACTGGAGCGGTAAAAAAAAAAAACAAGCTCCCAGAACCTGTCCTACCGCAGAGTTTGTACCGGTAGTCGTTAACAGGATGTCTCTGCAGAAGCCGCCTATCAAGCATATACAAAGTGGAGTTACAGCGCGTTGGAAAGTCACAAATCAGGCATCTGATGGGCAAGTGGTGTCGCCGCTAAACATCAGCAAGGCGAGCCATGGCCGTGTAAGATCTTCTAAAATGGCCAGAGATTTTCCTGGCCTGCCGCAAGACATCCTGAACCCCGGAGTATTTGGCAACGAATCGCTGCACGACAAAATTCCGGACGTGTGCCATGCACGGCGCGTGTATCATTTTGCCCCGTTTCAGCGTGCTCAGCAGATTGGCACGGTTGTCGCACACCAATTTATCAACTGTCAAATTGAGCGGGGTTAGCCACTAATCGGCCTGTGACCGCAGAGCTGAAAACAATGCAGGACCGGTGTGGCTCTTGGCTTCCAGGCACAACATCCGCAGCACAGCATGGCAACGTCTCAGCTGGCACGTCGAATAGGTTCAGGAGAGCTTGCGGGGGGCAGCGAAAGATGCAGTAGCAATGGAAAAGGAGGAGTGAGCCGAGAAGGAGACAGAGGATGGAGTAGGAGGAGGAGAAGAAGGGGCAGGCCTGCATGCAATACGTGGCGGTAACACCAAATCCACATGGGTGCCACTGGTTACATGCTTAACGTCCATCAGAAGGTTTACCCAGTGGGCAGTAAAAGTTATGTACCTTCACCAACACTGACATTAGAGATCTTGGAGTAGGCAGCAACAGGGCTGATCTGGGTTCTGTCACCAGACCGCTGGGTGGCGGCCGTTGCTACCTCCTCTTCCTCATCCGATGCCAAGAATGGCTGTGCATCTGTAAGTTCTGGGAATTGATGGGAAAATAATTCCTCTGACTCGAATGGAGAGGCTATGGTGGTGGTGGTGTCTTTGGGGGTGCACAAAGCAGAGAGTGAGGAGGGTGCAGAAACAGAACGCTGAGTGAGCCACTAAATCAACTCTCGTGCTTCCCTTGACGTAATTGCACACATCTTCTCCAACTTCCCACTTAGGCTCTGGCCTGGTTCACCTGCCCGACCTACTACCCCTGCGAAATGACCTGCCTCTTCCCCTGCCTGTCATTTTCAAAATGACCCAGTGACAAAGTCCCTATAGAAGAGCAACATTTGTGGAAGCAGGTATATGGAACCCCTTAATGAAGTATGTATGTAAGCATGTATATCAAACCCCTTAAACAGTTTATTTTCGGGCAACAACAGGTATATCACACCAGTAGCAATTAGTTGTTCCAATAGCGTTTGTCCCTCTTTATAGCTGCGGTATCTCAGCAGAACCGCACACAAATGCTGCACAATACAAATGCACTATATATAAATTATATTATAAAATATCTAAATTATATATCTAAATTATATATATAAAATATATTATAGGTAGATCACACCCCTGCCTCAATCAGTTTTTTTTGGTGGGCAACTGGTATATCACACCAGTTTAAATTAGTTGTTCCAGTAGCGTTTGTCCCTCTTTATAGCTGCAGTATCTCACCCGAACCGCACACAAAAGCTGCACAATACAAATGAACTATATAGAAATTATATTATAGGTATATCACACCCCTGCCTTAATCAGATTTTTTTGGGGGAAACTGTTATATCACACCAGTTGAAATTAGTTTCCAGTAGCGTGTGCCCCTCTGCATAGCTGCAGTATCTCAGCAGAACCACACACATATTCTGCATATGCACTATATATAAATTATATTATAGGTATATCACACCCCTGCCTCAATCAGGGCAACTGGTATATCACAACAGTTGCAATTAGTTATTCCAATAGCATTTGTCCCTCTGTATAGTTGTAGTATCGTGGCAGAACCGCACACAAATGCTGCACAATACAAATGCACTATATAGAAATTATATTATAGGTATATAACACCCCTGCCTCAATCAGTTTTATTTTTTTTTTGTGGGGGGGGGGGGGCAACTGGTATATCACACCAGATGAAATTAGTTGTTCCAGTAGCGTTTGTCCCTCTGTATAGCTGCGGTATCTCAGCAGAACTGCACACAAATGCTTCACATACACTATATATAAATTATATTCTATTAGTAGAAAAGACCGTCACTCGCTGTAGATTATATAAGTATATGTGACTGAATAAATACAAAGATTCATCTACAGCGAGTGCTGGTCTTTTCTACAAATTTTACATTGGGACGCCATCCTATAGACTCGTATAGTAAAGGAAACCACGGCACTCGTTTTTAGTAGTTTTGAAAATTTATATTTTCATTTCATATCATTATTCTTCATTTCATCATTTATCATTTCATTTTTATCAGCATCCAGGAATGAGATTTGCACAGACTGGCCAACGTTTCGGTCCTAGTATGGGACCTTGATCACGGCCTTAGTCTTTGCTTGCATGTTGCCTGTGGGATATGTTACCTGTTGCCATAGACTTGTGCACCGCGACTTCAAACAGCAGTGCTGACCTGTGATCATCATATAAATTATATTCTAGGTATATCACACCAGTTGCAATTAGTTGTTCCAATAGCATGTGTCCCTCTGTATAGCTGCGATATCTCAGCAGAACCACACACAACTGCTGTACAATTCAAATGCACTATAAAATACTTACTATATTAGATAGTATATTATAAGTATATCACACCCCTCAGTAAGTCACACCTATTGATAGCACACCTATACCAGTCCTTAAAAAGACTTTTGTGGCCCAATTAGCTAGCGTTTGGTGTCTTTAACAGTCTGTCCCTGCTCCACACAGCAACCTCTCCCTACACTGACAAAATTCTGAATGTAAAATGGCGACCAGATTGTTTTTTTTTATAGGGTAGGTGGTGTGTCTATGTGCTGAAATGTCTCAATTGGCTGTCCTGTCCCACCTGATGGATGTGTCATAGGTCAATATTCGGCACACTACAAAAGAATATGGCACCGGTGGGCATCGCCAACCGCGAATGAGCAAAGTTCGGTGCAAAATGACAACCAGGCGAACTGCAAGGCCATCTCTAGCTGCCACCTCACAACTCTGTGGTCTCCTCATGCTGCTGCCGCCTCACCACTCTATCATTAGGCCATGCTACTGCTACCTAACTACACTGTCACTGGACCACTGTGTTAATGACTCATGCAAGTCTTCATGCGATATTTCATGCGATTCCCACCCTAACCACTCTGTGACTGGGCCATTGAGTTGAAGACTCATGCAGTTCCTCATGCGATTTCCCCCCTTACCCCCTCCCCCGTGACTGGGCCACTGTGTTGATGACTCATGCAATTCCTTATGCGATTGACTCATTTGATTCTCACACTCACCACTCTGTGACTGGATCACTGTGTTGGTGACTCATGGGATTCCCACCCTGGCTACTCTGTGACTGAGCCACTGTGTTGACTCCTCATGCTGTTGCCAACTCACCACTCGGTCTTGGTGGCACTACTTGTTTCAGCGTGTAATAGAACAGGATCTGTGGAAATCTATGTGGAATAAGCTGAGGATGGTGTAAAAGGAGTGTGTCTGTGAAGGTTCTCATTTATCCAGGTCATGGTATATCTGTAAACAATAAATCAAGGCAACTGGACGTACTGTAGATTTATTGAAAACGTTTCATTTGTTCTTCCAACGAGCGTTCTCAATTCTGAGTGACTGTTCTTGTACAGTCACTCAGAATTGAGAAAGCTCGTTGGAAGAATGAGTGAAACGTTTTCAAGAAATCTACAGAAATCTACAGTACGTCCAGTTGCTTTGATTTATTGTTTACCGATATAAAAGGAGTATGCTTCTTCTTGATGCTAACACTGGCCTGAGTTATTTGGTCAGTTTTGGTCCTGTGACTGACCAAATAAGTTAAGTGTGAAGTGATTCTAACAGTAGCGTCTATCATCTGTGTGTCATACTGACTCCCTGTACTGTTTCACTAGCACAATGGGCTCCCTATTCATGTTTCTTCAATGCACAGTGTTCTACAAAACTCTGCAGGCTCTCTGCAGCCAGAAAATAGCAGTTTTTTATGCGATTCATCACAAATAAATTCAGATTTTTTTAGAAAATTTGACGAACAGAATTTCTGAGAAATTCACTCATCTCTAATAGCCATGTATGGAGCTAGAGATTTGTTAGCAATTTGAGTTATGTAAATGAACAGGGTTGTTTCACAGCAGGCGGAACCTGGTTCGCTCATCACTAATATAGAGCAACATTGTACTCATAATGCAACTCATTTGAGCGAAAAATATATTGCACTTGAAAAAGTACTCGGCGCTGCCTGAGTATGAAGTGTTGGTCTGTCTGTTTTGTGTATTGGATTTGTTCCAATGATATGCAGGAGGCCAATCCTCACAATCCTGTGATCTTCACAGAACCCTACCTCCTTAACAGTAAACTATAACAGTGAAGAAAAATGACTGAGCTGTTGTTAGCCCTGCACTCCATGCCTGGGCTACTGGCCCTACACGCGGGCATGGGCGCCGGGCTCCATAATTCCCTCCTTTTGCCAGGCACCATACTGACAGCAGATAGCTTAACTGTTGTAACTGTGCTCCATACCAGAGTTTACTCCCTGCTTGAGTGCTGTACTGTTGTTAGGGTGTGCACGGGCATGTCTCTCCTCCCTTGTGAGGCAGCACGTACATGTCCTCTATCTTCCCAGTCTGGCTGGGTTGCAGGAAGCATTTTAAGGAACTTCCTGCCCCCAGAAGGCGTCTGAGCAATCTTGGTCACTATCTTGTCTAGTTCCTGGTGTGAAGGTGTTTTGGAAGTTTCTGCTTTTCTGTGCACAGTACCCTGCTTTTTGATTTAACAGATTTTGCTTGTTTGCCACCTGCCTCTGACCTTGGACTTTGATTATGGACTTTGATTGATTGGTGCCTGCCCTGACTCCGGACTTCCTGACTGTGTCTTTCCCCTCAGTGCTTGCAACATCTCTGCACTATCTCTGACCCCCTGGTTATCTACCACTGACCCAGGGACTGCTCTGGAATGGCACCTGGTAACTACCCTAATGGCCAAGCCTATCCTCATCATCAGAGGCTCTATTGAAGACTAGGTAGTTACTTAGTCATGCCCTTACAGGGTATAGCCGGTCAGTGGCGCAGTGGGTCAACACCAGCTTGCATAACAGTTGTTATGGAAATATGGTATAACATTTTTTTATTTATGTTGTTTTGTCAGTAAGGTGAAGAATGAAGAACCTATAAGCTTTCATTGTCATGTGACCATGTGCATGTCAGGATAGAAGTGACGGACCTGCAAGCTTCTATTCGCTAATACAGGACATGTGATGGTGCCATATTTGCATTTTTTGGGAATAGGTACCTCCTAGAGAACCTTTATGAAAACCTTCCCAGACACCCGAGCTGACTGCAGGAATGTCTCCCAGAGCTGTTGCCCGTGCAATGAATGTTCATTTCTCTACCATAAGCTGTCTCAAAAGGCGTTGAAGAGAATTTGGCAGTACATCCAACCGCACAACCACAGACCACGTGTACTTCAAATTACATAGGTAGATATGTGCATGCACGGCAAGAGAAATAATACTGACACGCTATATAAGTTCTGCGCATAACTATAATTTATTAGGTGGGGGCTTCACATTATATACCCTTCATATTAGTGGGAGGAGTGGGCTCACATGATTGGTCTTTTAGCAAGAAGGAATGTAAACAGGAAACAAGTTTAAGGCATATACACTCACCTAAAGAATTATTAGGAACACCTGTTCTATTTCTCATTAATGCATGTAGGGTTGTGGTCCTGGTCAAGACAATCTCCTGAACTCCAAACTGAATGTCAGAATGGGAAAGAAAGGTGGGCTGCAACAGCAAAATACCCTGCCGGGTACCACTCATCTCCACTACAAATAGGAAAAAGAGGCTACAATTTGCACGAGCTCACCAAAATTGGACTGTTGAAGACTGGAAAAATGTTGCCTGGTCTGATGAGTCTCGATTTCTGTTGAGACATTCAAATGGTAGAGTCCGAATTTGGCATAAACAGAATGAGAACATCTATCCATCATGCCTTGTTACCACTGTGCAGTCTGGTGGTGGTGGTGTAATGGTGTGGGGGGTGTTTTCTTAGTGCCAATTGGCCATCGTTTAAATGCCACTGGCTATCTGAGCATTGTTTCTGACCATGTCCATCCCTTCTTGACCACCATGTACCCATCCTCTGATGGCTACTTCCAGCAGGATAATGCACCACAAAGCTCGAATCATTTCAAATTGGTTTCTTGAACATGACAATGAGTTCACTGTACTAAAATGGCCCCCACAGTCACCAGATCTCAACCCAATAGAGCATCTTTGGGATGTGGTGGAACGGGAGCTTTGTGCCCTGGATGTGCATCCCTCAAATCTCCATCAACTGCAAGATGCTATCCTATCAATATGGGCCAACATTTCTAAAGAATACTATCAGCACCTTGTTGAATCAATGCCACGTAGAATTAAGGTAGTTCTGAAGGCAAAAGGGGGTCCAAAACCGTATTAGTATGGTGTTCCTAATAATTCTTTAGGTGAGTGTATATGATAGACTCGGACAGACACCATTTTGTAAGTGACAAGCAAGTGCCCATTATATTCCATAAAGGTCCCCCCTTGGATTCTTGATTGTAGAACTTTCCCTGCCTAGTGAACCCCTGATAATACCATTCGCAATCCTCTTCACCCACAGTGGCGACAACCTACCCCTTTTGGGTAGACTCCCGGTTAATCGAACTTATGATAGTACCCTGGGATTCATATTTCCCTATCTCGGTACGACATCGTAATTGGTAGGGGAACTTGTGTTGAATTCTTTGGTTTCCATTTCTTCTTCACCATATAGCAGCATGATGGGCTGTTCAGTAGTTGAAGTCACAATTTTTTCACATATTTTTCGGACACAGGGTACAATGCAACATAACACTATTGACATTAATACTAGCATCAAGACTATCACCATACCTATCTGGGTGATGAAGGATTTCCAATTTTTGAACCATTCAAAGTACTAATCCCATGGGTCTGTTATACCTGAGTTTTAATTACTCTGAGAGGTTAGTAAGCTTGTGTATTGCTTCAGTTCCCTTCCCTTCAGTGTTATCTGGAATGTAGATGCAGCAAGGTTCCCCAATTATTTTACAAACTCTCCCAGTCTCAGCTAGGATCATATCTAGGGCCATCCTGTTCTGAAAGGCCACAGCAGAAGTAGCCTCTAACTGTTCTGCAATTTCATTTAGGGTATCACGGGTGTAGTTTACAAGTCTTTGCTGATTATAATGTAGGTCTTTCAGGTGGAACATGCCATGTCCCCAGCAGTTACCCCCATCCAGGTGCCTATAAGGTAGGTCCCTGTGCCATTGGGGCTGGGGTTTTCTTTTGTGAGGGTAAGTGACATGTTGGAGCCTGTCTGTCTACTTGGGTGGCATCTTCCACTCTTAAACAGTGTCATGCGGGTAAGCAAGGATTTACCCATTTTGTCTTTTTTGTCTCTGGCACTCTGAGGTCTATATTCCCATGGGTCACCCATGTTCCACCCAACTGCTCCCCACGAGTTACACTGTTCCCCATACTGGTTATCAGTGAAACAGATGTATGTGGATCTATGGCTGCTCATTTGGTACATGCTACATTGCCATGCTGGCATTGGGCACAATACTAGACTGTAGTAATCAAATTTGAATGTAGCCACATGCGTTCTGGAGGAATTAAACCAGAAAGTAGTCAATATGTAGCCATCCTTCTCTTTTTGTTGGGTGATGGCCACTTGTCCTCCTGTCTTTGGAAGATTCTGTGTATATGTGACCGTGCCCTGTAGGTGTAGACAAAAAGTAGCAGAGCGATAACTGTTGCAAAAGGTATCATGCAGATTCAGCTGTGGTTTCCTCGATATCTGGAGCTGGCACTCATATTCTTTTGCAGTGGGATGCATGGATCCAGTTAGGTCTCCCCTCGAGTTTTGCAGAAGTTGGGGTGGTCAGCAGCACCTGGTAAGGTCCCTCATATTGTGGTTCTAGGGTGCTTTTAATATGCTTCTTGACCACCACACATTCTCCAGGTTTCAGAGTGTGGCTTCCTTCTAGGAAGCTAGGATCTGGAATGGAAGAGAAAACTTGTGCATGTATGTTAGACAATTGTTTACTCAGAGCTATCACATATTTGGCAACAGATTCATAATGCAATTGCAACTGTTGCAGGAAATACTGTCCCATTCTGGGCCCTGTCCCAAATAGGATCTCGTATGTTGTCAGTTTGTGTGGAGGCCTTGGTGTGTGCCTAACTGAAAAGAGTGCTATAGGCAAGCACTGAACCCAATTGAGCCCTGTCTCCCTGGTCACCTTTAACATTTTTTACTCCAACACCCCATTCAATCTTTCAACCTTGCCGCTGCTTTGGGGCCTGTAGAGAGTGTGATACGCCAGGTGCGACAATACCATTTCCCAGACTTCTTGGGTTAATCTGGCAGTGAATGCTGGGCCCTGATCACGCTCAATGACTTCAGGTACTCTAAACCTACAGACAAGCTCCTGCATCAGTTTTTTAGCAGTAGTAGTTGCTGTCTGATTTTGGACGGGGTAGGCTTTTGGCCACCCAGAGAACTATCTAGTCTATCACTACCAGCACATATTGAAACCCTTGGCACATTGGCATCTGGATGTGGTCGATTTGTATTCTCTGAAAGGGATATAAGGCCTTTGGGAGACATTTCCGGGGCGTGGGCTCGGTTCTACCTGGATTACACTCTGCGAAGATGAGGCACGCTAGAGTATGTCTCACCAGGATGGGGGTGATCCCTGGAGCCACCTATATTTTATCAATTAGCTCTTTCATGATGGTTTTGGATTGGTGGATGGGCCCATGAGCTATTGCAGCTATTAGGGGATAGAGAGTTCTGGGTAGACATACTCTCTTTCCCTGTGTCCAGAGTCCGGATTCTTCTTCGAGGGCTGACTCTTTCAACCAGGTTTCCTTTTCCCTGGGAATGAGCTGTTTCTGCATTTGTTTGAGTAGGTCCCATGTGACTTCCTTCTGCTCCAGATCTTCTTGTACATGTCAGGATCGGTTCTGTCTGGGCTACATCCTCTTCCATTGCTGCTCTCTTCACTGTTTGATCAGCTAGGGCATTTCCTCTGGCCTCAGGAGTGTCAGTTCGTGTATGGGCCTTTACCTTGATCACTGCCACTTTAGTGGGCAGGAGTACTGTGGCAATTAGGGCCGCTACTGCTGAGGCATTTTTGATTGGGGTTCCTGCAGCTGTGATGTAATCACGGTCCTTCCATATTAGTCCAAAGTCATAAACCACTCCAAAGGCATATCTGGAATCTGTGTAGATATTAGCAGTGGAATATTTTGCCATGAGGCAGGCTTCAGTGAGGGCAATGAGTTCAGCCTCCTGTGCTGACTGGGTCGTTGGCGCAATTGTCTTGCACACAGCACTTCATGCTTACTAGTGACTGCCATGCCTGTATGGAATTTCCCTTTTGTCATCGGCGTACCTTGAGCTATCCACAAAGAGAATCCAATGAGGGTTTGTCAGAGGAGTGTCTTGGACCAATGGTAATGTCCCTACTTCAGCTTCCATCATTGTGATGTAATAATGATCCTGTTCCTGGTAAAGAGAGTCAGTTAAGGTCCATAGCTCCTCTTCTTCCTGAAGATCTTCTTCAGCATGCAGATCAATAAAATCTTCAGAAGCTTCTCCTGAATCTCTAGTATACTTCTCCCTTGGAAGAGGAAGGAGTGCAGCAGGGTTAAGGATGTGACATTTCTGAATGGTGACATTATCTGGCAGGAGAAGACTACACTGCAGCCGGAGGTGGCGTTGTGCAGTGAGGTGTTTGGGTTGTGTCTGCTGGAGGATGGCAGAGATGTCACGCGGAGCCAAAATAGTGAGGGAGTGCCCAAGCACAACATCAGATGTGACATCCAGAAGAGAGCTGGCAGCATGGACAGCTCTGACACAGGAAAGGGCAGCTCTGGCTACAGGGTCAATGTGCTTAGAGTAGTAGCCCAGCGGTCTGTTGCGTCCACCATGAGTTTGGGTAATAACTCCAGTAGCGTGACCTTGATGTTCCATGACATACAGCCTGAAGGAAATGCTGTAGTTAGGAATCCCAAGGGCCGGAGTGGTTGCAATTGCTGTCTTCAACTTGTCAAAGGACTCATTAGCCTTCCTTGTTAACTGGAATGGAGAGGTTGCATTTTGGGGAATACAGTCATATAGGGGCTGCATCAGCACTGAGGCATCGGGGATCTAGGGTCGGCAGTAGGAAATGAGGCCTAAGAAGGTCTGCAATTGGTGTGGAGTGTCTGGTATCCGTATGTTTGAAACCGCCTTTTTCCTGGAATCCGTCAAGTGTTTACTACCTTGGACAATACACTCTATATAAGGTCAAAGCATAACTCTAATTTATTAGGTGGGGGCTTCACATTATATACCCTCCACATTAGTGGGAGGAGTGGGCATACATGATTGGTCTTTTAGTAAGAAGGAAAGTAAACAGGAAATAAGTTTAAGGCATATGTATGATAGACAGTTTCAAGTCTTTGCTGCAAATAGTTTCAATTATAGAATGCATACTGGTGGTTGTCTCTCGGACACCATTTTGTAAGTGACAAGCAAGTGTCCATTATATTCCATAACAGTCGTAACCGACTTGAGTGGGCAATTGCTCACATCTGATGGCATCTCCCACATTGGAGAGGCGTTCTGTTCACGGATGAGTCCCGGTTTTCACTGTTCAGGGCAGATGGCAGACAGCGTGTGTGGCGTCATGTGGGTGAGTGGTTTGCTGACGTCAATGTTATGGATCGAGAGGCTCGTGGTGGTGGTGGGTTTATGGTATAGGCAGGCGTATGTTATAGACAACGAACACTGGTGCATTTTATTGATGACATTTTTAATGCACAGAGATACCATGACGAAATCCTGAGACCCATTGTAGTGCCATTCATCCACGACCATCACCTCATGTTGCAGAATGATAATGCACGGCCCCACAATGCAAAAATCTGTACACAATTTCTGGAAGCTGAAAACATCCCAGTTCTTGCATGGTCAGCATACTCACTGGACATGTCACCCATTGAGCATGTTTGGGATGCTCTGGATCGGCGTATACGACACTGTGTTCCAGTTACTGCCAATATCCTGCAACTTTGCACAGCTATTGAAGAGGAGTGGACCAACATTCCACAGGCCACAATCAACAACCTGATCAACTGTATGCGACAGATGTGTTGCACTGTGTGAGGCAAATGGTGGCCACACCAGATATTGACTGGTTTTCTGACCCCCTAGCAGTAAGGCAAAATGGTGCACATTTCAGAGTGACCTTTTATCGTGGAAATGTTATGGCACACCGGTGATATATTCATGCTGTCTAATCAGCACCTTGATATGCCACACCTGTGAGGTGGAATGGATTATCTCAGCAAAGGAGAAGTGCTCACTAACACAGATTTATATAGATTTGTGAAAAATATTTGAGAGTAATGGGTCTTTTGTGTATGTAGAAAATGTTTCAGATCTTTGAGTTAAGCTCATGCAAAATAGGAGCAAACCCGAAAGTGTTGCATTTATATTTTTAATCAGTGTAGATTGACATTACAGATTAACAGACTGTCCAACTCTAATTGGTGGGGGTCAGATACCTGGGTCTCCCGCTGATCAGCCGTTTGAGAAGGCAGCGCCTCTCGAAGTAGTGCAGCGGCATTCTCTCAACTTTTCCTATGCCATGTGACGTCACTTTCATCAGTCACTTGGCGCAGCTTAGCCCTACTTAAATAGGGCTGAGCTGTGCCAAGTGACCGATGAATGCAATGTCACCTGGCAAGGTCATGGTGCTACTGTGAGAGCCGCTGACTTCTCTAACAGCTGATCGGCGGGGGTAGTGGGCATCGGATCCAAGCACAGCCGCTATACAAAATCATTTTAATGAGCATTGTCAGTACTGGCATTCTTATTTTGGGATTTTAGTTTTATTGAGTTGTATTTCCTTATTTAAATGTCTTAAAACAATTAAAAGAATGGCAGAAATTAAATTGATGGAGCGGTGGCTTTTACACTGACGAGAATGTTTTTTTTAGTGGTTGGCACTTAGTTCTGATTAATCATTTCCTGAGGTTATACTTTTTCTAATACTTATAATTTAATTGCCTAGCTGGTTCCTAAACATATTCCTCAGAATGCAATTTTTCAGTTACTAATATAAATGACATAGTAATTTCAATTAACCCTATCAAAGCTAAACCTTTGCTACTAAAGTTCCATGACTCATACACACATCCAAGCTACAGTCATGTGAAAAAATTAGGACACCCTTTGAAAGCATGTGGTTTTTTGTAACATTTTTAATAAAAGGTTATTTCATCTCTGTTTCAACAATACAGAGAGATTAAAGTAATCCAACTAAACAAAGAAAACTGAAGAAAAGTCTTTTCAAGATCTTCTGTAAATGTCATTCTACAAAAATGCCTATTCTAACTGAGGAAAAAGATAGGACACCCTTGCCCCTAATAGCGAGTGTTACCTCCTTTGGCTGAAATAACTGCAGTGAGACGGTTCTTGTAGCCATCTACCAGTCTTCGACATCGGTCTGAGGAAATTTTACCCCACTCCTCAATGCAGAACTTTTTCAGCTGTGAGATGTTTGAGGGGTTTCTTGCACGTACAGCCCTTTTCAAGTCACCCCACAGCATCTCAATGGGATTCAAATCTGGACTTTGACTTGGCCATTCCAGGACTCTCCATTTCTTCTTTTTCAGCCAATCTTTGGTTGATTTACTAGTATGTTTTGGGTCATTGTCATGTTGCATGGTCCAGTTCCGCTTCAGCTTTAATTTTCTAACTGATGGTCTCACATGTTCTTCAAGCACCTTCTGATACACAGTAGAATTCATCGTGGATTCTATGATGGTGAGCTGACCAGGTCCTGCTGCAGCAAAGCAGCCCCAAACCATGACACTTCCACCTCCATGCTTCACAGTTGGTATGAGGTTCTTTTCTTGGAATGCTGTGTTTGGTTTACGCCAAACATGTCCTCTGCTGTTGTGTCCAAATAATTCAATTTTGGACTCATCTGTCCAAAGAACATTATTCCAGAAGTCCTGGTCTTTGTCAACTTTATCTCTGGCAAATGTCAGTCTGGCCTCGATGTTTCTCTTGGAAAGCAAAGGTTTCCTCCTTGCACACCTCCCATGCAAGTTAAACTTGTACAGTCTCTTTCTGATTGTAGAGGCATGTACTTCTACATCAACAGTAGCCAGAGCCTGCTGTAGTTCTCGAGATGACACTTTAGGGTTTTTGGAGACCTCTTTTAGCATCTTGCGGTCTGCTCTTGGGGTGAAGTTGCTGGGGCGACCAGTCCTGGGCATGTTGGCAGTTGTTTTGAAAGCCCTCCACTTGTAGACTATCTTCCGGACAGTGGAATGGCTGATTTCAAAATCTTTTGAGATCTTTTTAAATCCCTTCCCAGACTCATAGGCTGCTACAATCTTTTTTCTGAAGTCCTCTGACAGCTCTTTTGCTCTCACCATGGTGCTCACTCTCACTTCAACAGTCAGGAGCACACCAAACTAAATGTCTGAGGTTTAAATAGGGCAAGCCTCATTCAACATGCAGAGTAACGATCTACTAATTATGTGCACCTGGTGTGATATACCTGTGTGAGATCTGAGCCAATTTAAGAGGGAATACATGTGAGGGTGTCCTATCTTTTTCCTCAGTTAGAATAGGCATTTTTGTAGAATGACATTTACAGAAGATCTTGAAAAGACTTTTCTTCAGTTTTCTTTGTTTAGTTGGATTACTTTAATCTCTCTGTATTGTTGAAACGGAGATGAAATAACCTTTTATTAAAAATGTTACAAAAAACCACATGCTTTCAAAGGGTGTCCTAATTTTTTCACATGACTGTATATGCATGGCAGTTGTACACTAGTACACAGAGACTGTATGACTCCCCTATGTATAAGGTTATAGACCGTGGCATAGCTATACAGGTTTCAGCAGTCGCAATTGAGACTGGGCCCCTCAGCCAGGGGCCCTATAATGCCCTCTTGTCAGTGGTCTGGTGCCAATTACCACATATGGAAGTGCTCACTAGTATGCAGGAGGTGCGAAGAGTTAAGAGTTATGCGTACAGCATCAGGACGTAGTGTGTGCACTATGACCTGATGTTGTACACAGTCAGGTCACAGTGCAGTGAGGGGCCCAGAGAAGACCAAGGAGCGCAGATGCAGGAGAGACCGTCGGACTTGGAGAGTAGCAGCGAAGCATGAGAGGCAAGTTAAATTATTTATTTTTGGTCTAATCGGAGGTCTTATATGGTGTCTGATATGGAGGAGTAAAGTGGGTCTGTTCTGAGGTCTGATGTTAGGAGTCTAAGTCTAACATTGAGGTCTGAGGTTTGATATGGTGGTCTGATTTGAGGTTTGAAGGAGGTCTCATCTTTGGTGCTTGATCAACACTAGTTAACACTAAGTGCACTTTGGCAGATAAGACTTCGAAGAGCACTATTACTGTGGAGGAGAGCTACCCTGTCACAGTATCATCTTACCACAATTATTTTTGAGGGATATTATGGACACGCCATTAGTGTCAAAGACTCTATTTGCTTGCTGCAGCTGTTTTTAGGGCACTGTGTGCCAATAATTATTGAAGGGAACAATATCTGCGTCCTAGTATTTTCAGAGCGACTCTTTCTGCAGTATAGTATTAGTGAGCACAGTGGGAACAAGGATGATAGAAAAGTAAACTAAGATGTCTATTTGTCAAACTCTGAAGAGACAAGAGATGGCGGCAGGAAATCATTATAGTGGTCGGGTCTGAATGGAGAAGATGAGGAAAGAGCACATCTACTTCAGAGATGTGACTCGATGTAAGAGGTATGTGCTGCGGTATTACCCTGAATGCTTTGTAACACTGTATGTAATATTTTTCCAAGTATATATTTAACTCCTTGGTGACATTTGATGCACTAGTACATCACAGTGTGAAATGACTTCAGAAAATCAATGTACTAGTAAGTCATAATTGGGCAGGCACTGGAGCTGTGCGCACCTAAGCAATGCAGGGTCCTGGCTGTGACCAAATTATCCCCTTATCTGCCTGATCAACGCTGACTGTGGCATTTAAGAGGATCTTAGAGGGAGGGTGCTCCCTCTACCTCTCCTTTAACCCCCCCCCCTGCATTGAAAAAGGTCAATGGCTACAATGGCAACCCCTGGCCATGCAAAGATCTTGGGGTCTTCCATGTATGGAAGCCTATGTGGCTCAGCTCCCAGCCTGGGTCTCGGAGGCACACTGTCAAAGTAGTAAAATGGCAGTCAATGTAGTACAATAAAGCATATATTGTACTACATTGCAATAAGGATCAGACCCTGAAATATTATATTGGGAAAATTGGGAAAAAGTGAAAAGAGTTAAAAAAAAGTTTTAATAAAAATACTATAGTTTACAGTAAAAACAAAAATTGCCCCTTTCCCTTCATCAAGCATAAAAATAGACATATTAGATATGTGAACAATGTAAAAAAAAAAAAAAAGATAAAAACCAGCCCCTACACAAGATGATCGGCAGAAAAATATAGAAAAATATATCTTTCAGAAAATGGAGACTCCAAAAAGTTTTTTTTTCAAAAATACTTTATTATGTAAAACTGAAAAAAAAAAATTTTTAAATAGACATATTTGGTATCATCACGGTCGTAACAACCTGCTATTTAAAAAAAGGACATGATCTATCCTATCAGGTGAATGCTGTAAAAGAAAAAAAAATGAAAATAGTGTCAGAACAGCCAAATATATGTTACCTTGCCTCACAAAAAGCATAATATTGAGCAATCAAAAATCATATGCACCCCAAAATAGTACCAAAAATATTGTCGCCTTATCCAGTAGTTTCTAAAATGTGGTCACTTTTTGGGAGTTTCTACTGTAGGGGTGCATCACGGGATCTTCAAAGGCAACCTGGCAACTTAAAATCATCCCAGAGAAATTTGCCCTCCAAAATCCATTTGTTGCTCCTTCCCTTCTGCATCCTGTCATGTGCCCAAACAGCAGTTTACAACCACATATGAGGTGTTTCTATAAACTGCAGTATCAGAGTTTTGTTTTTCTCTTCACCCCTTGCTGTCCTACAGGAAAAGATGGATTAAAATGGAACATCTGCAAAAAGAAGTAACATTTTGAAATGCCTTCTCTATTTCCCTTTAATTTTTGTTGAACACCTAAAGAGTTTTAAAAGTTTGTAAAATCATAGTTCAATAACTTGAGGTGTGTAGTTTCTAAAATTGGGTCATTTATGGGTGGTTTCTATGTAAGACCCACAAAGTGACTTCATAACTGAATTGGTCTTTTAAAAAATGGGTTTTTCGAAATTGTCTTAAAAATTTTAAAAATTGCATCATGGGAAAGGTAAGGTAATAACTATTCTATGAGGTATCACTATCGGTTCTAAAGGAGAGAAATTCTGGAAATTGCAATTTTTTCCAAATTTTTGTATATTTTTTTTAAATAAATAACGGTGAAATACATCAACTCAAATGTACCACTGTCATAGAAGTATAATGTGTCATGAGAAAACAATCTTAGAATGGCTTGGATAAGTAAAAATGTTCAAAAGTGACACATGTCAGATTTCCAAAAAATGGCTCGATCCTTAAAGTAAAAATTGGCCCAGGGTTGAGGGGTTAAAGATGATCTGTTAGCAGATTTGTACCGTACCTAGGAAACTAGCTGAAATGTTGCATATGCAGTTGGCAACTGAATGCATATGTGTTGAAGTCATTTTCATATGTGAGTGCATGGCTGGAAAAATGTATGTTCTTATATATGCAAATGAGACTCCAGGAGCAACAGGGGCATTGCCCTAGAGTGTTTTCTCTGCAACTGCTACTTCCTCTCCACTTTGATTGACAGGACCAGGCAGTAAAAACTCTATCATGCCTGGCCCTGTCAACCAAAGTTAATAGGGTGCAAAGAGAGCTGAAACTCTAGGTGTAACAGCAGTGCCCCCGCTGCTCCTAGAGGCTCATTTGCATATATTTAATCATCCTTTTTCTTAGCAATAGAGGCACATATGAACATGGGACCAACAGAGATGCCTTCAGCTGCCAAACGCATATGCAACAGATCAGCCAGTTTCATAGGTACAAATCTGCTGAAAGATCTCCTTTAACAGTAAGGCTGGAGTGTAGTGGTTAGATTGAGAATTTGAAATGGTGGGTGCAGTTTACATTTTTGCACCAGAAAGGCCAGATGCACCCTTGTCCTTTGCCATAAAGCACTGAGGGAAGGGGAGTCCAAGCTGAACTCTACCAGGGCACCAGGGCCAATTAGCCTCTAGATAAGCATCTGATTATAGATTACCATAAGTCTAGAGTCTGGAAAGCAATCAAATAATTGGACATTAGTCTATCCACTGTTCAGAAGATAATCCAAAAGTGAAGAATATTCCAAATAACTGAATATTTGAAAAGCAAATTTTTATCTTGAATATCGGCACTTTGAGAATGTGTGACTATTTAGAATATAGTGATATATGTTCGTAATTTCAAATATTCTAGATTTTTTTTTCATCAGGCCCACCTACCAGACGACAAGGTAGCTTCTTATCAGGTGGGACCTACTCTAACATGTAATCAGAGTGAAAATGGAGCTGGACCCTCCATGTTAGAGTAGGTCCCATCTGATAAGAAGCTACCTTGTCGTCTGGTAGGTGGGCCCGACATATTTTTGATCAATAATATGCGCTAAGAGCTTCTTCACTGCATTTGCAGTAAATATTGGCGTCATGTATTTGACCCTGTTCACACATTCACCTGTATACTCAGTCTTAGTGCATTTAGTGGTGTGCTGCCACTTTATTTGTTTGCTGTATTATTGCCGGGTAGCTTGCACCTGCGATTTGTCTCAGGAGGTGCTGTTCCATTTTTTTGCTTGTATGTATATTGTAGAGGATCGGGCATCCTCTTTGGAACTTAGCACTCCCCGCCCATCCCCCAGCCCTTGGTGTTTTTAAATCAGAGTGAAAATGGAGCTGGACCCTCCATGTTAGAGTAGGTCCCACCTGATAAGAAGCTACCTTGTCGTCTGGTAGGTGGGCCCGACATATTTTTGATCAATAATATGTGCTAAGAGCTGCTTCACAGCATTTGCAGTAAATATTGGCAGCATGTATTTGACCCTGTTCACACATTCACCTGTATACTCAGTCTTAGTGCATTTAGTGGTGTGCTGATACTTTATTTGCTTGATTGATATATATATATATATATATATATATATATACACACACACACACACAGACGAGCAAAAGGGTAACAATGTTTTGAACTTTTTACTTTCAGGCTCCATATCTCACCATTACTGCAACTTTGAAAGTGAGACTATCATAATATTATAGACAAACATCTTGGCTATTTCATACATAAATGGGGCTTGCAAATATTTAGCATATGATTAGTTATGCAGATTCTTGTCATGTAACTGCATTGTTACTGTTTTGCTCCTAAAATTCTAAACCTAGACTGAAACTATACATACTGGTGGTTTGCCATAAACCACATTGTTTTTATCAACATTAATAATTTATTGAAATAACTGAAAGTCTGTTATCTGATTAGCTTAACTGTTTTGTGGGAAACGGATATCAATAGCAAGGTACAATATGCGTTTACTTCAGAATTTTGTGTAATGTACGTAATGGACATCACTTATATTAACCCACTGTACATCATAGTTAATGTTTTTTGAAATTTCTTTTAATTCATATAATATCAGAATGAATAAAAAAACTTTGAAGGAGTGGGACAAATCTTTAATAACTTACATGTTGTGTTGGTAGTATTTTACACTTGGGATACACGGAAGAACAAATTTTGTTGAATTGAAGAAAAGAGCAGACAAAGCAATAAATCACATTTGTTCTTGTTATAATGAAATATGCTGAGCACACTGTTCCTTCAATGAAATTTGCCCTTTCTTTTTACTATGTTCTCTAGCAAGCAAATGGTATAAAATCTAAGTTTCATGCATTGCTATTTCCAATAAACACATACAAAAACAAAACATATAAAAAGCTACAAAACTGAAGTAAACAAAATCATATTATGGAGTTTAACATTTCCAGTTTTTTGGGTGAATTAGTCAATTTTTATAATAGAAAATTTAAAATTAAATGGGCTTTCTAATGAGACAGTTTGGTATTCTACATGTATTTCATTTAGGAGACCAGACCCTCACAACAGCCTTGCACTAAAGAGGGTAACAAATCTAAAACAGCTTGTTAAATCAATAGCAAAGTAATTACAGTATACAGTACAGTAAAAGATTGTTATAAATGTTATTAGGGAACAATCTCCCAGTAGACATTTTTTCACTAGATTATAGTGTAGTACCCTAGTCCTGGGAGTCCTCCTATTGTAAATGATTTGCGGTGTAATGCAATGTAATGTAATGACATGCTATACACTTCACCAGAAGATGGGGTATGGTTGGCAGTGTTTGGCAACATAAATGGTACTTATCATCCCATTTCTACTATCTTGATATGAGTGGACTCTTCTTACTGCCAAAAGAGGGGGAAAACTAGTTAGAGTCAATTGTAGAGAGGAAAGTGAGGAGTCATAAGCATGCAATCACCCACTCATCCAGGCTATTTGGACCACAAAGGTGGCTCATCTAGGAGGACAACTGCCCCAGAGAGCCTGCAGGATCCTAGACTAGGGAGGATTTATGGGCTATATGTGTCAGCATTGTAGTCAAGCTATCAAGACTCCACTTTAAGGTAGTAGGAAACACATTAAGACACCGTCACTACAGTTCAGGACAGGTATAGCTGGAAGCCTGTATCATGCAAAGGACAACTACAGCCACATGTGTCAAAGCACAGCTGTATGGAACGGAATCAGGAGAGAGGCATTGTCAGCTAGAAAACTTGTGACTGCCACCATTAGAGATGAGCGAATTTCATATTTTGAAATTCCTTCACGCTTCGTTTACTGGTAAAAGGTGAATTTCATTATGGATTCCGTAACCACGGACCATAACGCAATTCCATGACGGAATGCCTTTAGGGGTGTCCTCACCTGCATAACGGAAATGGGACATATCCATTAGGCAGCCCATAGACTTCTATTATGACGGAATAAATAACGGAATGCCTCTAAAGACATTCCATTATGCATTCCGTCATAGAATTGCATTATGGTCAGTTGTAACGGAATCCATAATGCAATTCACCTTTTACCAGTAAACAAAGCTTGAACGAATTTCAAAATATGAAGGTAATTGGTTGCACCAGAGCTTTTTATGGGCTTTCTAACAAAGGGAGTGAATAATTACACACATGCCAATTTTCTGTTTTCTATTTCTAAACAATAGTTTATAATAGTTTTTAACAATAGCTTCTAAACAATAGTTTATATATTTTTCTGATTTCACTTCACCAACTTAGACTATTGTGTTCTGATCCATCACATAAAATTCAGATTAACAAAACATTGAACTTAAGGCTGTAATTAGAGTTGAGCGAACACCTGGATGTTCGAGTTCGAGAAGTTCGGCCGAACTTCCCGGAAATGTTCGGGTTCGCGATCCGAACCCGATCCGAACTTCGTCCCGAACCCGAACCCCATTGAAGTCAATGGGGACCCGAACTTTTCGGTACTAAAATGGCTGTAAAACAGCCCAGGAAAGGGCTAGAGGGCTGCAAAAGGCAGCAACATGTAAGTAAATCCCATGCAAACAAATGTGGATAGGGAAATGAATTAAAATAAAAATTAAATAAATAAAAATTAACCAAAATCAATTGGAGAGAGGTCCCATAGCAGAGAATCTGGCTTCACGTCACTCACCACTGGAACAGTCCATTCTCAGATATTTAGGCCCCGGCACCCAGGCAGAGGAGAGAGGTCCCGTAACAGAGAATCTGGCTTCATGTCAGCAGAGAATCAGTCTGCATGTCATAGCAGAGAATCAGGCTTCACGTCAGCCACCACTGCAACAGTCCATTGTCATAAATTTAGGCCAAGCACCCAGGCAGAGGAGAGAGGTCCCGTAACAGACAATCTGGCTTCATGTCAGCAGAGAATCAGTCTTCATATCATAGCAGAGAATCAGGCTTCACGTCACCCACCACTGTAAGAGTCAATTTTCATAAATTTAGGCCCAGCACCCAGGCAGAGGAGAGAGGTCCCGTAACAGACAATCTGGCTTCATGTCAGCAGAGAATCAGTCTTCATATCATAGCAGAGAATCAGGCTTCACGGCACCCAACATTGGAACATTCCATTGGCATATATTTAGGCCCCGGCACCCAGACAGACGAGAGGTTCATTCAAATTTGGGTAGCCTCGCAATATAATGGTAAAATGAAAATAAAAATAGGATTGAATGAGGAAGTGCCCTGGAGTACAATAATATATGGTTAAGGGGAGGTAGTTAATGTCTAATCTGGACAAGGGACGGACAGGGCCTGTGGGATCCATGCCTGGTTCATTTTTATGAACGTCAGCTTGTCCACATTGGCTGTAGACAGGCGGCTGCGTTTGTCTGTAATGACACCCCCTGCCGTGCTGAATACACGTTCAGACAAAACGCTGGCCGCCGGGCAGGCCAGCACCTCCAAGGTATAAAAGGCTAGCTCTGGCCACGTGGACAATTTAGAGACCCAGTAGTTGAATGGGGCCGAACCATCAGTCAGTACGTGGAGGGGTGTGCACACGTACTGTTCAACCATGTTAGTGAAATGTTGCCTCCTGCTAACACGTTGCGTATCAGGTGGTGGTGCAGTTAGCAGTGGCGTGTTGACAAAACTTTTCCACATCTCTGCCATGCTAACCCTGCCCTCAGAGGAGCTGGCCGTGACACAGCTGCCTTGGCGACCTCTTGCTCCTCCTCTGCCTTGGCCTTGGGCTTCCACTTGTTCCCCTGTGACATTTGGGAATTCTCTCAGTAGCGCGTCTACCAACGTGCGCTTGTACTCGCGCATCTTCCTATCACGCTCCAGTGCAGGAAGTAAGGTGGGCACATTGTCTTTGTAGCGTGGATCCAGCAGGGTGGCAACCCAGTAGTCCGCACAGGTTAAAATGTGGGCAACTCTGCTGTCGTTGCGCAGGCACTGCAGCATGTAGTCGCTCATGTGTGCCAGGCTGCCCAGGGGTAAGGACAAGCTGTCCTCTGTGGGAGGCGTATCGTCATCGTCCTGCCTTTCCCCCCAGCCACGCACCAGTGATGGACCCGAGCTGCGTTGGGTGCCACCCCGCTGTGACCATGCTTCATCCTCATCCTCCTCCACCTCCTCCTCATCCTCGTCCTCCAGTAGTGGGCCCTGGCTGGCCACATTTGTACCTGGCCTCTGCTGTTGCCAAAAACCTCCCTCTGAGTCACTTCGAAGAGACTGGCCTGAAAGTGCTAAAAATGACCCCTCTTCCTCCTCCTCCTCCTGGGCCACCTCCTCTTCCATCATCGCCCTAAGTGTTTTCTCAAGGAGACATAGAAGTGGTATTGTAACGCTGATAACGGCGTCATCGCCACTGGCCATGTTGGTGGAGTACTCAAAACAGCGAAACAGGGCACACAGGTCTCGCATGTGCAAGGTGGAGTTCCACCTGGTGGGCACGTCGCATATGAGGCGGTGAGCGGGAAGGCCGAAGTTACGCTGTAGCGCAGAAGGACGAGCAGCAGCAGGATGTGAACGCCGGAAGCGCGAACAGACGGCCCGCACTTTATGCAGCAGCTCTGACATGTCGGGGTAGTTGTGAATGAACTTCTGCACCACCAAATTCAGCACATGCGCCAAGCAAGGGATGTGCGGCAAACTGGCTAGTCCCAGAGCTGCAACGAGATTTTGCCCATTATCACACACCACCAGGCCGGGCTTGAGGCTCACCGGCAGCAACCACTCGTCGGTCTGTTGTTCTATACCCTGCCACAATTCCTGTGCGGTGTGGGGCCTGTCCCCCAAACATATGAGTTTCAGAATGGCCTGCTGACGTTTACCCCGGGCTGTGCTGAAGTTGGTGGTGAAGGTGTGTGGCTGACTAGATGAGCAGGTGGAAGAAGAGGAGGAGCAAGTCGAGTAGGAGGAGGTGGCAACAGGAGGCAAAGAATGTTGCCCTGCGATCCTTGGCGGCGGAAGGACGTGCGCCAAACAGCTCTCCGCCTGGGGCCCAGCTGCCACTACATTTACCCAGTGTGCAGTTAGGGAGATATAGCGTCCCTGGCCGTGCTTACTGGTCCACGTATCTGTGGTTAGGTGGACCTTGCCACAGATGGCGTTGCGCAGTGCACACTTGATTTTATCGGATACTTGGTTGTGCAGGGAAGGCACGGCTCTCTTGGAGAAGTAGTGCCGGCTGGGAACAACATACTGTGGGACAGCAAGCGACATGAGCTGTTTGAAGCTGTCTGTGTCCACCAGCCTAAATGACAGCATTTCATAGGCCAGTAGTTTAGAAATGCTGGCATTCAGGGCCAGGGATCGAGGGTGGCTAGGTGGGAATTTACGCTTTCTCTCAAATGTTTGTGAGATGGAGAGCTGAACGCTGCCGTGTGACATGGTTGAGATGCTTGGTGACGGAGGTGGTGGTGGTGTTGGTGGTACATCCCCTGTTTGCTGGGCGGCAGGTGCCAACGTTCCTCCAGAGGCGGAGGAAGAGGCCGAGGCGGCAGCAGCAGAAGAGGCCGAGGCGGCAGCAGCAGAAGAGGTAGCAGGGGGAACCTGAGTTACTTCCTTGGTTTTAAGGTGTTTACTCCACTGCAGTTCATGATTTGCATGCAGGTGCCTGGTCATGCAGGTTGTGCTCAGGTTCAGAACGTTAATGCCTCGCTTCAGGCTCTGATGGCACAGAGTGCAAACCACTCGGGTCTTGTCGTCAGCACATTGTTTGAAGAAGTGCCATGCCAGGGAACTCCTTGAAGCTGCCTTTGGGGTGCTCGGTCCCAGATGGCGGCGGTCAGTAGCAGGCGGAGTCTCTTGGCGGCGGGTGTTCTGCTTTTGCCCACTGCTCCCTCTTTTGCTACGCTGTTGGCTCGGTCTCACCACTGCCTCTTCCTCCGAGATGTGAAAGTCAGTGGCACAACCTTCATTCCATGTGGGGTCTAGGACCTCATCGTCCCCTGCATCGTCTTCCACCCAGTCTTGATCCCTGACCTACTGTTCAGTCTGCACACTGCAGAAAGACGCAGCAGTTGGCACCTGTGTTTCGTCATCATCAGAGACATGCTGAGGTGGTATTCCCATGTCCTCATCATCAGGAAACATAAGTGGTTGTGCATCAGTGCATTCTATGTCTTTCACCGCTGGGGAAGGGCTAGGTGGATGCCCTTGGGAAACCCTGCCAGCGGAGTCTTCAAACAGCATAAGAGACTGCTGCATAACTTGAGGCTCAGACAGTTTCCCTGGTATGCATGGGGGTGATGTGACAGACTGATGGGGTTGGTTTTCAGGCGCCATCTGTGCGCTTTCTGCAGAAGACTGGGTGGGAGATAATGTGAACGTGCTGGATCCACTGTCGGCCACCCAATTGACTAATGCCTGTACCTGCTCAGGCCTTACCATCTTTAGAACGGCATTGGGCCCCACCATATATCGCTGTAAATTCTGGCGGCTACTGGGACCTGAGGTAGTTGGTACACTAGGACGTGTGGATGTGGCAGAACGGCCACGTCCTCTCCCAGCACCAGAGGGTCCACTAACACCACCACGACCATGTCCACGTCCGCGTCCCTTACTAGATGTTTTCCTCATTGTTATCGTTCACCACAACAACAAAAATATTATTTGGCCCAATGTATTGTATTCAAATTTAGCTGAATATAAATTTGAGGCCTAGTATTTAGGCGCTGGGTGACCGGTATAGATTTACTGACAGAATTAGACTTGGAAATGCACAGTAGCGTGTGTGTGAAGTTATTCTGAATGACCCTATGTGCACCTTGAATATTATATACCCTTTTAGGGATAGATTTCAAATAGCTCTGATACAGCAGAAACCACTAAATTATGAAATTGCTAAATTGGGAATTGTATTTCAACC
Organism: Bufo gargarizans; assembly: GCF_014858855.1. Classification (NCBI taxonomy): domain Eukaryota; kingdom Metazoa; phylum Chordata; class Amphibia; order Anura; family Bufonidae; genus Bufo; species Bufo gargarizans. The sequence goes on along the minus strand of NC_058080.1, from coordinate 90,872,061 downwards.
CAGAGCAAAAAATGTGCTTTGACGGACACTAAATAACTTGCCCAGCCAGAACAGTACAGCGGTAACGACAGATTTAGCGGGATATAAATTTGAGGCCTAGTATGTAGGCGCTGGGTGACCGGTATGGATTTACTGACAGAATTAGACTGGGATATGGCCAAAAAATAACCACACTATTGCTGGTTAAATGCACTTGGTGTGACAGCTTGACCAACCACACTACTGAGGGTTAAATGCACTTGGTGACAGGCGCAGCTTGCCCCTGATGTAGTATATGGCCAAAAAATGAACAGACTATTGCTGGTTAATTGCACTTGGTGTGACAGCTTGACCAACCACACTACTGAGGGTTAAATGCACTTGGTGACGGGCGCAGCTTGCCCCTGATGTAGTATATGGCCAAAAAATAAACAGACTATTGCTGGTTAAATGCACTTGGTGTGACAGCTTCACCCTGATGTAGGCTTTAGCCAAAAAACAACCACACCATTGAGGGTTAAATGCACTTGGTGACAGGCGCAGCTTGCCCCTGATGTAGTATATGGCCAAAAAATGAACAGACTATTGCTGGTTAAATGCACTTGGTGTGACAGCTTGACCAACCACACTACTGAGGGTTAAATGCACTTGATGACGGGCGCAGCTTGCCCCTGATGTAGTATATGGCCAAAAATGAACAGACTATTGCTGGTTAATTGCACTTGGTGTGACAGCTTGACCAACCACACTACTGAGGGTTAAATGCACTTGGTGACGGGCGCAGCTTGCCCCTGATGTAGTATATGGCCAAAAAATAAACAGACTATTGCTGGTTAAATGCACTTGGTGTGACAGCTTCACACTGATGTAGGCTTTAGCCAAAAAACAACCACACCATTGAGGGTTAAATGCACTTGGTCGCAGCTTGTGCTGGCGCACCACAAGACACAAAATGGCCGCCGATCACCCCAGAAAAAAGTGACTGACAAACGGTCTGGGCAGCCTAAAAACAGTGAGTAATTGAGTATCAGCAGCTCAATGATCCACAGCTGCAGATCGATCAATTAATCAAGTCCTTTGGAGGAGTTAATCTGCCTTATCTCGCCCTACTGTAGCAGCCGCAACCTCTCCCTAAGCTGATCAGAGCAGAGTGACGGGCGGCGCTATGTGACTCCAGCTTAAATAGAGGCTGGGTCACATGGTGCTCTGGCCAATCACAGCCATGCCAATAGTAGGCATGGCTGTGACGGCCTCTTGTTGATTGGCTGCTTTGCAGCCTTTCAAAAAGCGCCAAGAAAGCGTCACAAAAGCGCCAAGAAAGCGACGAACACTGAACCCGAACCCGGACTTTTACGAAAATGTCCGGGTTCGGGTCCGTGTCACGGACACCCCAAAATTCGGTACGAACCCGAACTATACAGTTCGAGTTCGGTCATCCCTAGCTGTAATGTAACAAAACACAAAGAAAGTTAAGGGTGCAAATAATACTTTTGCAAGGCAATATATATCTACAGGTCATTCTAAAAAAAATAGCATATTGTGATAAAGTTCATTATTTTCTGTAATGTACTGATAAACAGACTTTCATATATTTTAGATTCATTACACACAACTGAAGTAGTTCAAGCCTTTTATTGTTTTAATATTGACGATTTTGGCATACAGCTCATGAAAACCCCAAATTCTTATCTAAAAAAATTAGCATATTTCATCCGACCAATAAAAGAAAAGTGTTTTTAATACAAAAAAAGTCAACCTTCAAATAATTATGTTCAGTTATGCACTCAATACTTGGTCGGGAATCCTTTTGCAGAAATGACTGCTTCAATGCGGCGTGGCATGGAGGCAATCAGCCTGTGGCACTGCTGAGGTGTTATGGAGGCCCAGGATGCTTCGATAGCAGCCTTAAGCTCATCTAGAGTGTTGGGTCTTGCGTCTCTCAACTTTCTCTTCCCAATATCCCACAGATTCTCTATGGGGTTCAGGTCAGGAGAGTTGGCAGGCCAATTGAGCACAGTGATACCATGGTCAGTAAACCATTTACCAGTGGTTTTGGCACTGTGAGCAGGTGCCAGGTCGTGCTGAAAAATGAAATCTTCATCTCCATAAAGCTTTTCAGCAGATGGAAGCATGAAGTGCTCCAAAATCTCCTGATAGCTAGCTGCATTGACCCTGCCCTTGATAAAACACAGTGGACCAACACCAGCAGCTGACATGGCACCCCAGACCATCACTGACTGTGGGTACTTGACACTGGACTTCAGGCATTTTGGCATTTCCCTCTCCCCAGTCTTCCTCCAGACTCTGGCACCTTGATTTCCGAATGACATGCAAAATTTGCTTTCATCCGAAAAAAGTACTTTGGACCACTGAGCAACAGTCCAGTGCTGCTTCTCTGTAGCCCAGGTCAGGCGCTTCTGCCGCTGTTTCTGGTTCAAAAGTGGCTTGACCTGGGGAATGCGGCACCTGTAGCCCATTTCCTGCACACGCCTGTACACGGTGACTCTGGATGTTTCTACTCCAGACTCAGTCCACTGCTTCTGCAGGTCCCCCAAGGTCTGGAATCGGTCCTTCTCCACAATCTTCCTCAGGGTCCGGTCACCTCTTCTCATTGTGCCACGTTTTCGGACACACTTTTTCCTTCCCACAGACTTCCCACTGAGGTGCCTTGATACAGCACTCTGGGAACAGCCTATTCGTTCAGAAATTTCTTTCTGTGTCTTACCCTCTTGCTTGAGGGTGTCAATGATGGCCTTCTGGACAGCAGTCAGGTCGGCAGTCTTACCCATGATTGCGGTTTTGAGTAATGAACCAGGCTGGGAGTTTTTAAAAGGCTCAGGAATCTTGTGCAGGTGTTTAGAGTTAATTCAGATGATTAGGTTAATAGTTTAGAGAACCTTTTCATGATATTCTAATTTTTTGAGATAGGAATTTTGGGTTTTCATGAGCTTTATGCCAAAATCATCAATATTAAAACAATAAAAGGCTTGAACTACTTCAGTTGTGTGTAATGAATCTAAAATATATGAAAGTCTAATGTTTATCAGTACATTACAGAAAATAATGAACTTTATCACAATATGCTAATTTTTTTAGAAGGACCTGTATATCATCACCACCTTACTATCAAGAATCCCACAATGTCAATCTTCTATATCATCCTTCTTTGTCTTTTGCTTTCTAATACTTAACATGGATAAAACAGAATTCATCATCTTTCACCCATCTTGCTCAACCACCCCAACAGACCTATCTATCACGATCAATGGCTGCACACTCTCCCCGTCAACCAAGTCCGCTGTCTTGGAGTGACCTTGGATTCTGCCAACTCCTTCAGACCGCACATCCAAGCCCTTTCCACCACCTGCCGCCTCCAACTCAAAAACAACTCCAGCATCCGTGCTTACCTTAACTTTGAATCTGCCAAAAATGCTTGTACATGCCCTCATCATCTCCCACCTAGACTACTCTTTTCTCTTTTTTTCCCCCTGCCCCATCTGTAGAATGTTCTGCTTCACATGCAAATTAACCTGACATGTATTTTAGCTCCAAATTTCCTATAGGCCCTCTGATCTCCAGACTACGTGCCGCATATCAGTATCCTTTTTTCAGTTCTTATGTATATAGTTTTTCACTATTTCTATATACAAAACCTTATTCTCTTTTCTACCTCTTTCTTATTACATGGATTCTCCTTCCTTTCTCTTCTTTGCCTTATCTTCCACTGATTTTTTTCTCACACTCCTCTTATCTCATTTGGTTTACCTCTCCCTGTTTCACAATATCTTAATTTCTTATTTCCCATAGAGGTCATTATACTGTTATATTCTGAGAAGGAGTTCAAGTAGTTCTCATACTTGACTGTAACTCCACCTTCTAGCTGTCACCTGTGACACTCCTGCTAGGTTGCGATCCACAGGCGGCTCACTTCCGGCTGTTGGAACGCACTTCCAGTTCCAATGGAACGCATTTCCGGTTTGATTCGTTCCAACGGCCGATTCACTTCCGGCGGGTGGAATGCATCGTGTTTGAAGCATGGAGAGACATGCAGGCTGCCATTTGGGCGGCTATCTACATTCAATTATCAAACCTGATATAAATAAGGCATGACATGCGGACCATAGGCACACCATTTACCTCTTAGTGCTATATGCACCATCTCTTCAGGTGTACATACCTCTTTCTATTCAGGCTACCGACTGCGGCATACGTAAGTCCTACAATGGGGATCATGACCTAGGCACATTGAATATTGAATTTGAATTGGTACTTAGAAGCTGGTATTAGGATCAGTAGATTATCTCAGCCCTATTAGTAACGGCAATGATCCCAGATATGAAGTGTCTATTTCCTATAGTTCCAGGCAGAAACTGATGTAGGGTAAATGTAGGATTCCTTAATAATGTTTTTAGCATACATGTACAAAACGGACAGCTACCACATCCTCAGAATGGACGGGACAGACACCATATTGTGCTTGGAGGCATATGTTATATTATTCTCTTGAATCATGTGCTATAATATGTTCTATTTACTTGCATCCCATATGAATTGTAATGAAAATTTAATTGGAGTTGATTGTGAACCAGATTATTAATACTCACTCCAGAAGTGATGGCCATTTTTTAATTTATTATTGTTTAATTTGTAACTCTTTAATTTTCATTTAGACTCATGTATTAATGATATCATGTATGTCCGTCCTTTGTAAATTTTTTGATGCAATTTATTCTATCACACTTGCAGTGTCTGACGAAGGCCCATGTGCCGAAAATGTTTACACACAAAATTGCCACATGTCTATATGATTGATGCACAAATAAAAAGCATTTCAACTGAAGTTTGATCGCTGTGATCTTTAAACTAACTGGTAGTATGAGGAGGCCACCGAGTGGCACAATGACAGAGTATTGAGGTGACAGCAGTATGAAGAGGCTACCGAGTGGCACAATGACAGAGTCAGGAGGTGGCGGCAGCAGCAGCAACATCAGGAAAAGGTGACCGAGTGGCACAATGGCAAAGTCTGGGCGCAATTGTCTTGCACACAGCACTTCATGCTCACTAGTGACTGCCATGCCTGTATGGAATTTCCCTTTGTCATCGGCATACCTTAAGCCGTCCACAAAGAGAATCCAATGAGTGTCTTGCACCGATGGTGGTGTCCCTACTTTAGCTTTCATCATTGTGATGCAATCATGATCCTGTTCCTGTTAACGAGACTCAGTTGAGATCCATAGTTATTCTTGCTGAAGATCATCTTCAGCATGCAGATCAATAAAATCTTCAGAAGCTTCTCCTGAATCTGTAGTATACTTCCCCCTTGGAAGAGGAAGGAGTGAAGCAGGGTTAAGGATTTGACATTTCTGAATAGTGACATTATCTGGCTGGAGCAGACTGCACTGCAGCCGGAGGTGGCGTTGTGCAGTGAGGTGTTTGGGTTGTGTCTGCTGGAGGATGGCAGAGATGTCACGCGGAGCCAAAATAGTGAGGGAGTGCCCAAGCACAACTTCAGATGTGACATCCAGAAGAGAGCTGGCAGCATGGACAGCTCTGACACAGGAAGGGGCAGCTCTGTCTACAGAGTTAAGGCGCTTAGAGTAGTAGCCCAGCGGTCTGTTGCATCCACCATGAGTTTGGGTAAGAATTTTTTTTCCCGCTACATCGAGTGTCACTTGAGGGGCGGGACCAGTGGGAGGGGTGTGAACCGTCACGTAGGTGTTATCCCCTCCCGGCACTGGCTTGCCGGAGTCCTATTGGTTGGCAGGTGGGGGCGGTGGCATTCTTTCCTGCTGCTGCTACTGCCATTGCTGATAGGAGGGCCAGAGGTGTTGACTTCAACAGTTCCTTTTTATATGCCCCAGTTTTCCACACCCATAGCAGGTACGTGTGGGGGGGCAGTCCCCACTCTCCTCCCTTGCCATGACAGCAATCATAGCCGCCCTGGTTCTCTTATTGTTCCCTTCAAGTCCTTTGGCAACTTGTTCAAGTGTGTCTTCCACTCGGGGCGACATGTGATTAGTGCTTTGCTAATGTCCGGTCTCAGACTCTCAACAAAGCCTCATGTGTACGGGCTCGTTCACGCTGAACCCCATGTCCCTATAATTTTGTTTGACTATCTGCACAAATGTTTCCACTGAGTCCGTCCTGTCCTGAGTCATGTCTTGCAACATGGATGACTGGTCAGCTAACTTGTCCTTCGCCCATTTTTCCATTCATATTATGAAGTCATATCCTGATCTCGAGGTACGGTCATCATATCTGCCTTCTGGCTTCTTGAGCTTCTCCAGAATGAGGCCTGAGTATTCTCCAGTTTTGTTCTCTACTATACTTTGTAGATCTGACCACGTACACCCATATGTCTTGTATATTGGATCTAATTTACGGTAAAACGGCATGGGCTGGGTCTCGGGGTCCAGCAACTGACTGACAATAGAATACAGCTGATTTGGTGTGAATGACACATATCTAAAAAATTCATACTGTTCTCCTGCCACATTCTTCATCTGTTCTTTTATCTCATGTAACTCATACTGTATCCGCCACTCCTCCTCGGTCAAGTCTGACCGCCGTTTAAGAGTGCTCATATCTGCAGGAGAGGGGAAAGTTGTATGCACAGAGGGTTCTACTGGGTTCTCATCCCCATCATCCTCTTCCCCATCCTCCTCCTCCTTCTTCCCAACCATCGCTTGAACAATCTGCGGTGGCAGACTGAATGTGCCATCAGGATTATCATGGGATAGAGTGCTTGAACTTGTGGGCTTACAGGCAGGATGGAGGGATCTGGGTTACCGGGGGTTAACAGTCCAGCCGTGGGCGTCGGCTGGGAATATGACGGTGTCTCATGCAGAGCTGTGGGGAGGAGGAGGGTCCGGGGAACTACGGGAATGTGGCTATGAGGGCGTGAAGCACCACATGCAAGGCACATAACACGGGAGGGAGGATTCTGTTGCCCACATACGGCACAGGTCGACCCCCCTTCTTCTTGATGACACCATTATTATAAGGTGGCTGCCCGGCATACAGTAATATCTTCCTATCTTTTCATTATATGTCTGTTCTCCCTCCGTCCGTTCAAATTCTTTGCTGCAGTCAAGCCACACCTCCACTGCACTTACTATTTTGTCATCAGTTAGTTCACCTTTTTTCTCATTTAACGATGCTCTCCATGTATCAACACAAAGAGTGCCACCTTTACACATCTCATAATGTTTCTCTAACCTGGGTAAACACTTTACGAAGCATTTCCCTCTCTTGTCCACCACGTACTGCTCTGGTGAACAGCATCCCTTCAGGGCACTTTCAACATTTCCCATAATGTAATATCTCCTGGAGCCGTCTAGTCTGTAACCTGTGCTTGCACCCTGTGTTCCTGAACTACCCGAGTTCTTCTTTGAGTCAGACACATAGTACACCTTTGGACTGGTTGTGACCACCTCCTCCCCTTCTACTATCCGGACAGATGCCTCTGGCTGTACCGCGATGTAGGCAAATGAGGTAGGCTTCCTTATTTTGTAACTCAGTTTTTACACAGGTGCTCAAGGTCATAACGACGTCAGAACAACACATAAAACACAGTGTATCAAAATCTTATCAATTACTGTGGGGTTCTTACTTGCGTGCCCTCAAAGGCGCTCCAACTGCTTCCGCACCCCTTCCTCAGACAGATGACAAGAGGCTACACCAGGGGACTCAGTATAGGCATGATTACTCTGTTTTCTTACCTCATATCACGTGTAGCGATCCCGGTGTCCTTTGGTGCGGCCCTCCTACGTCTGATCTCTGGGAGTACGGGAACAGGGAGTTTCAACCTTCAAACCCTATGCCGGGCGCCAAAATTGTTCTGGTTCTGATCAATGGTCAGGTAGATTGATTCACTTCTCCAAATTAGATAAATAGAATAAATAGATATGTTCATGCACGGTGAGATAAATAACACTGACACTCTATATATGTCACGAGGGTGTCAAGAGCCACGTCTGACTCCGTTATACCCGGGGTCAGGAAGTCGCAGCGGGTGGCTGCGCGCTCTATGTCTAAAGATCACGCTGTTTCTTAATGATAGTTTTCTGTGTTTGTCTTACTATCCTTTTTGTCTCACTCAGGGATCCGTAGCTTCTCCTCCTCAGCTGTTTCTTGTCTGTCACTCCCAATCTCCTTATATTCTCCTCTCTCACTTCTCTGGTTGCTAGATATAGAGCTTCCTGCCTGGACTTCTATACTGACCCACTGGAGCTGTGAATCCTGGTTGTTGCTCCAGAGTGTTACCCTCCGGATCCCTGTTGGGCTTTTTGTTGTCTTCTGTTGTCGCCCATCTGGGATTATATGTTTTGTCTGTATTGTCAGTCCTCCCCTTGGTGTTTTCCTTTAGAGTTAGTGGTGCAGACTAGTGTTCCCACCACCCTAGTCACTATCTAGGGCTCATCTTAGGGAAAGCCAGGGTTTTAGGCACGTGATCGGCGTACGGGTGAGGAACCGATCTAGGGACGTCCGGGCAGTCAGGTGCCAGCCACAAGGCGAGTCAGGGGTCACCACCTTTCCCTCTCCCTTGGACAGATCCTTCCCTTTTCCCTCCCTTTGTGTCACGTATGTGATAGGCACGCCGGTCGTGATAATATAAGGTCAAAGCATAACTCATAACTAGCATTTATTAGGTAAGGCTGTACATTATATACACTCCATATAAGTGGGAGGAGTGGGCTCACATGATAGGTCTTTTAGCAAGAAGAAATGTAAACAGGAAATAAGTTTAAGGCATATGTGTGATAGACTTAGAGGAAATCCTGACAGTTTCAAGTTTTTGCTGCAAATAGTTTCAATCATAGATTTCATACTGGGGGTTGTCTCTCAGACAGACACCATTTTGTAAGTGATAAGCAAGTGTTCATTATATTCCATAACAGAAGCAGTATAAGGAAGCCACCGAGTGGCACAATGAAAGTCTGGAGGCGGCGGCAGTTTGAGGAGGCCACCGATTGGCTAGTGATTGACGAACATCTGCCGGGACGGTTCGCAAACGCAATCGCACAAACGCAATCAAATGTTCGCGAACAGCAAGTTTGCGGCGGGTCCCATTCATTTTAATGGCAGGCGAACCTGAAAAACCTTCAGCTCATATTTGCAGCCTTGAAATAATTACTAGAAGTGCAAAAATAGTCCCACAACATGGACAGTGACATACCAGATGTATTATTCGAATTTGTGATCTCCATTCATTATTTTTTTCAATGCGAAATATCGGCAATATAATTTTCGCATATGCGCATGCGCACACCAGTTATAATAATTTTTTCCAATACCGTTTGTCACTGTGTGTAGCAGAGGGAACGCAGCAAAACCGCAAAGAAATGCTGCTGTACCCAAATGCACTATATAGAAAGTATATTATTGGTATATAACACCCCACTTCTATCCATTTTTTGGGGGGGTGACTGGTATATCAAACCAGTTATAAAAAATAAAATCTAATTGCGTTTGTCACTCTGTGTAGCTGCAGTATCGCTGCAGAACTGCTCACCACTGCTGCACAACACAAATCCACTATAATATGCTTTCTATGTTAGAAAGTATATTATAAGTGTATTACACCCCTCTATATTGCACACCTATCAATAGTACACCTATACCAGTCATAAAAGGACTTTTGTGGACCTAATTGATAGCATTTTTGTCCCTAACAGTATGTCCCTGCTCCACACAGCAACCTTTACCTGCACTGACAAAAGACTGAATGTAAAATGGCGGCCAGATTGGGTCTATTTATAAGGTAGGGGGTATGTCAATTGGCTATTCTGTACTACCTGATGGATGTGACATGGGTCAGAGTTCTTCACAATATAAAAGAATATGGCGGGTGCGAATATCGCCATATGTTTGCATGTTCGGCTAATCGCGAATGAGCAAAGTTCACTGCGAACCGACCGCCGGGCGAACCGCAAGGAAATCACTAGGTGGCACAATGACCGAGTCTGGTGGTGGAGCCAGCATGAGGAAACCACAGAGTGTCCCAATGATAGAGTATGGAGGTGGTGGCAGCAGCAGAATCAGGAGGAGGCCACAGAGTGGCACAATGACCAAGCCTGGAGGTGGCGACAGCAGCAGCATCAGGAGGATTCCACAGAGTGGCAAGTTGACATAGTGTGGAGACGGCAGCAGCAGCAGCATCAGGATATCACAGAGTGGCAAGACGACCTAAGCCTAAGACCTAGGCCTAACTTCTCAATTTGATCTTCCACTCGGGGCATTGGATATGCGTCAAATATAGACACCTCATTCAGTTTGCGGAAGTCGTTACAGAACCGCAATGTCCCATCCGGCTTTGGTATTAAGACTATCCCTTTCACTTTTTGACTCCTCAAAGACACTTAGCTGGACCATTAGCTGCACTTTCTCTGTGATGGCTTGTCGCCGAGCCTCTGGTACCCAGTATGGTTTTAACCGGACTTTTGCCTGATGCTCAGTGATAATGTCATGTCGGACTATGGAAGTGCGTCCAAGAAGGTCCAAGGACACATCCGTGTTCCGACTAATGAACTCCCTTGCTTCCTGAGCCTGTTTAGAGGAGAGGCTGTCAGCAATTTTCACTGTGGCAGCTGCTTCCCTTGCTTCAATCCGAGGGTCCGAAACTGCCTCCCCTAGGAACCCTGGTCGTTGACTGTCTTCTGTACAGCTTTCCCTATCTTTCCAGGTTTTAAATAGATTCACATGGTACATCTGCTCTGGCTTTTGCCTCCCTGGCTGGTGTACCGTGTTATCTGCCTCTCCCATTTTTTCAAGCACCTCGTAGAGCCCCTGCCACCTAGCTAGGAACTTACTGTCTATGGTTAGTACCAGAACCAAATACCCGATCACCCAGGTTAAAGGTCCGGACCCAAGACTGCCGATTATATATCCTACTCTAAGCTCGCTGAGCTGCCTCCATAGGCTCCCTAACCAGAGGTAAAACTGTTTCCATCCGTCCTTGCATCTGGGTGACATACTCAACAACACTTCTGTGCAGTGTGGGTTGTTGTTCCCACGCCTCTTTGACCACGTCCAACAGATCGCAAGAGTGTCTGCCGTATAGCAGTTCGAAGAGCGAGAACTCAGTAGAAGCCTGGGGCACCTCTCGCACTGCGAACATGAGATAGGGCAGAAGAAGCTCCCAGTCCCTCCTTAGAGACCACTTTTTTCAGCAGATTTGTTAACATTTGATTAAACCTCTCTACCAGGCCATCCGTTTGCGGATGATACACGGACGTCTGTAGCTGTTTTATGTGGAGCAACTTACAGAGTTCCCTCATGACCTTGTACATAAACAGGGTCCCTTGGTCAGTCAGAACCTCCTTAGACAGACCCACGTGAGAAAACATCTCCATTAACTCCTTAACTATGAGTTTGGCTAATGTTTGCTGCAGTGGCACAGCCTCTGGGTACCGAGTGGCGTAGTCGAGGATGACCAAGATGTGTTGGTGTCCTCTGGCAGACTTTGGTACCGGGCCTACGAGATCCATAGCGATTCACTAGAAAGAGGCCTCGATAATTGGGAGAGGTACTAGGGGACTACGGATATGTAGCTAGGGGATCGTTATCTGGCAGGTTAGGCAAGACTTACAATATTCTTCTACCTCTCTGAACACACTGGTCAGTAAAACCGCTCTAGAATCTGGTCCTGTGTTTTTTTGCATTCCTAGATGATACCCGAGAACATGCCTGTGGTCTAACTCTAACACGAGTTTGTGATAAGCCTGGGGCATAGATTCACCTCACAGCTGGTTTACTCGATACAACATCTCTTGATGAGCCACAAAACGGGGAAAACACTGACTCGTGGTTCCCCATCTATTTTTTTTTATTTATATATATAAATTCTTTATTTTCCAAATTTTTCAAATCATTTCCAGACATGAAAAGCCATTTCATTGCATACAAGTAACTTCTTAGAGGCATCAAATAGTTATATAAACCAACAATTACATCAGATGAATATCATTAATGTGTACAAACTTATTTAAGTAAATAGAGTATTATGTCATAGAGGTACATTTTATTCAATCTGTACATAAGAGCCCTTATGTATCTATACCTGGGAACCCCAATTGTCTAGCTATGATCTTACTCTATAAAATAAAATCAGGGCCTCTGAGAAAAACATAAATGGAAGGGAGGGAGGGAGGAAGAAGAGTAAAAAGGAGGGAGGGGTAGACAATTCACCCAAATCTTGCTCAGCAAAAGCTGAATCATTTCCAGATATATAGGACCTGTTTCCATAATATTACATTAAGTCATCCCGTAACAACTCACTCTCTCCTATGTGGAGCTCAGACTATCAGATTTTACTCTCCCACAAATTTCAGATCTTAAGAAAGCTATCATGACTTCTGTTTATCCAGCTAGTCATTTCTTCGAAGTTATAAACTTGATCTACTTTCACCTTCCATTCTTGAAGAGTAGGAGGGTGTATGTCTAACCAGTGTAATGGTATAAGAGACTTAGCTATTGCTATCAGTTGAGACATAAGGTTTTTCTTTGTTGGTGTGTAATGTTTAGCAGGTTTCGAAAGGACTACCATCTCTAGGGATATATTGAAATCTGGTACAGCTATTTTCTTGACTGCTTTGTTTATTTCCTCCCAAAACTTGACGATACCGGTGCAGGCCCACCAAATATGTGATAGAGAGCCTACACCTTCACCGCATCTCCAGCACTCCTGGAAATCAGACAGACTCTTTTGTATAGAAATTCTGGCGTTCTGTACCATCTAGAAAGGAGTTTATAATGGTTTTCTTGCAATCTTACACATTGTGAGAATCCGTGTGACGTTGCTAGTATCCCCCATCTATTATTAATACATTTTCCCAGGCTCAGGCTAGGGTTGGGTCCCGGTGTTGTGCAGTACCAAAATTATCCCCGGAGACATTAAGTTTGGCTAGCTCCGGTCCTGGCTGTAAGTCCTCCCTGTCTCCCACCATCACACTTAGCAGGGTTGTCTCCCCCTCTTTCACCGAAGTGGCATTCACCCCTACCGCTGGCCCTTCATACTCAGGTTCTCAGGTTTCTGGTCTCCTCCATGAGTCGGGCCACTCTGCTAGGGTTACATCTGTCTCATGGGTATCGGTAACTTTTGTTTCCAGCCATAGTGCCAGGAAATCTGGGAAGTCTCTCCCAATTATTAATTCATACGGTGAGTCCACCTGCCGGCCACCGTTGATACAGAGACCAGGGTGTTGGGATAGTCTTTTAAGTCCCCATGAATGCACATAACGCCAACCTTTCAGACAGTATACTTGACCTGGCCGCACCAGGGCAGCTCTTACCTGGGACACCAGGATCCCTGAATCCAGCAGTGCCACTGCCAGAGTGTCCCCCACTTCCACCTGGCACAGGTGTCTATTGTCTAGTCTCGGAGGTACCTGTGGCACACAGCTTTCTGGCATACAATAAATGGCGGTAGCCATAGTTGGTATCCATGGGTTCCCCCGATGGGGACAGTCGGCCCTTATGTGTTCAGGGTTGTGACACAGCCAGCAAACCACTGGGGCTGGGTCTGCAGTGGATATATCCTGGGCAGGTTTGGCTGGCACCAGCAGCCAAGTCTGGGGTGGAGATTTCCGGGGTTTGACTGGCCCCCTCCCGAAAGAAACCCCCTGCAGATTTCTGGTGGCCTCATAGCGCTCCACCGACTCGACCATCTCTAAGGCTTTACCAGAAGACACCTGGCCAATCCACTGCTGGAGAGGGTACGGCAAAGCCCTCAAAAACACATCCGCCAACAGACGGACCAGCATAGCAGTGGGAGTCAATATGTCAGGCTGCAGCCATTTCTGCAATCGGTGTAGCAGGTCATAATATTGTGGTCCGGCGGGTTCAGCAAAGTTAATTCCCACTGGTGCACCCGCTGAGCCTGGACCAATACATTCACCCCCAGTCTCTCCAGGATCTCACCTTTTACGGTCGGGTAGTCGGCCTCTTGATCATCGGGAAGATCAAAGAACACTTGCTGGGGTCCAAACGCCAGGAACGGAGCGACAACCTTAGCCCACTGGGGTAACTTCTCCCTCATGGCTATCTTTTCGAACATCGTCACATAGGTCTCAACGTCATCCAAGCGGGACAACTTAGGGATCACCGCACAGACAGCATTCCCGGGCATCATGGACAATCCGGGATGCTCTGGCCGCTTGCAACGACATTACATGTAATAGCAGCTGGTTAGTTTCCTGCTGCTGCTTGTTAGCCTCCCGCTGTTGCAAGTTTGCCTCCACAAGATGCTGTGCCTGGGAAAAACAAAAAAACTTTTCAGCCTTCAGGCCTGCCTCACTGCGATTGCATGCATCAGACACCAATTGTGGGGTTTTTTCTCTGGTAGACAGGTCAGCAGATGCAGTATACAGGGCAATCACAAAGTCTTTAACTTAAACAGTTTGTTGTTTATTCACACATAAGGAAACATAAAATGACCGTTCACAGTCTTGGTGTTTGTTCACACCATGCACTGTCCAAAGAACAAAATCTTCACCTGGTTAGCAGTCTTTCCCCTAGCCGTCCACAGCAGGCTTTAGGTGCCTGTTTTCCAGCATGCGGCTTTCAAGCCTTCAATTCGCAGATCCCAAAACAGAGTCTCAACAGCTTCCATGTCAGATGGAGGATCATCCACACCAAGCTGAGACTGCTGGCTGGGTTTTATAGGCCAATAAAGACACGGCCTAGAGCGTGGGGAGAAGCCACCCACCCAGCACTTTGGTTACTCCCAGTAAGAGCCGGCATGGATCGGCTTTACAGCCATACTAACAAACAGTGTCAATCAGCACTAGCTGCCGCTGACACTTAAAACTACAGCCTCTTACCTAACCGAGGCCAGGAACCTCGGTGACATATACCTTCCATCAATGACGACCCCTTGCATTACAATATATTTTTCTTATTTTACTGAAATACACCCCTATATGCTTTCACCAGAAATAACTGCAACAGTGCAGTGCGTATATATTTTTCTAATTTTACTGAAATACGCCCCTATATATTTTAACCAGAATAAATTGCAGAAACACACTGAGAATATATTTATCTTTTTTTACTGTAATATGCCCATATACAATTTAACCAGAAATAACTGCAACAGAGCAGTGTGTTTATATTTTTCTTATTTTACTGAAATAAGCCCCTATGTGCTTTCACCAGAAAAAACTGCAACAGAACAATGTGTTTATATTATTCTTATTTTACTGATATACGCCCCTATACGCTTTCACCAGAATTAACTGCAGAAATGAACTGAGAATATATTTTTCTCTTTTTTTTACTGTAATGCGCCCCTATACGCTTTAACCAGAAATAACTGAAACAGTTCAGTGCGGATATATTTTTCTTATTTTACTGAAATACACGCCTATACGCTTTCACCAGAATTAACTGCAGAAATGCACTGAGAATATATATTTTTTTTACTGTAATATGCCCCTATACGCTTTTCCCAGAATTAACTGCAACAGCGCAGTATGTATATATTTTTCTTATTTTAGTGAAATACGGCCCTATAGGCTTTCACCAGAATTAACTGCCGAAATGCACTGAGAATATTTTTTTATTTTTTTACTGTAATGCGCCCCTATACGCTTCTACCATAAATATCTGCAACAGTTCAGTATATATTTTTCTTATTTGACTGAAATAAGCCCCTATATGCTTTTGCCAGAAATAACTGCAACAGTGCAGTGCGTATATATTTTTCTCATTTTAATTAAATACGCCCCATTATGCTTTTACCAGAATTATCAGCAGAAATGCACTGAGAATATTTTTTCTTTGTTTACTGTAATTCGCCCCTTTGCGCCTTCACAAGAAATAACTGCAACAGTGCAGTGGGTATATGGGGGAAGACAGTGGAAATGGGGGAAGACAGTACACAGGGTGATAGCCAGACCACCCTAATTTCTTCTTCTCAGCGCAAATTGCATAACAATGATGAGGAGGAGCAGGAGACGTTTGCCTCCGCTACAGAGGGTAGTACCCATAGCAGATTTATTCCATCTGTTCAGTGTGAATGGTCCAAAGAAGAGGAAGAGTATGAGGACATTGAGAGTCATTCTCCTGATGAGAACAGCAAAGTCTTGTATGTTTGGACTCTGGCACACATGTCTGACTTTATTTTATGCTGCCTTTCCCATGACCCTTGCATCATACCCATTTTGGCCAACACAGATTACTGGTTGTTCACCCTTCTCGACCCCCGCAACAAAGAGAACTTCTCATCTCTCATTACTGTAGTGTAGAGGACTAGCAAAATGGTACAATACCAGAAGGTCCTTGTGGAAAAATTGTTCCAAACATTTCCAGCTGACTATTCTGACAGCAGAGTATGTAGTTCCTTGGGCAACCGAGGAGGGGAGAGGAGGGGAGGAGAACACACAGCTGCTCCAACAGAGGCAGTGCAACACTCTCTAAGGCCTGGGACAGTTTCATGACACCCCGCCAGCACCCTCACCCTAATGTGTGGCCTAGTGTGACAAGGAGGGAAAAGTTTTGGAAGATGGTGAATGAGTACATAGCAGATGGTGTCAGCGTCCTCAGTGATCCCACTGTGCCTTACAACTACTGGGTGTCCAAGCTGGACATGTGGCACAAACTGGTGCTCTACGCCTTGGAGGTGCTGGCCTGCCCTGCTGCCAGCGATTTGTCAGAGCGGGTATTTAGTGCTGTCGGGGGCATAATAACTAATAAGCGCATACGCCTGTCAACTGAAAATGCTGACAGGCTGACTCTTATCAAAATTAACAAGGCCTGGTTTGCCCCTGACTTCTCTACTCCACCAAAGGAAAGCTGATGAACATAAAGACACTTTAAATGTTGCTTTTATGATCTATTGAATACACTGTATTTCCATGCACCCTTTCTGCCACAAAAAATATTATATGGTTCAATCTATCCTTCTCTTGCTCCTCCTCCTCCATCATATCAGCATGCTTATTAGGCTGCCCTCTCTCCTAACGTTTTAGAGGGTCAGCTCAACAGCAGACCCTCACCCCTAATGTTTTAGAGGGTCACCAGCAGGCCCTCACCCCTAATGTTTTAGAGGGTTAGCTCAGCAGCAGGTAGTGATAGATGAACATCGGCTGGAATAATTTGCGAAAGCAATCGCGTGAACGCGATCAAATGTTTGCGGACCGCAAGTTTGCGGCAGGTCCCATTCACTTTAATGGCGGGAGAACAAAAAAAAACTTTAGGTCATGTTTGCAGCCACAAAATACTTACTAGAAGTGCACAAATAGTCCTACAACATGGACAGTCACATACTAGCGGGGGATCAATGACAAAAATTCCCACAAAAAATATGTATTTTAATCATGGGACATTTTTATGCTTCTTAAAGGGAAATTCTCAAAAATGTGCCCTGCTGGAGCCAAGAAAAAAATTATTTTAGGCCACCTGAGTACTGGCCCTAAAAATTAGGCATTCACCTGACAGAAAAGAAATTGTGATTACGTGGCTCGAGGTACATTATGCGGTCGCTGAATAACAATTTTACTGTAGCCCACTTGAGTACAGGCCCCAAACATTAGGCACTCACCATACAGAAAAGATCAAGTGATTATATGGCTGGAGGTATATTAGACGGTCATTGGATATCAATTTTACTGCAGGCCAGTGGAGTACAGGCCCCAAACATTAAGCATTCTCCTGACAGAAAAGATCAAGTGATTATGTGTCTGCAGGTATATTAGACTGTCATTGGATATCAATTTTACTGCAGGCCAGTACAAATAAATATGTTTAAAAGAACTAAAAATATAAAATTAGATTAAAAACATGGTTAACGAAAACCCCCCTCTTGAATAAAACCCAAATGATAATAGGTGAAATTCGATAACACGTGGTTGTCACAGGTGTTGAATCCCTTGAGGGCCCAACAATTAGGCATTCACTGTACAGAAAAGATCAAGTGATTATGTGGCTGGAGGTATATTAGACGGTCATTGGATACCAATTTTTCTGCAGACCGGTGGAGTACAGGCCCCAAACATTAAGCATTCACCGGACAGAAAAGGCCTTTTATGCTGCTGTATTTAAATGAGACAGGGACCATTCTTTGTTCTGTGTTCTGGCAGATGTGTGGGCTGGCATGAGGAAATTCAATTAAATGTGGTCGTTACAGGTGTTGACTTCCTGTGAGATCCATGCCTCATTTGTTTTTAGAAATATGAGGTAATCCACACTGTCATGAGCTGGGCGACCGCGCTTATCGGACACGATCTCCCCTGCTGCGCTGAACGTCTTTTCGGACAGGACACTTGAGGAGGGACAAGCCAAGATTTCTATGGCAAATTGTGCCAGCTCTGGCCACAGGTCAATCCTGCACACCCAGCAGTCAAGGGATTCCTCGCTTCTCAGAGCATCCATATCGGCCGTTAACCCGATGTAGTCGGACACCTGTCGGTCCAGGCGTTCCCTGAGGCTGGATCCGGAGAGCAGCTGTCGATGTTTTGGCTGCAAGAATGATCTCATATACGAAGTGACCAGCACATGTTCAAACCTCCCTCTTCTTTCATGGGCGGTAGGATTGGTACCCACAACAGTTTCTCTGTGGGTGGAAATTCCTCTGCCAGTGCCCGCAACAGCAGAATGCAGCATCTCTCACAGCAACGCCTGGAAATGCTGCATTCTGGCAGCCCTCTGTGTTGCTGGTAACATGTCCTCCATTTTGTGTTTGAACCGGGGTTCTAAGTACGTTGCCACCCAGTACATGTCCTTGACCTTTATGCTTTTTATATGGGGAATACCTCTTAAAACATTGGAGCATGAAGGCCCCCATGTGCACTAAATTGGAAGCGGTGGAGCGCCCGGGTTCCTGCTCATCGCTCAGGAGAATGTCGTCCTCGGTCTCCAACCCCCATACATGGACAACACCAGGGATCCCCAAAAAGTTTAAAGCCTAGTATTCTTGCTCCTCCTCCCCTAGGCACCATCCTCCTCTGACTCCTTTTTCAGAGTCCTGCTGACTTGTCTCAGATGGAGTAGCCCCCCCTGGGAATTCATTCAGCATAGCGACTTCCTCGTCTTTCAGCTCCTGCTCCTCGACTGCTTGATCAATGACACGACACAATGCACACTCCAGAAAGAAGGCATAAAGGTACGATGTCACTGATGGTGCCCTGGCTGCAACTGACTAGTTTGGTGATCTCATCAAATGGCCACAGAAGTCTGCAGTCCCCTGACACTGTCCTGCCGCAGAGTTCGTATAAGTAGTCATTAACGGCACATTTCTGCTGGAGCAGCCTATTAATCATATACAAGGTGGAGTTCCAGCATGTCAGGCAGTCACAAATCAGATGTCTGACGGGCAAGTGGTGTCGCCGCTGTCCTGTATTTGGCAATAAATCGCTGCACAACTAGGTTCAGGATGTGTGCCATGCACGGCACGTGTTATTTTGCCCTGTTTCAACATGCTCAGCAGATTGGCACTGTTGTCGCACACCACTTCACCAACTGTCAAATTGAGCTAGATTAGCCACTGATCGGCCTGTGACCGCAGAGCCGAAAGCAGTGCCGGACCGGTGTGGCTCTTGGCTTCCAGGCACAACAGCCGCAGCACAGCATGGCAATGTCTCACCTGGCACGTAAGATAGGTTCTGGGGAGTCAGCCGAGGAGGAGACGGAAGATGGAGTAGGAGGAGTAGAAGAGGCAAATCTGCATGCAATCCATGGAGGTAACACCAAATCCACAGGGGTGTCACGGGTTACATGCTTAACAGCCGTCAGAAGGTTCACCCAGTGGGCAGTAAAAATTATGTACCTTCCCTGCCAATGTTTGCTAGACCACATGTCTGTGGTCAGATGTATCTTGGCACCTACCCGGTGCCAGAGATATATTAACTTGCAGCTGAACGTGGCCATATCGTTCAGGGATGCCCTTCGTTGAGAAATATTTCCTTCCGGAGACCTTCCATTGCAGTGTGCCAATGGCCACAAATTTTCTATAGGCCTTCAATTCCTCCAGTTTATATGGCAGAAGGTGGCGGGCTAGTAGTTCCGACAAGCGAGCGATCAGCCGTTGGACAAGAGGATTATCCGGCATCATAATTTTTTGAACGCTCCAACATTTGGGCCACGGAAGCCTGCCTTGTGCCAGATGAATGTAACGACGGAACGGTGGAAGGTGGAGTGTAGGACAATTGGGAGGAGAGAGGAGAAGGAGAAAAGGCAGGACTTGGAGCGCCAAGAGTTTGGCTTTGTGGGTTCTCATGGCGTTGCTCCCACTGGTCTTGGTAATGGGAACCCAGGTGCCTTCTTAAGCGGCCATCCCTAGGTGAGTGTTGGGCTTACCGCGACTTATACTTTGACAGCACAGGCTGCAGATGGCAACACTATTATCAGCCTCTGACACGTTAAATAAAGCCCACACTGCGTGCCCTGTGCAGGGGTCCTGGGAGCGCAAGATGTGACTGTGCATGGAGAATGGCTCTCTTCAGATACATTTGCAGTCTGCTTTTTGCCTCCTGTGCACTGCGAGTTCTGCCTGCTTCTCCTTCTCCTCCCTATCTGCTACTCTGTCTCTCCCTCTGTATTCCCCTCCTCTTCTACTTTTGTGGGCACCCACATGACGTCCATCGACACATCATCATCGTCACCTTCAGCACCACTGACATTAGAGATCTCAGAGTAGACAGCAACAGCGGGGACCACCCTGCTGGGGCCAAACTGGGTACTGTCGTCAGACTGCTGGGTGGCGGTCATTGCTACCTTCTCTTCCAAGAATGGCTGCACATCGGTAAGGTCTGGGAATGGGTGGAAAAATAATTACTTGGCAGAAGCAGGTGTATCATAGCCCTCAATCAGTATTTGGTAAAAAAAGGTATATAGCACCCCTCAATCAGTATTTGACAGAAACTGGTATATGGCACCCCTTAACCAGTATTTTGTGGAAGCAGGTGTATTGCACCCCTCAATCAGTATTGGTGGAAGAAGGTATATAGCAATAGCACCCCCTCAATCAGTATTTAGTGGAAAAAGGTATATGGCATCTGTGAGACAGTTGTCGGGTATTTATTTCATATAAGATATGAAATCATAAAAATTATGATTTCATATTTTTATGAAATATGAAAAATTTGTCATAAATTCTTAAAATCATGACCTGGTGAATTGTAGACAACCTAATTGATACAATTCACATCTGAGTCCGACTATTTCCTCAGATAAATAAGTTCTTTTTGACGTGAGATAACGTTAATGATAAAACATGTAGTTCTGCATTATACAATAATACACAGGTATTATAAAAATATGCAGATTTATTGGTTACAAGATTATAAACATATATAAGTAAATAAACACAATGAAACATGCAAATAAATATATATAGCGTTAATATAAAGCATTTCAAGCTTAACAATACATGTGAGTGGAAATAACTTGTCACATTATAACCAAGCTATTATTAGGTTAGGATATCAAAGTAATAAGTTATATACATTACTACTGTTCAGAGAAAACCTCATGATATCAGGATGGGCATGATTAATCCTAGACATCAATATAGAATGCTAAATACATTCCACCCCCCTCTAACCAACTACACATCACATGAATTCAGGCATGGGCAAATCCATTCAAGGATATAACTTAGTAGAGATAACTGTCATATGACTTTTGTAAGAATATTAAGACAAATAACAGGGATCTGGGATCTTTCCTAGACCATATCTTAAAAGGGAAGGACTTGAAATAAGTATTTCCTGTGGGAATCCATCAATTAGCTTGGCGAAGAATGTTCTATCAATAAAATTATATATATATATATATATATATATATATATATATATGCAATTATTTTATACTTTGCTAGATTATGAGTCTTGATTCTTCTGCAGGTAGAATGAAGTCTCACAATATCCTAAGACTACATCTCAATATGGAGATGATCAATTAATTTATTTATTTGCCAATCTAGATGGTATAATTTCACCCACACTATCAAATTAGTCTTAATAAAATGAAATATCATTTTCTGTGTCTCTTACCAAGTCCTAGTAGAAATCTTACTTCTGCTCCTAGGAAAGCTGGGTGGTCCATCATAGCGCATGTCCTTATGGCTTTCATCTTGATAGACCCCTCTAAAGAGCTTAACTTCTCTTTCCTCTCTTTCTTGTGTGTCTGTTTCTGTTCTCCCCCCTGTGTATGGTTTATGATCACAAATTTATCAGTTAGACACACCTTCCTAATTTGGAAGTTTCCAATCATAGTCGGATGGGCGTGACTATTGATAAGAAATGACAACATAACCTTACCCAGAATGCACTTTTGCTACTATTGTAATGTCACCTACTGATTCCTAGGTGGCACTGCTGTGTAAGCTATTTGCATCATAGTATAAAAGGTTAACTTCTGTAAGTCTGAATAAAGGTATAATATACATTTTGACCATAAAAGCTTTAATTCAAGGCTATAGGGATTAATTCTAACACTTGTAGCAATCAGAGACAGACCTCTAGGCGTCTCTCTGAATGTTTCTCACACTGTTTATTTGTGATTCGTAAATAACTTCAATGGCTTTGTTTTCTCAGAGATATCAGTACCTCCTCTCATACCAAAGAGGTGAATAATTGCTACAAAACACACATCTTCACAGACACTCTTTTAGAGACAAAGATTGTCCTAATGAGAAATATATATAATATACTGGATACATGTTGTCTTCATAACATAACAGTATAATATATATTATATGTTCTACTGATTGTCTTATGCTAAAGGACTAAGGCTCATTAAATGAATACATACATATTATATATTTTGCTTCATTAATAAATGCCTAATTGTATAGGTAATTATCACCAGCTGCATAGAGCTTATCTTTACCTCCCTGTCATAAATTTTAAAGTAGACAAGGAGTATTCTTCTCAGACTGGTACATTCATGAGAAGAATAACACTGAAGAGTATAAACCTTGTGTGACCTTACTTAAGACATACAAAATTGTAACTATAGTCGAGCATGGCTCTTAAAGGTAATGAACATTCATCTTGACTAGAATTAATTGGATATCAATGCATTTACCTATGAAAAGGCACAACACAGTGACAGGTCTCACGCAGGTTGTAGGCAAGGAAGGGGTGGATAGTGCCGTCTACGCCCCTGTTCCACCACAGGTGAGACAAGCTGGATGTATAAAGCGCCTCCCAGGGTATCAGCAAGGGGGAACTGTGTTACCTGTAGACAGAGGCCTGGAGGCTCTGTCTGTGTGGTCTCAGCTGGGCAAGGTTGAGGGACCACGAGGCTGGGAGATAGCCTGGAGTTGGGGGACGCAGCGACACCTGGGAGGGTCACAGGGCCATAGTCAGGTAGACTACGGAGCCCCAATCCCCCACAAGTAACAGTGAACTAGAGACAGTGGACATACTGTGCTCTGTACAGCCAGGAGGCTGTGGGACATTGGGTGACAAAGCCGCACAAGTTCACAGGGTGTGAACTGAGACCTAGGTGAGTCAGTAAACTCCGTGTTAGTTAGAGCCAAGCCGGGCAAGTGTATTATTTTATGGGGTTGTCACGTGTGTTATGTGAAGCTGCAAGTTCATGATGATCTGTATTGGTTGGAGTGTAAAATAAATGCACTGTTTGGACCTGAAACCTGGTGTCCTAAAGTCGTATCTGTGAGAATGACCCCTGGAGAAGAGCGAATCCCCTACACATCCCTAAATCAGTATTTTGCAGAAACAGTTATATAGCACCCCTCAATCAGTGTTTGGCGTAAACAGGTGTATGGCACCCCACAATCAGTATTTGGTGTAAACAGGTATATAGCACCCCTCAATCAGTACTTGGCAGAAGCAGGTGTATCGTAGCCCTCAATCAGTATTTGGTGGAAGAAGGCATATAGCACCCCTCAATCAGTATTTTGTGGAAGCAGGTGTATTGCACTCTTCAATCAGTATTAGTGGAAGAAGGTATATAGCAATAGCAGCCCTCAATCAGTATTTAGTGGAAGAAGGTATATGACACCCCTCAATCAGTATTTGGCTGAATATGGTGTATTGCACCTCTGAATTAGTATTTGGTGGAAGAAGGTATGGATTTAGCAGGGTTAACACACATGCTTTATGAGACATGTTATCTAAACTAAATGCAACTAAATGCGTTAAGCAATTGCTTTTCAATGGCTTTTGTTTCATGATAACGTGATGAGTTAAGAAATTTGAGTTGAGTGTGTGTGTTACCCCTGTTACATCTGTATATAGCAATAGCACCCCATAATCAGTATTTAGTGGAAGTAGGTACTGTATATGAAACCCATCAATCAGTATTTGGCGGAAAATGGTGCATTGCACCCCTCAATCAGTATTTGGTGGAAGAAGGTATATAGCAATAGCATCTATCATTCAGTATTTAGTGGAAGAAGGTATATGACACTCCTCAATCCGTATTTGGTGGAAAATTGTGTTTTGCACCCCTCAATCAGCATTTGGTGGAAGAAGGTATATAGCACTCCTCAATCAGTATTTTGTGGAAGCAGGTGTATTTCACCCCTCAATCAGTATTTGGTGGAAGAAGGTATATAGCAATAGCACCCCTCAATCAGTATTTAGTTGAAGGTATAGGACACCCCTTAATCACCATTTGTCGGAAACAGGTATATAGAACCCCTCAATCAGTATTTGTCGGAAACAGGAATATGGCACCCCTCAATCAGTATTTGGTGGGAGACAGTATATAGCAATAACACCCCTCAATCAGTATTTTGTGGAAGAAGATATATGACACACCTCAATCAGTATTTGTCGGAAACAGGTATATAGCACCCCTCAATCAATATTTGTTGGAAACAGGAATATGGCACCCCTCAATCAGTATTTTGTGGAAGTAGGTGTATTGCACCCCTCAATCAGTATTTGGTAAAAGAAGGTATATAACAATAGCACCCCTCAATCAGTATTTAGTGAAAGAAGGTATATGACACCCCTCAATCAGTATTTGGTGGAAAATGGTGTATTGCACCTCTCAATCAGTATTTGGTGCAAGAATGTATATAGCAATAGCACCCCTCAATCATTATTTTGTGAAATAAAGTATATGGCACCCCTCAATCAGTATTTTGTGGAAACACGTATATAGCTCCTCTCAATCAGTATTTGGCGAAAAAAGGTATATGGCACCCCTCAATCAGTATTTGGCGGAAACAGTTATATAGCACCCCTCAATCAGTATTTGGCGGAAGCAGGTATATGGCACCCCTCAATTAGTATTTTGTGGAAGCAGGTGTATCAGTATTTCGTGGAATAAGGTACCATATATAGCAATAGCACCCCTCAATCAGTATTTTGTGAAAAGAAGGTATATAGCACCCATCAATTAGTATTTGGCAGAAAAGGGTATATAGCACCCATCAATCAGGATTTTTTGAAAGGAAGTATATGGCACCCTACAATCAGTATTTGTCAGAAACAGGTATATAGCACCCCTCAATGAGGATTTTGTGGAAGAAAGTATATCACCGCCCTCAGCGAGTATTTTTGGGGGCAACTACCGCCGGGTGATCCACAAGGCTATCTCTAGCAGCAGGCCCTCGCCCCTAATGTTTCAGATGGTCAGATCAGCAGCAAGCCCTCGCGCCTAATGTTTTAGATGGTCAGCTCAGCACCAGACACTCACCCCTAATGTTTTAGATGGTCAGATAAGCAGCAGGCCCTCGCCCCTAATGTTTTAGAGGGTCACCAGCACGCCCTTGCTCCTAATGTTTTGAGTGTCACCAGCAGACCATCAATCAAAATGTTTTGATGTAGTGTATGATTACCTCCTTTATGTGTATTAAAGGATGTATTGGAGTGTTGGTTCCTTGTAATTTTGGTAGCCCTTTAACTTAGTGCATAGGCTTTATGAGTGTAGAAGTCCCACTACCTGAATAACTGTACCACAATGTGAATGAGGCCCTCCTTTTTGTGATATACAGGTTGTATCTGAGTGCCTCTTCCTTGTAATTTTTGGCAGCACTTGCACTTTATATACAAGTAAATATACAGCAAAGATTAATTCCTAACAATTTTTCCTCTAAAATCGTTTTTATCTTCGGTTTTGTAAAAGTGGCGTACTACTCGTTCGCATCAGCATCGTTCGCAGCAGCAACCTGTGAGTCCAAGATACATCCAGACATCCTCACCAGGCTGTTACCGAACCATTTCAGTGATGTTTCCATCCATTTCTGACCTTTTCCTGTATACCGAACACCATCCCCTCTTCAGAGCAGGGGGTGCCTGGTTTAATGCTCGGGTTCTCCCATTGATTTCCATTGTGCTCGGGTGCTCTGTAGAGCACCCGAGCATCCCAAAGTGTTCTACTCGAGCACCCGAGCACTTTGTTGCCCGATAAACACTAGTACAATGCAAAATTTTTAATGAATTCCCCAAAGGTGTAAATAGCTTTTAAGTATTTATATTGTGTAATTTCCGTTCATTAAATATCTTTAACACTTTATTTTATAGAATTGAAGCGGCATGCATTTTATGACTGTCTTTATATTATTACATGTTATAAATATAATATATTGTTTATGCCATGTTTTATTTACCTATAAATTGGTTTTTCATCATTATTTTTTGTTTTACTGTATTCATTATACTATAAATATACTTGTTTAACTTGTGTTTGCCATTACTTTGCTAAATTCTCTTGGTTCCTTTATATTTGTGTTTATATAGGATGCAATTAAAATGTTCACCACACAAATACTCTAATTTTATGTATTACTGCTTACTGTTTCAGATGTAAATTATTGAATTTCTATTCTTTGGTTTTGTGTAAGCTATAGTTATTATGTTCCTCTAATATGTCTACTAACTGTGCTTAATGTATTTAGAGACACTTAATAGATTTTTCTTAATCTTGATTATTTATATAAGGGTTTTCTTTGATTGTAGTATATATGAAAAAAATACTGTTATACTGTATGGTATAACAAAAGAAAGTTATCTTTGCCTTTGGTGTAGAAAGAAAGTACTTGTCTTGTACTAGCTACTGCTATGAAACTACTAAAGCTTACAGTCTACAAACGTGTCCGCCTCTTACCCCTTTTGTTTATTTAGTTAAAGGGGTTTTCAGTTTTTTTGTTTGTTTTTTATTTACTTCCTCCCATCTCCACATAGTTATCTGTGAAGAGAAGTAAAGTAGCTGCTCCAATTAGTTCTGTTCCAGCATAGTGGCTCCTGGGCTGTCTTCATGGTACAAGCAATATTCCAGATTAAACTATCAGTATGTTTTTGGAGTGTCGGAGGAAACCCATGCAAACAAGGGAAAATATACAAGCATTGTCCTTGGTCCAATTCAAACCTAGTATTCCTGCACTGCAAGGCAACAATGCTAGACACCGAATATGCTGTATATAGTCATACTGTATATATTTGTAACTATTTTTTTGTACATAAAGTATTGGAAAACCTTTGCAAAGACATATATTGAAAGTGACATATTCTTTGTTCCAACAGACACACATTTTTGTCAGTGTTGGAAAAACTGTCCCAATGTCTCTATATACAATGGTATGTTTAGCATTTTAATTTTGAGTTATTTATTTATATTTTTTTAATCTCACATGAACAACTAAAACCGATTTGCCGATTTGTTAAGAAATTCGACTCATTTCTAATTAATTTGTCACAAACCGCTATAAATCAGGTATACCTGTATGTCACGGTGGCTCAGGGAATGTATGGAGTGGGTTGCTGCAGTGAGCAATGACAGGGAATAGTGATCCCACTAAACACCGTCATTTAACCCCTAAGATGTGAAGTAACTCTTTGCCTTCTGATTGGAGCCCCCGTATTGAAATCACAGGGCTCCAATTGGTTACCATGACATTCTGGGTGCTTTTGAAGCACCCCATCGCTGCCATGGTAACCTCCCTGCTGGGATGTGCACGAGGCACTGAGGAGCACGTCAAAATATTATTCACCCTAATAAATCTCAAAAGGTTCTAGTCCCCTAAAGGAGTTGAAAGTTGTCACTTTACAAAAAAAAATAAAAAATTTTGAATCATCCTTCCTTTTCGGAAGTGTATCGCAAGCTGTCTGGTGACCCTAAATTTGACATCTTGATTCGTATCCAAGGTGTTTTAGATCAGGCAAAAGAGGGATCATAGATGAAAAAGTACACTAATTTCTTTATGTGGATTGTCCACGGGCCCCTGTATTTTACGTATTACCGAAAATACACAAATCCCTGGTAGCTCCACTGGGATGTCCTATAGTCTCGGGGATTGGGTCCCTTTATTCGCAGATTGCAATTTTCATGGATAGGATACTATTCCCATATGTCATCATGGCAAGATGATATGTACGTGACACCACCCACTTTCTGAATTTAATAGAAAATATTGTACTTCCTGAACAAGTACTTCTGGCATATTTTGATGTAGTCAGTTTGTACACCTCCATTTCCCACTCCAGAGGCCTCAGAGCAGTAAAGAATTGCTTGACTAATTATGTGTACACAGATGAGTGTAGAGAATTTTTGGATTACTCTATTGGACATCATACTTACCTGTAATACTTTTTTGTTTCAAGATAATTTTTATATTCAGCTGTGTGGGGTCAATGGGGTCAAACGTAGCGTCAAATTATACGAATATCTTTATGGCCCATATGGAGGAGAGACATGTATGTGAGTCATCACGTTCTGGGATGGTTGCATTACATAGATGATGTCTTCCTACTTTGGACCGATTTTGGATCATTTCTCAACAGCATAGATCCTGAGGACAAGTCTACACTTGTATCATCACCAAGTGAGGTTCAATTCTTGGATGTTACTGTAAGGAGAGTAGGTCAACAATTGCATACAGATTTATATGTGAAAGTAACAGATAGAAACACATTACTGAGATAGAATAGCAATCATCCCAAACCAATGTTAAAATCATAACCCTATAGTCAACTACTCAGGGTAAAAAAAAAAAAAAAATGTTAAAGACACAGAGGTCCAGGAAGGAAGATTAACGAAGATGGTGACCAAATTTATCATGAGAAGCTACCTGAGAAATTTGATACAGAGGTGTACTGTTAAGGTACATTTATTGTCTAGAGAGCCCCTTT
Source organism: Bufo gargarizans (assembly GCF_014858855.1). Lineage (NCBI taxonomy): Eukaryota > Metazoa > Chordata > Amphibia > Anura > Bufonidae > Bufo > Bufo gargarizans. The sequence goes on along the minus strand of NC_058080.1, from coordinate 90,843,034 downwards.
TAACCACTTCAGTCCCGCTAGCTAAAACCCCCTTCATGACCAGGCCACTTTTTACACTTCTGCACTACACTACTTTCACCGTTTATCGCTCAGTCATGCAACTTACCACCCAAATGAATTTTACCTCCTTTTCTTCTCACTAATAGAGCTTTCATTTGGTGGTATTTCATTGCTGCTGACATTTTTACTTTTTTTGTTATTAATCAAAATGTAATGATTTTTTTGCAAAAAAATGACATTTTTCACTTTCAGCTGTAAAATTTTGCAAAAAAAAAAACGACATCCATATATACATTTTTCGCTAAATTTATAGTTCTACATGTCTTTGATAAAAAAAAATGTTTGGGCAAAAAAAAAAATGGTTTGGGTAAAAGTTATAGCGTTTACAAACTATGGTACAAAAATGTGAATTTCCGCTTTTTGAAACAGCTCTGACTTTCTGAGCACCTGTCATGTTTCCTGAGGTTCTACAATGCCCAAACAGTAGAAAAACCCCACAAATTACCCCATTTCGGAAAGTAGGCACCCTAAGGTATTCGCTGATGGGCATAGTGAGTTTATAGAACTTTTTATTTTTTGTCACAAGTTAGCGGAAAATGATGATTTTTATTTTATTTTTATTTTTTCTTACAAAGTGTCATATTCCACTAACTTGTGACAAAAAATAAAAAATTCTAGGAACTCGCCATGCCCCTCACAGAATACCTTGGGGTGTCTTCTTTCCAAAATGGGGTCACTTGTGGCGTAGTTATACTGCCCTGGCAATTTAGGGGCCCATATGTGTGAGAAGTACTTTGCAATCAAAATGTGTAAAAAATGGCCTGCGAAATCCGAAAGGTGCACTTTGGAATGTGTGCCCCTTTGCCCACCTTGGCTGCAAAAAAGTGTCACACATCTGGTATCGCTGTACTCAGGAGAAGTTGGGGAATGTGTCATTTTACATATACCCATGCTGGGTGAGAGAAATATCTTGGCAAAAGACAACTTTTCCAATTTCTTTGAACAAGGTTGGCATTTGACCAAGATATTTTTCTCACCCAGCATGGGTATATGTAAAATGACACCCCAAAACACATTCCCCAACTTCTCCTGAGTACGGCGATACCAGATGTGTGACACTTTTTTGCAGCCAAGGTGGGCAAAGGGGCACATATTCCAAAGTGCACCTTTCGGATTCCGCAGGCCATTTTTTACATTTTGATTGCAAAGTACTTCTCACACATTTGGGCCCCTAAATTGCCAGGGCAGTATAACTACGCCACAAGTGACCCCATTTTGGAAAGAAGACACCCCAAGGTATTCCGTGAGGGGCATGGCGAGTTCCTAGAATTTTTTATTTTTTGTCACAAGTTAGTGGAATATGAGACTTTGTAAGGAAAAAAGGAAAAAAAAAAGAAAAATCATCATCATTTTCCGCTAACTTGTGACAAAAAATAAAAAATTCTAGGAACTCGCTGTGCCCCTCACGGAATACCTTGGGGTGCCTTCTTTCCAAAATGGGGTCACTTGTGGCATAGTTATACTGCCCTGGCAATTTAGGGGCCTAAATGTGTGAGAAGTACCTTGCAATCAAAATGTGTAAAAAATGGCCTGTGAAATCCAAAAGGTGCGCTTTGGAATATGTGCCCCTTTGCCCACCTTGGCTGCAAAAAAGTGTCACACATCTGGTATCGCCGTACTCAGGAGAAGTTGGGGAATGTGTTTTGGGGTGTCATTTTACATATACCCATGCTGGGTGAGAGAAATATCTTGGCAAACGACAACTTTTCCAATTTTGTTTATACAAAGTTGGCATTTGACCAAGATATTTCTCTCACCCAGCATGGGTATATGTAAAATGACACCTCAAAACACATTGCCCAACTTCTCCTGAGTACGGCGATACCAGATGTGTGACACTTTTTTGCAGCCTAGATGCGCAAAGGTGCCCAAATTCCTTTTAGGAGGGCATTTTTAGACATTTGGATCCCAGACTTCTTCTCACACTTTCGGGCCCCTAAAAAGCCAGGGCAGTATAAATACCCCACATGTGACCCCACTTTGGAAAGAAGACACCCCAAGGTATTCAATGAGGGGCCTGGCGAGTTCAATTTTTTTTTTTTTTTGCATAAGTTTGCGGAAATTGATTTTTTTTTTGTTTTTTTCTCACAAAGTCTCACTTTCCGCTAACTTAGGACAAAAATTTCAATCTTTCATGGACTCAATATGCCCCTCACAGAATACCTTGGGGTGTCTTCTTTCCGAAATGGGGTCACATGTGGGGTATTTATACTGCCCTGACTTTTTAGTGGCCCTAAAGCGTGAGAAGAAGTCTTGAATATAAATGTCTAAAAATGTTTACGCATTTGGATTCCGTGAGGGGTATGGTGAGTTCATGTGAGATTTTATTTTTTGACACAAGTTAGTGGAATATGAGACTTTGTAAGAAAAAACAAACAAAAAAAATAATATATTTCCGCTAACTTGGGCCAAAAAAAGTCTGAATGGAGCCTTACAGGGGGTTGATCAATGACAGGGGGGTGATCAATGACAGGGGGGTGATCACCCATATAGACTCCCTGATCACCCCCCTGGTAAGGCTCCATTCAGACGTCCGTATGATTTTTACGGATACATGGATCAGATCCGCAAAACACATGCGGACGTCTGAATGGAGCCTTACAGGGGGGTGATCAATGACAGGGGGTGATCAGGGAGTGTATATGGGTGATCACCCTCCTGTCATTGATCACCCCCCTGTAAGGCTCCATTCAGACGTCCGTATGATTTTTACGGATCCATGGATCGGATCCGCAAAACACATGCGGACGTCTGAATGGAGCCTTACAGTGGGGTGATCAATGACAGGGGGTGATCAGGGAGTGTATATGGGTGATCACCCCCCTGTAAGGCTCCATTCAGACGTCCGTTTGATTTTTACGGATCCATAGATACATGGATCGGATCCGCAAAACACATGCGGACGTCTGAATGGAGCCTTACAGGGGGGTGATCAATGACAGGGGGTGATCAGGGAGTGTATATGGGATGATCACCCCCCTGTAAGGCTCCATTCAGACGTCCGCATGTGTTTTGCGGATCCGATCCATGTATCCATTGATCCGTAAAAATCATACGGACGTCTGAATGGAGCCTTACAGGGGGGTGATCAATGAATCTATATGGGTGATCACCCGCCTGTCATTGATCACCCCCCTGTAAGGCTCCATTCAGACGTCCGTATGTGTTTTGCGGATCCGATCCATGTATCTGTGGATCCGTAAAAATCATACGGACGTCTGAACGAAGCCTGACAGGGGGGTGATCAATGACAGGGGGGTGATCAATGACTGGGGGGGGTGATCAATGACTGGGGGGGTGATCAGGGAGTTTATATGGGGTGATCATGGGTGATCAGGGGTTTATAAGGGGTTAATAAGTGACCGGGGGGGGGGGGGGTGTAGTGTAGTGTGGTGTTTAGTGCGACTTTACTGACCTACCTGTGTCCTCTGGTGGTCGATCCTAACAAAAGGGACCACCAGAGGACCAGGTAGCAGGTATATTAGATGCTGTTATCAAAACAGCGTCTAATATACCTGTTAGGGGTTAAAAAAAAAAAAATCACATCTCCAGCCTGCCAGCGAGCGATCGCCGCTGGCAGGCTGGAGATCCACTCGCTTACCTTCTGTTCCTGTGAGCGCGCGCGCCTGCGTGCACGCGTTCACAGGAAATCTCGGGCATCGCGAGATGATGCGCCGATGCGTCCAGGAGGAGTAAAACAACCACCTCCCAGACGCATCGGTGCGTTAGGCGGTTGGGAGGTGGTTAAGAAGTGACAAAACACATAAAACTAAAATGTATAGTATTCCATTTGTCTCTAGTTACACACCAATGAGTATGAAAATAGGTGATGTAATAAAAAATGCACTGGCCAATTTTAGGAAGTAATTTTCGACACATATCAGAACTTTGTGTGACTCCACTCATGTCCTTCCGACGTACCCAAAATCTTAAAGACCATCTTGCCCAGGCTGATATAGGCGCCGAGAAACAAAAAAATCTGTTCATATTTTGGTGTCACCAGGACAGGTTGTTACCCCTGACACAACTGTGTAAATTGCTCATTAATGTTGAGAGGTTCCTCTTTTGCACATCCAGATACTGGGGCGGATATACGTATAAAACATTATTTAACATTGCTGTGATGGTCACGTACACTACACACAGGGGGGAGGATAGTAACCACTGCACTTCACCCTCACCCCTGGCCCTGCCTACTTGCCTCGCAAGTCCTAATGACAGAGGACAACTAGACGCCAGTCCTTAACTAGGATACGTGCTGGGAAGACAGACAAGACAAATAACGGAATGTGAATGGACCGGGTCAATACCTAGAGAGCTACGCAGTACTAAGGAACGAGCAGAGAATAGTCAGGAAAAGCCGAGGTCAAATACCAGGAGATAAACGAAGTACCAGAGGAGTCCGCAAAGAATCGTCAGGTGGAAGCCGGGGTCAGAATACCAGGAGAGATTCGCAGTACAGGAGGAGCAGGCAAAGGATCGTCAGGAAACAGGATCAGGTAGAATTCAGTAGTCCAACTAAATGCAAGGAACCTAGAAATAACAGGCAACCTGTGGCCAGCAGGCTGCCTGTATTTATAGTGGGGTCTGAGGGTCATGTGACGTGGCCAGCATCACATGACCGACAGACAGACAAGTCGAGCACCGAGTGATCAGTTCGGCGCTCAAGACAGACCTAGGAGCAGGGAGCCTCCCAGCTAGCAAAGCCGCCCTGGGAACGAGGCCAAGCACAGATCCTCACTCCCGAAGCTAAGCAGCAGGTCTGCAGCTGATGGGAGACTGAGTGTGCCCTTGACGTTAAGACCAGGCTTAACCAACATAGATAGAGTAAAGAGAAATAACTTGATCTGCCAGTGTCCAAGCACTTTACGGAAGGGAAACACACAGAAAAAGATTTTAGGTTTTGGATTATTGTCAGGTTACAATGCCTAGACGCGGGGGTGACACAACAGCTTTGCTTAATAAACGAGAATTGTATTGAATTTATTTCTTACAAACATTGAAACCAAAGGGACTTAATGTGGAGTTTAGGGTGATATAATTACTGGGGCACCAAAAGTGTACTCTGACTTCTCCTAAGTTATAGGATTTGGACCAGTGCTCGATTATCATTTAATAAATTGATTCTTGTTTTTCTTTATTTCAGGAGTTGATGATAAACAAGATGTATAAAGCCATCGTGGTGACGACACCCATTATGAGTAGAGTTGAGCGAACACCTGGATGTTCGGGTTCGAGAAGTTCGGCCGAACATCCCGGAAATGTTCGGGTTCGGGATCCGAACCCGATCCGAACTTCGTCCCGAACCCGAACCCCATTGAAGTCAATGGGGACCCGAACTTTTCGGCACTAAAAAGGCTGTAAAACAGCCCAGGAAAGAGCTAGAGGGCTGCAAAAGGCAGCAACATGTAGGTAAATCCCCTGCAAACAAATGTGGATAGGGAAATGAATTAAAATAAAAATTAAATAAATAAAAATTAACCAAAATCAATTGGAGAGAGGTTCCATAGCAGAGAATCTGGCTTCCCGTCACCCACCACTGGAACAGTCCATTCTCAGATATTTAGGCCCCGGCACCCAGGCAGAGGAGAGAGGTCCCGTAACAGAGAATCTGTCTTCATGTCAGCAGAGAATTAGTCTGCATGTCATAGCAGAGAATGAGGCTTCACGTCAGCCACCACTGCAACAGTCCATTGGCATATATTTAGGCCCAGCACACACACAGGCAGAGGAGAGAGGTCCCGTAACAGACAATCTGGCTTCATGTCAGCAGAGAATCAGTCTGCATGTCATAGCAGAGAATCAGGCTTCACGTCAGCCACCACTGCAACAGTCCATTGGCATATATTTAGGCCCAGCACACACACAGGCAGAGGAGAGAGGTCCCGTAACAGAGAATCTGGCTTCATGTCAGCAGAGAATCAGTCTGCATGTCATAGCAGAGAATGAGGCTTCACGTCACCCACCACTGCAACAGTCCATTGGCATATATTTAGGCCTAGCACACAGGCAGAGCAGAGAGGTCCCGTAACAGACAATCTGGCTTCATGTCAGCAGAGAATCAGTCTGCATGTCATAGCAGAGAATGAGGCTTCACGTCAGCCACCACTGCAACAGTCCATTGGCATATATTTAGGCCTAGCACACAGGCAGAGCAGAGAGGTCCCGTAACAGACAATCTGGCTTCATGTCAGCAGAGAATCAGTCTGCATGTCATAGCAGAGAATCAGGCTTCACGTCAGCCACCACTGCAACAGTCCATTGTCATAAATTTAGGCCCAGCACCCAGGCAGAGGAGAGAGGTCCCGTAACAGACAATCTGGCTTCATGTCAGCAGAGAATTAGTCTGCATGTCATAGCAGAGAATCAGGCTTCATGTCAGCCACCACTGCAACAGTCCATTGGCATATATTTAGGCCCAGCACCCAGGCAGAGGAGGGAGGTCCCGTAACAGAGAATCTGTCTTCATGTCAGCAGAGAATCAGTCTGCATGTCATAGCAGAGAATGAGGCTTCACGTCACCCACCACTGCAACAGTCCATTGGCATATATTTAGGCCTAGCACACAGGCAGAGCAGAGAGGTCCCGTAACAGACAATCTGGCTTCATGTCAGCAGAGAATCAGTCTGCATGTCATAGCAGAGAATCAGGCTTCACGTCAGCCACCACTGCAACAGTCCATTGGCATATATTTAGGCCTAGCACACAGGCAGAGCAGAGAGGTCCCGTAACAGACAATCTGGCTTCATGTCAGCAGAGAATCAGTCTGCATGTCATAGCAGAGAATGAGGCTTCACGTCAGCCACCACTGCAACAGTCCATTGGCATATATTTAGGCCTAGCACACAGGCAGAGCAGAGAGGTCCCGTAACAGACAATCTGGCTTCATGTCAGCAGAGAATCAGTCTGCATGTCATAGCAGAGAATCAGGCTTCACGTCAGCCACCACTGCAACAGTCCATTGTCATAAATTTAGGCCCAGCACCCAGGCAGAGGAGAGAGGTCCCGTAACAGACAATCTGGCTTCATGTCAGCAGAGAATTAGTCTGCATGTCATAGCAGAGAATCAGGCTTCATGTCAGCCACCACTGCAACAGTCCATTGGCATATATTTAGGCCCAGCACCCAGGCAGAGGAGGGAGGTCCCGTAACAGAGAATCTGTCTTCATGTCAGCAGAGAATCAGTCTGCATGTCATAGCAGAGAATGAGGCTTCACGTCAGCCACCACTGCAACAGTCCATTGGCATATATTTAGGCCTAGCACACAGGCAGAGGAGAGGTTCATTCAACTTTGGGTAGCCTCGCAATATAATGGTAAAATGAAAATAAAAATAGGATTGAATGAGGAAGTGCCCTGGAGTCCAATAATATATGGTTATGGGGAGGTAGTTAATGTCTAATCTGGACAAGGGACGGACAGGTCCTGTGGGATCCATGCCTGGTTCATTTTTATGAACGTCAGCTTGTCCACATTGGCTGTAGACAGGCGGCTGCGTTTGTCTGTAATGACGCCCCCTGCCGTGCTGAATACACGTTCAGACAAAACGCTGGCTGCCGGGCAGGCCAGCACCTCCAAGGCATAAAAGGCTAGCTCTGGCCACGTGGACAATTTAGAGACCCAGAAGTTGAATGGGGCCGAACCATCAGTCAGTACGTGGAGGGGTGTGCACACGTACTGTTCCACCATGTTAGTGAAATGTTGCCTCCTGCTAACACGTTGCGTATCAGGTGGTGGTGCAGTTAGCTGTGGCGTGTTGACAAAAGTTTTCCACATCTCTGCCATGCTAACCCTGCCCTCAGAGGAGCTGGCCGTGACACAGCTGCCTTGGCGACCTCTTGCTCCTCCTCTGCCTTGGCCTTGGGCTTCCACTTGTTCCCCTGTGACATTTGGGAATGCTCTCAGTAGCGCGTCTACCAACGTGCGCTTGTACTCGCGCATCTTCCTATCACGCTCCAGTGCAGGAAGTAAGGTGGGCACATTGTCTTTGTAGCGTGGATCCAGCAGGGTGGCAACCCAGTAGTCCGCACAGGTTAAAATGTGGGCAACTCTGCTGTCGTTGCGCAGGCACTGCAGCATGTAGTCGCTCATGTGTGCCAGGCTGCCCAGGGGTAAGGACAAGCTGTCCTCTGTGGGAGGCGTATCGTCATCGTCCTGCCTTTCCCCCCAGCCACGCACCAGTGATGGACCCGAGCTGCGTTGGGTGCCACCCCGCTGTGACCATGCTTCATCCTCATCCTCCTCCACCTCCTCCTCATCCTCGTCCTCCTCGTCCTCCAGTAGTGGGCCCTGGCTGGCCACATTTGTACCTGGCCTCTGCTGTTGCCAAAAACCTCCCTCTGAGTCACTTCGAAGAGACTGGCCTGAAAGTGCTAAAAATGACCCCTCTTCCTCCTCCTCCTCCTCCTCCTCCTGGGCCACCTCCTCTTCCATCATCGCCCTAAGTGTTTTCTCAAGGAGACATAGAAGTGGTATTGTAACGCTGATAACGGTGTCATCGCCACTGGCCATGTTGGTGGAGTACTCGAAACAGCGCAACAGGGCACACAGGTCTCGCATGGAGGCCCAGTCATTGGTGGTGAAGTGGTGCTGTTCTGTAGTGCGACTGACCCGTGCGTGCTGCAGCTGAAACTCCACTATGGCCTGCTGCTGCTCGCACAGTCTGTCCAGCATGTGCAAGGTGGAGTTCCACCTGGTGGGCACGTCGCATATGAGGCGGTGAGCGGGAAGGCCGAAGTTACGCTGTAGCGCAGACAGGCGAGCAGCAGCAGGATGTGAACGCCGGAAGCGCGAACAGACGGCCCGCACTTTATGCAGCAGCTCTGACATGTCGGGGTAGTTGTGAATGAACTTCTGCACCACCAAATTCAGCACATGCGCCAAGCAAGGGATGTGCGTCAAATTGGCTAGTCCCAGAGCTGCAACGAGATTTCGCCCATTATCACACACCACCAGGCCGGGCTTGAGGCTCACCGGCAGCAACCACTCGTCGGTCTGTTGTTCTATACCCCGCCACAACTCCTGTGCGGTGTGGGGCCTGTCCCCCAAACATATGAGTTTCAGAATGGCCTGCTGACGTTTACCCCGGGCTGTGCTGAAGTTGGTGGTGAAGGTGTGTGGCTGACTGGATGAGCAGGTGGAAGAAGAGGAGGAGGAAGCCGAGTAGGAGGAGGTGGCAACAGGAGGCAAAGAATGTTGCCCTGCGATCCTTGGCGGCGGAAGGACGTGCGCCAAACAGCTCTCCGCCTGGGGCCCAGCTGCCACTACATTTACCCAGTGTGCAGTTAGGGAGATATAGCGTCCCTGGCCGTGCTTACTGGTCCACGTATCTGTGGTTAGGTGGACCTTGCCACAGATGGCGTTGCGCAGTGCACACTTGATTTTATCGGATACTTGGTTGTGCAGGGAAGGCACGGCTCTCTTGGAGAAGTAGTGCGGCTGGGAACAACATACTGTGGGACAGCAAGCGACATGAGCTGTTTGAAGCTGTCTGTGTCCACCAGCCTAAATGACAGCATTTCATAGGCCAGTAGTTTAGAAATGCTGGCATTCAGGGCCAGGGATCGAGGGTGGCTACGTGGGAATTTACGCTTTCTCTCAAATGTTTGTGAGATGGAGAGCTGAACGCTGCCGTGTGACATGGTTGAGATGCTTGGTGACGGAGGTGGTGGTGTTGGTGGTACATCCCCTGTTTGCTGGGCGGCAGGTGCCAACGTTCCTCCAGAGGCGGAGGAAGAGGCCGAGGCGGCAGCAGCAGAAGAGGCCGAGGCGGCAGCAGCAGAAGAGGTAGCAGGGGGAGCCTGAGTGACTACCTTGGTTTTAAGGTGTTTACTCCACTGCAGTTCATGCTTTGCATGCAGGTGCCTGGTCATGCAGGTTGTGCTCAGGTTCAGAACGCTAATGCCTCGCTTCAGGCTCTGATGGCACAGCGTGCAAACCACTCGGGTCTTGTCGTCAGCACATTGTTTGAAGTAGTGCCATGCCAGGGAACTCCTTGAAGCTGCCTTTGGGGTGCTCGGTCCCAGATGGCGGTGGTCAGTAGCAGGTGGAGTATCTTGGCGGCGGGTGTTCTGCTTTTGCCCACTGCTCCCTCTTTTGCTACGCTGTTGGCTCGGTCTCACCACTGCCTCTTCCTCCGAACTGTGAAAGTCAGTGGCACGAGCTTTATTCCATGTGGGGTCTAGGACCTCATCGTCCCCTGCATCGTCTTCCACCCAGTCTTGATCCCTGACCTCCTGTTCAGTCTGCACACTGCAGAAAGACGCAGCAGTTGGCACCTGTGTTTCGTCATCATCAGAGACATGCTGAGGTGGTATTCCCATGCCCTCATCATCAGGAAACATAAGTATTTGTGCGTCAGTGCATTCTATGTCTTTCACCGCTGGGGAAGGGCTAGGTGGATGCCCTTGGGAAACCCTGCCAGCGGAGTCTTCAAACAGCATAAGAGACTGCTGCATAACTTGAGGCTCAGACAGTTTCCCTGGTATGCATGGGGGTGATGTGACAGACTGATGGGGTTGGTTTTCAGGCACCATCTGTGCGCTTTCTGCAGAAGACTGGGTGGGAGATAATGTGAACGTGCTAGTTCCACTGTCGGCCACCCAATTGACTAATGCCTGTACCTGCTCAGGCCTTACCATCCGTAGAACGGCATTGGGCCACACCATATATCGCTGTAAATTCTGGCGGCTACTGGGACCTGAGGTAGTTGGTACACTAGGACGTGTGGATGTGGCAGAACGGCCACGTCCTCTCCCAGCACCAGAGGGTCCACTAACACCACCACAACCATGTCCACGTCCGCGTCCCTTACTAGATGTATTCCTCATTGTTATCGTTCACCACAACAACAAAAATATTATTTGGCCCAATGTATTGTATTAAAATTCAGCTGAATATAAATTTGAGGCCTAGTATTTAGGCGCTGGGTGATCGGTATAGATTTACTGACAGAATTAGACTTGGAAATGCACAGTAGCGTGTGTGTGAATTTATTCTGAATGACCCTATGTGCACCTTGAATATTATATACCCTTTTAGGGATAGATTTCAAATAGCTCTGATACAGCAGAAACCACTAAATTAAGAAATTGCTAAATTGGGAATTGTATTTCAACCCAGAACAAAAAATGTGCTTTGACGGACACTAAATAACTTGCCCAGCCACAACAGTACAGCGGTAACGACAGATTTAGCGGGATATAAATTTGAGGCCTAGTATTTAGGCGCTGGGTGACCGGTATGGATTTACTGACAGAATTACACTTGGAAATGCACAGTAGCGTGTGTGTGAAGTTATTCTGAATGACCCTATGTGCACCTTGAATATTATATACCCTTTTAGGGATAGATTTCAAATAGCTCTGATACAGCAGAAACCACTAAATTATGAAATTGCTAAATTGGGAATTGTTTTTTAACCCAGAACAAAAAATGTGCTTTGACGGACACTAAATAACTTGCCCAGCCAGAACAGTACAGCGGTAACGACAGATTTAGCGGGATATAAATTTGAGGCCTAATATTTAGGCGCTGGGTGACCGGTATGGATTTACTGACAGAATTAGACTGGGATATGGCCAAAAAATAACCACACTATTGCTGGTTAAATGCACTTGGTGTGACAGCTTGACCAACCACACTACTGAGGGTTAAATGCACTTGGTGACAGTCGCAGCTTGCCCCTGATGTAGTAAATGGCCAAAAAATGAACAGACTATTGCTGGTTAAATGCACTTGGTGTGACAGCTTGACTAACCACACTACTGAGGGTTAAATGCACTTGGTGACAGGCGTAGCTTGCCCCTGATGTAGTATATGGCCAAAAAATGAACAGACTATTGCTGGTTAAATGCACTTGGTGTGACAGCTTGACCAACCACACTACTGAGGGTTAAATGCACTTGGTGACGGGCGCAGCTTGCCCCTGATGTAGTATATGGCCAAAAAATGAACAGACTATTGCTGGTTAAATGCACTTGGTGTGACAGCTTGACCAATCACACTACTGAGGGTTAAATGCACTTGGTGACGGGCGCAGCTTGCCCCTGATGTAGTATATGGCCAAAAAATGAACAGACTATTGCTGGTTAAATGCACTTGGTGTGACAGCTTGACCAACCACACTACTGAGGGTTAAATGCACTTGGTGACGGGCGCAGCTTGCCCCTGATGTAGTATATGGCCAAAAAATGAACAGACTATTGCTGGTTAAATGCACTTGGTGTGACAGCTTGACCAACCACACTACTGAGGGTTAAATGCACTTGGTGACAGTCGCAGCTTGCCCCTGATGTAGTAAATGGCCAAAAAATGAACAGACTATTGCTGGTTAAATGCACTTGGTGTGACAGCTTGACTAACCACACTACTGAGGGTTAAATGCACTTGGTGACATGCGCAGCTTGCCCCTGATGTAGTATATGGCCAAAAAATGAACAGACTATTGCTGGTTAAATGCACTTGGTGTGACAGCTTGACCAACCACACTACTGAGGGTTAAATGCACTTGGTGACGGGCGCAGCTTGCCCCTGATGTAGTATATGGCCAAAAAATGAACAGACTATTGCTGGTTAAATGCACTTGGTGTGACAGCTTGACCAACCACACTACTGAGGGATAAATGCACTTGGTGACGGGCGCAGCTTGCCCCTGATGTAGTATATGGCCAAAAAATGAACAGACTATTGCTGGTTAAATGCACTTGGTGTGACAGCTTGACCAACCACACTACTGAGGGTTAAATGCACTTGGTGACGGGCGCAGCTTGCCCCTGATGTAGTATATGGCCAAAAAATGAACAGACTATTGCTGGTTAAATGCACTTGGTGTGACAGCTTGACCAACCACACTACTGAGGGTTAAATGCACTTGGTGACGGGCGCAGCTTGCCCCTGATGTAGTATATGGCCAAAAAATGAACAGACTATTGCTGGTTAAATGCACTTGGTGTGACAGCTTCAACCTGATGTAGGCTTTAGCCAAAAAACAACCACACCATTGAGGGTTAAATGCACTTGGTGACAGGCGCAGCTTGCCCCTGATGTAGTATATGGCCAAAAAATAAACAGACTATTGCTGGTTAAATGCACTTGGTGTGACAGCTTCACCCTGATATAGGCTTTAGCCAAAAAACAACCACACCATTGAGGGTTAAATGCACTTGGTCGCAGCTTGTGCTGGCGCACCACAAGACACAAAATGGCCCGCCGATCACCCCAGAAAAAAGTGACTGACAAACGGTCTGGGCAGCCTAAAAACAGTGAGCAATTGAATTTCAGCAGCTCAATGATGCACAGCTGCAGATCGATCGATTAATCAAGTCCTTTGGAGGAGTTAATCTGCCTAATCTCGCCCTACTGTCGCAGCCGCAACCTCTCCCTATGCTGATCAGAGCAGAGTGACGGGCGGCGCTATGTGACTCCAGCTTAAATAGAGGCTGGGTCACATGGTGCTCTGGCCAATCACAGCCATGCCAATAGTAGGCATGGCTGTGACGGCCTCTTGGGGCAAGTAGTATGACGCTTGTTGATTGGCTGCTTTGCAGCCTTTCAAAAAGCGCCAAGAAAGCGTCACAATAGCGCCAAGAAAGCGACGAACACCGAACCCGAACCTGGACTTTTACGAAAATGTCCGGGTTCGGGTCCGTGTCACGGACACCCCAAAACTCGGTACGAACCCGAACTATACAGTTCGAGTTCACTCATCCCTAATGGAGAGTCATCCTGATGTCGACATCGACGTCTTGCCTGTTGGTACTCTGGCACACATGGCTGACTTAATGTTAGGCTGCCTTTCCAGCGACCCTCGCATTACACGCATTTTAGATAACATGGATTACTTGGTGTTCACCCTTCTCGACCCCCACTACAAAGAGAACTTCTCATCTCTCATTGCTCTGGTGTAGAGGACGAGCAAAATGCGTGGCCTAGTGGTACAAGAAGGGAAAACTTTTGGGGAATGGTGAAGGAATACATATCAAACCGTGTTGGCATCCTAAATGATCCCTCAGTGCCTTAGAACTACTGTGTGTCCGAGCTGGACACGTGGCACAAACATGCGCTCTACGCGTTGGAGGTGCTGGCCTGCCCTGCCGCCAGCGTTTTGTCTGAGCATGCATTTAGTGCTGCTGGTGGCATTATAACAGATATGCGTATCCGCTTGTCCACTGGCAATGCTGACATGTTGATTCAGATAAAAATGAATAAGGCCTGGATTGCCATTGACTTCTCAACTCCACCATAGGACAGCTGAGCTGATCATGAACATAAAGGCAATTTCAATCTATCATTTATAATGTACTCAATCTACTGTAGTGTATTCCCATGCACCTTTTCCACCACAAAAAAAGAGTATATGGTTGAATCTTGTTTTCTTCTCCTCCTCCTCCTCCTCATCCAGATTGTATATATTCCCTCTTCTCCAATTTTTTTTAATAGGGTCAGCTGAACTGCATGCCCTTGCCCCTAATGTTTTAGAGGGTCAGCTGAACTGCAGGCCCTCGCCCTAATGTTTTAGAGGGTCAGCTCAGCATCAGGCCCTCACGCCTAATGTTTTAGAGGGTCATTTCAGCAGCAGGCCCTCGCCCCTAATGTTTTAGAGGTTCATTTCAGCAGCAGGCCCTTGCTCCTAATGTTTTAGAGGGTCAGTTCAGCAGCAGGCCCTCGCATATGATGTTTTAGAGCCTCAGCTCACCAGGAGGCCATCGCATATAATGTTTTCGAGAGTCAGCTCAGCAGCGGGACCTCACCCATAATGTTTTAGATAATCAGCTCAGCAGCAGGCCCTCGCCCCTAATGTTTTAGAGGGTCAGTTCAGGGAAGGCCCTCGCCCCTAATGTTTTAGAGGGTCAGTTCAGCAGCAGGCCTTTGCCCCTAATAATTTTGTGGGTCAGCTCAGCAGCAGGCCATTGTATATAATGTTTTACAGGGTCAGCTCATCAGCAGGCCCTTGCCCCTAATGTTTTAGAGGGTCAGCTCAGTAGCAGGCCCTCACATATAATGTTTTAGAGGGTCAGCTGACCAGCAGGCCCTAGCATATAATGTTTTACAGGGTCAGCTGACCAGCAGGCCCGCACCTAAAATCTTTTACTTGGTCAGCCCACCTGCAGGCCTGCAACTCAATGTGAATGAGGCCCTCCTTTATGTGATATAAAGGTTGTATTGGAGTGCCTCTTCCGTGTAATTTTTGGCAGCACTTGCACTTTATATACAAGAAAATATACTTTTCCTATAAAATGTATTTTTTTACTTTTGTTTTGTGCATAAAACCTTAATTAGATTGTGGGCCTGTTGATCACTTTTAGCCCTTTTTTCTGAATCGGCAGCAGCATGGTGATAAAAATGTGTAGCTAGATGACATGGTGTGGAGATGGCAGCATGAGGAGGCCACATAGTGGCACAATGACTGAGCCTAGATAAAAGACTAGGGCCACAGGTTGCTTAGAAAGATGCAGATGGAAACAATCTGTGGACCTGTATCACGGTCACCTGCAAATTAATGCAGCAATCAAATTCAAGTTGGGTTTTTTGGTTTCACCTCAGCTCACCTGCAGGCCTGCACCTAAAGGGGATCAACGCTGTCAGAACCCACAAAGTCACACTCCCGGTGCTCCACGTCCTGCCTCTTCTCCTTCTCCTCTCTGCTCCCATTTGTCCTCCACTCCACCTTCCACCGTGCCATGGTCGCGTTCATCTGGCAAGAGGATTATCCGGCATCATAATTTTTTTA